>NC_064638.1:200407888-200723721 GCF_023864345.2 Schistocerca serialis cubense | reverse complement strand
GGTTTTCAAAGTTTCCTCTCAAATTTTGCTGTATGAGATGAATTCAAAATATTGAAGTAATGAAGGGAGGACTTGAACTTATTCCACACTTGAAGAAGTATGTTTCTGAAGTACATAAAAGACCACCTGAAAGCAGAAATGTGAAAAAAATTAAACCTCACGTAGAAGACAAATTCTTTGTGGAAAACTTAAGTTTCTTACATCATTACCAATTTAACTTGAGGAGTTTTTAACTAGGTATTAGTCAAATGATTCTCTCTTCCCCTTTTTGTATGAAGATTTGTTCAGTTTAATGTGCAGCATTGTTTCTCAGTTCATAAAGAAGACTATTATGAAAACTCTGACAAATTCTAGCAAATTACTTGCTATTGATGTTCGCAAAGCATATAATCATAAAACAAGTCTCATTATGCAGATGCTGGATTTGGTGCCACTGCTGCTAGCAAGAACTACACGGAAAAGGATATCCTTATTTTCAGATCTGAGTCCACAGATATTTCGCAAAGTCTGTATCTAAAAATTGCTGAAATTAAAGATAGTCAGAGATAGCTTATGTTTATTACCCAAAGCTATGCAGTGCTCCATTTTGAGAAATTCTCAAAGTGAAAAAGGGTAAAGTTAGATGCATCAGAAATATATTCATTCTCAGTAATTTTCTCATCTTTACTATCTTTATCGTATTTGAGGACCCCAGAGGTCAAGGGGTCTAAGTGACATTTTTGACAAAAATGGTTTAAGTATGGGACTGGGATGTGATAATACTAATCTGTTCGGTGGTAAAGTGATCCTAGTGATTTTATCGACAGTACATGTCATCTAGTGTGAAGTTCCTTGACTACTTGGTGGGTTGTTGTTAAGCATTGGCTCACTAGACGTCCAATATCACTAGGACCCCTTTACTACCAAACACTGCAATAGATTCTGTTAGTGGAAGCAGACATCAGTGCTAGTGACAAAGTGTGTTACCACATTATCTTTTGTACGACACTAGCTGACACGTGGCTATTTGGTGCTGTGTTTAGTCACATTTGGGCATTTCATACAAAGTAATTGTAAATACATTGTTTATATACAATGAATGGGAATGAGAGAGACGTTCAACCTAAGCTGCAAATGATGGACATTTTGTTATAATACTATTTTTTTCTAGTTGCTTCATAATTATAGCTGGGTAACAGTTTATTTATTTATTTAGTAGTAGAAATACAGAAACTTTAGGCCTCTCATCAGTGTAGCAACAAACAATGAAATTGTGTATGAATTTGTTTTAAAAAAGTAGTTGTTTCCAGACCCTATGCCCATGTCTGATAATAGAAACAGGCTGATAATATAAACAGTCATGGCGATACCAATAATGACAATGACAATTATATTAGTAGTAGCAGTGATGCACCTCTGTTTGGAGATGGTCATGATTCTGATAAAGACAGTGATTGGAATCCTTGTGATGACGATGATGAAACCAGAGAGGCTTCTTCAGGTACGTTACATCTGTAAGTTGTATAGTCTGAAGCTAGATATGTAACGTGTTTATTTTTGTGTTTATATTTTAATACAATTTAAGATACCACAACATTGTTACCCAACATTACAAAAACCCTGATTTAGTATACATTATTTTTAGATGGCACAGAAGAAGCAGAACGAAGACCTGGTCAAATTGAGGACTTGCCAACGAGTGCTATTCTTCATGAACCTCAGCCTGGGTAAAAAAGGGTAAGAAGGGAGCACACCTGGAAATCTCAGAAGAGGAAGACATTGAAGAACATAGGACAGACTAATGTTGATCATGATATGATGCTGCATGGGGCTAAAAAGTTATGTGAATACAATCACCTGTGTAGATATGAATGTAATGAAAATATTCCCCATGAGCAGAGCAAAGTAATATTTAGAGATTATTGGAAACTAGGTAGCTGGGAACTTCAGAAATTGTTCTAGAATGGTGCTGTAGATGTACAGCCTGTGTTGAAGAAGAAAACCACAGCTGTTACGCACAAATACGTATCATGTATTTATAAACTGGATAGTTTTAGAGTGTGCAAAACATGTTTTGTAAAAACGCTTGACATTTCTAACAAAAGTGTACGAAAGGTTATCATTAACAAAAAATCGAACCCATCTGGCATTTTGTCACATGACAAATGGGGAAGGAAGGAGCCCCCAAATAAAATTCCAGCAAATAGAATTGCAATAATCAAGGAGCATATAAGAAGATTCCCAATGTACTCAAGCCATCATAGTAGAGCAAGAGCTCCAAACCGTAAGTACAGCAGAGTCTCACTAATCCAAACCCCGGTAATCCGAATGTTCGGTTAATCTGAACATGAAAAATGTTAGTCTAAGTATAGAAAACTGTGTGGTAAACTGCTGTACATACACACTATTTTAATTTATGCAGTACAGTAAACATGTATTAGAAAAATTGGCAAGAAAACTTAGGTTTAAACAATGCATAACGATGAAAGAAAACCTGTCAAACTTACTAAAATACAGTGGCCATTTTATCCCTACTTTTAGATGACCAAAACTCAGTCATTGTTTTTTGGCATAACAAGGACAGTCTGTTATAGGTGCGCCATCGTCTCATAAACATCAAATCAGCAGGTGTAGCAGTGGGCTGTTGCTTCAAATAATGTAGCACGAGTTCAAGGGCTTCTGCTGCGTCACTGTGTGGTACCAGCTCTCCTTTGTCGCTTTCAGGCTCATCGTCATCTCTGTCACAGCAGTCCACTTCTTCCTGGTCTTGAGCCACAGCAGCAACTAAATCAGCATCAGTAAGGTTCTCCACACATGCCCCATCCACTGCCATCTGCTCATCTATGTCTCCCTCACTAGCTTCTTCACATCCAGGGATTGTCTGCATCATTTGTAGTAGATTCTCCTCTTCATTTTCAACTAGGTTGTCCTGAAATAAAAGATATCTCCACAGTTTTCCCCACAATTTTCTCAGAGTATTTTTTGAAATATTCTGCCACGCTTCAGGGGTCCAATAAACAACATCCTTCTCATTGGTCTTTTTTATTTTGTCCACTAAAGGAATGCTGTCATCTTGGATCAGCATTCTTAAAAATTGTTTTCTGTAAATCAGTTTTAATGTTTGCTGTAAGCTCTGGTCCATCCTCTGTAGAAGTCGTGTTACAGTCAGCTGCAAAAACTTCGCCACACATTCTCCATCACATAATTCCTCAGTGCTGGGGTGAGATGGCGCATTACCAATCAAAAGGATTGCACAGGGAGACACATGGTTTTCCTTAGAAAACCATTGAACAGAGGGAACAAACTGGCCCTGAAACCAATCTTTGAACAGCTTACCATCCATCCATGTTTTTTTCTGGTTGCGATAATATACTGGCAGGGACTTCATGTTGCAGTTTTTAAAAGCTCTGGGCCTAGCAGATTTGCATCAGCATTAAAGGCTGCTTGCGATTACCAGCAGCGTTGCTGCATGCTAGTAAAGTCACACAATATTGGCACACTTTAAAACCAGGACCATGGTCTTATGCTTTTGATGCCAGGCTTTTTTGTTGGCACTGCCCTAAAATTAAGGCCAGTCCCGTCAGCGTTATAAATTTGCTGGGGAGAATACTTTCTGTCTCTTATCATTTTTTCAAACTCACCCAGGTATTCCTTTGCTGTGTCATGGTCAGAAGGAAGCTTCTATCCACTAATTGTTAGCTGACGGATCTGATGATGTGTTTTGAATCCATCAAACCAACCCATACTGGCACTAAAAGACTCATCACCATTTATTAACTTGTTCAGGTAAACAGCCTTCTCCTGAACCAGTACCCCACTCAAAGGAGTTCCCCTTTATCTTTCCTGCGTAAACCAAAGGAAAAGAGCTTTATCCACTTTATCGTACTGGTACTGTTTCAAAGTCTGCCAAATTTTGAGTGTTTTCCCCTGAAGACATTGCACAGGACTGTTCAAGCTTCACTCGATTCTTCTTCCAATCACAAATGGTTGCTTTACCAACACCCATTTCTGTTACCAGTTTAGATACATTCTCACCATTGTCTATCCGCTTCAAAGCATTCAGTTTTTCTTTGAGAGTTAACATTGTATGTTTCTGTTTACTTATGATGAAAATACATACACCACTTCACCTGAACGAATACAATACAACTGTTACACGTGCCAGTGATCGATAACTAATAAAACCAAGCACTTTTCTAGCCAACTGGCAGCACACTGACCTCAGGCACTGCAAAGGTCTCAACAATTCACAACAACAATGGCAGAGAGTGAGAGTGAGCCATTGTTCCCACACTTGTTCTCATTTGTTACCATCTGCTTGGTATACTTCGGTCTAGAAACTCGTCACCATAATTCCGGCTAATCCAAACAAATCGGTAATCGGAACAAGATCCAGTCCCAGTTAGTTCAGATTAGCGGGACTCTACTGTACTTACATTCAAACTTAAGTGTGGCAGTGATGTATAAAATGTATGAAACATTTTGCCATGAAGACAAAAAAGTGAAACCTGTAAATGAAAGTTTGTACAGACATATATTCAGGACAGAACTTAACCTAAGCTTTCCCAGGCCTTGTACCAATACCTGTCTAATTTGTGACAGGCTGCAAATGAAAATTGTACATGGTACGCCTGATGAAAAACAAAGGCAACTGAAGTTGAAAAAGATTTTCATCTCAGGAAGGCAAAAGGAGGAAAAGAAGACAAAAGGAAATGCAAGGAATTAAATAACAACAACTATATTGCAATATGCTTTGATCTTCAAAAGATGTTGCCAACACCACATGTGATGAACTCGAAAGCCTGCTATATACGATAGTTGTGGACATACAAACTCAATATTCACAACTGAACCAGTGGTACTGCCCATATGTTTAGTGCCATGAAAGACAGGCAAGTAGGGGTTGCCAGGAGATAACATCTTGCATGCTGAAGTATATCCAGAGTCTTCCTCACATTGAGAAGCACATCTTAGCCTTCAGAGACTACTGTGGAGGCCAGAACAAGAGCCATCTAATAGTAAAATTTTTGTGTTATATTGTTATGAACACTCAAATTGAAACTTTTGACCACAATTTCGTCATTTCTGGACATACATACAACGAATGTGCTCAGGGCTTCGAGATCATTGAACTTAAAGGAAAGAGGAACCAATGTGACATTTATATACTAGAAGACTGGATAAATCTAGCTGCTGCAGCAAATCGAAAATTTGTTGTTACTAAAATGACGGATGAAGACTTCATTGGTCTTCAGCCACCAAACCGATACTTTAGGAACACTGTGCCAGGGATTTGAGGAATGCAGGTACAATGGCAAACCCAAATACCCTTTTTTATAAGACAACATTAACTGAAGGTATTCTGCCTTACAAGGAACTGCCAATGAAAAAACAATGAACAGGAAAAATGCTTAAACAACTTCCCTGTCTTCAAACCATTTCTGTGAAGGCAAAGCCAAAATACACAAAATATGAGAACCTGATGGAAATTCTGCAATTTGTGCCACAGATATACCACCAATTTTATAAACATTTGTCCCATGAAACACAGACTGGTGAATCATTTGCACCCAATGCTCATGTGGATGATGATGATGATGATGATGTCACTACAGACTTGGGTAACGACATCTATGACACAGATGATGATTGTGATACATGTTGATAAGTGTTAAACCTGAATGTTTGTATTTTGTAAATCAATCATTACACTATTGATGCAATACTGTATCCTATTATAACAATAAATGCCTGTTATGTTGAGTATGTACTGAGCATTGTCATTTTATTGTATTGTAAGTGAGAGGTAAAGGGTTCTAAGTGCATATTGTCCATTCTTTGTACCTATTAACTATGAACCGGGTGTTCTACTTATTTATTATCATTGATAATAAAAGACTAAGGACCCGAGGATGCATCTGAAATGTTCGAAATGGTGAAAATCTCATGTCCCCTCCTACAAAAACCGTTGAACTTTGACTTGCATTTTCTTGAAACTATGATTTTGTCTCTTAGACCCCTTGACCTCTGGGGTCCTCATTTCTTTTCAGTGTGACTTAGTAGAGAGTTGATAGGTACCATCATTATTGTAAATGCGTGGTCATCTTCAAATGCATGGGTAAAAAGATTATTTTTATTTTATTATTTGCTAAATCATTATTGGTTTATTAACATAATGAGTCAAAATTTCTAACACATCCCTATATTACAAGAAAGCATTATTTACTGTAAACCAGTGTAAAGAACAAATCTAATGTTTCCAAAGGATTATAGAACTTTTAAGTTCCATATATTTCAGATCCTTATAATATGTACTAGCAAATTTTGAGATAACAATAGCCTAATTAGAAATGTAGGTACTTACCTTTCGGGCCCTTCTTATGTACATGATAATACACTCACTGTTTAAACTCAAACAAAAAAAGGAAAAAAAGTACATCAAATATGTAGCATTTCTAGTCAGACATTTGGCCTTTACAAATGTCTGCTTGTGTCTCTGTATGTGCAGATGGATGTGTGTGTGTGTGTGTGTGTGTGTGTGTGTGTGTGTGTGTGTGTGTGTGTGTGCGAGCGAGCGAGCGAGTGTGTGCCTGTCCTTTTTTCCCCCTAGGGTGGGACTTTCCGCTCCTTACCGTCTCCCTTAAAACCCACATCCTTTCATCTTTCCCTCTCCTTCCCTCTTTCCTGATGAAGCAACCGTTGGTTGTGAAAGCTTGAATTTTGTGTGTCTGTTTGTGTTTGTTTGTGTGTCTATCAACCTGCCAGTGCTTTCGTTTGGTAAGTCACATCTTCTTTGTTTTTAGAGATTATATATATTTGTATTCACAATTCCTTTTTCATCTTTCAAGGAGGAGAGCACTCACCTGTTCCATTAACAGACAAAGTTGAGGTATTATGTTTCGTATGTAATGTAGCTCTTGGAAATAATAATGGCAGAAGAAGTAAAAAAAGTATAGCTTTGGCAGAATAAAAACATAATATAATAATAGAGATAATTTATGTGTAGGTAAATAAAGAGATATCTGGCATAGTGCTAAAGAAAAAGTAGCAAACTGAAGAGAGAAAAATATTATGGTATTTTTACATAATCACTTCCCGCAGAATAAGTTTCTGCCTTGTTACAGGGGTTGATACCAATGAATTATGTTGTCGAAATCACAATACAGCCAATCAACAAAGATGACCAGTGGGTGAAGGAGCTGGACCCGAACTCCAAGGTGTCCACTCTTCCAGTGTTCCAGGCAGATGATGCACAAATCTACATGCGAAAGCACTCCACACTGGTCAGGGTAAGTTTTTGTTTGTGTAATGGCACATGTAATACTGGTAACCTACTAGCACATACATATCCCGCAAGCCACTGTACAGTTGATGGTGAAGGGTACGTTATGCCAATGTTAGTGATTTTCAGTGGTATTCCATTTGCTTACTGAGGTGAGCAAAAATTATAGTCTGTAGGCGTTTATGGTGAGACACAAGCTGGTGGTGGCATAGTGGTTGCCCATTCCTCCTTGAATACAGCTTCTCTAAATTAACCCAACAAAGTTTCATGAGAACAGCATTGTCTTTGTCCAAGGACTGGCATTTCAGTTCCCCAAGCATTTGTGTTACACTATTGCGTGGGTTATAACAACTTTTAATGATGCTAGGAACATATTATTAAAAGTTGTTATAACCCATGAGGCTAGCGACATCCATCCCCATGAACCACAGACCTTACCATTGGTGGGGGGGGGGGGCCTTGCGTGCCTCAGCGATGCAGATAGCCATACTGTAGGTGCAACCAAAATGGAGGGGTATCTATTGAGAGACCAGACAAATGTGTGGTTCCTGAAGTGGGGCAGCAGCCTTTTCAGTAGTTGCAGGGGCAACAGTCTGTATGATGGACTGATCAGGCCTTGTAACTGTTGTGTCGGTAGCTGGGCCGACACCGTGAAGTTGAGATGGCTGAAAAGGCAAGCTACACTAACGCTGTAGCCGATAGGGCACGCAAGGTGGACGCAGACAGGCGTGAAGTCTGGAACATGAGAACTTATAAATGAATAAGAAGAAAAGTATGTAGATGCTTATTACTTATCTTTTAATTAGTCCTTGGAATACATCTCTCTTGAATACTCGTAAGCTATAGGCACTGATACAAATGGCGCCTTGCTAGTTCGTAGCCATTAACTTAGCTGATGGCTATTCTGTCTCTCGGCTAATGAGAGAGAAAGGCTTCGTACATCTGGTCGGTAGCTAGGTTCTCGTACAACTGGGCGGTAGCTAGGTTCTCGTACAACTGGTGCGAGTGCTCTCTCGTATCACGAGACCTGCCTTGGTGGTGGCGCTAGGTCTGCGATTACACAGTGGCGACACGCGGGTCCGACATGTACTAAATGGACCGCGGCCGATTTAAGCTACCACCTAGCAAGTGTGGTGTCTGGCGGTGACACCACATTCCTCCCCCGCAAATCGGCGAACGGTCGTGTGATAAGGCTTCCGCCTGCCGTGGGGAGGACCACATGTTGACGTATGCGATGAGGTGGGGAGCCTAACAACAGGCGAGGCTGTGCCACCCGCACCCGGCCATACGGTCCGAGGGGAGCTAGGAAACGCCTGAAAAACTAGTCCAGGGTGCACGTCAACATGCGGTGTATGCGCCCGTAAAGAGACAGGAGGGACCGAAGGGTCAACCTCCATAGCGTCGGGGTAGCCGACGCGCGATGACGTCATGTGGTCCGGAGCTGGCGGGAGTTCCATGGCGGCGGAGGACAGCTGGTCACGGGAAGCGATCGGCGGCGCGTGACCCTGGGAGGCGCTTGGCGGCTGCAACGAAGCGTCGAATGCGGGCGGCGCCGGCGGGAGAACAAGCGGCGGCGGCGGCGGCTGCTGCTGCTGCGGCGGCGGCGGCGCGTCGCCATGGGGCAAAATGGAAGGCATCGTCGGTAACACCTGGGGATGAGGCGAGCCAGTAGATGGGTCCCCAGGGCGCTGACCGGACGGCACCGTCGCTGAAAGCAGACGGGGAGCGGCAGAACCCGAGCGACGACAGAGGCGCAGCTGATTGAGATGCCGACGCACCTCACCAGAGGCCCCCAAAACCAAATACATCGCGCGGCCGAGGCAGCGAAGAATGCGCCCTGCGAGCCAACGCCGTGAACCTCGATAGTTGCGATAAAATACAACGTCGCCTGGAGCAAAAGCAGGAGTCTGCCGCTGCACAGGAACCTGATGCGGCGGATGCAGCAAAGACATCAAGGTGCGATGAGGACGACCGTGGAGCAACTCAGCCGGTGAGCGACCATCTCGGGGCTGAGAGCGATACGAAGACAAAAAGAGCAACAATGCGTCCTCCCGAGAATGCGACTCATTCAATTTCAACATCTGTGACTTGAAAGTCCGGACCAATCGTTCAGCGGCACCGTTGGACTGAGGCGAAAACGGCGCGGATGTCAGATGTTGAATACCATTGGCCTGGCAGAATGACTGAAATTCTGCGGACATGAATTGTGGGCCATTGTCGGAAACAATAGTCTGCGGAAGACCTTCAATGCAAAAGATAGCAGACAACACTTGGATGGTGGCGGAGGACGTCGTGGAAGACATCCGGACAACAAAAGGAAAATTACTGAAGGCGTCGACCAGAACCAACCATCGAGCATTCCAGAATGGACCAGCAAAATCAATGTGCAAGCGTTGCCAAGGGGAAGTGGCTTTTGGCCACGCAAAGACTTTCCGCGGCGGTGCGGACTGGTGTTCGGCACACTCCGGGCACGAAGAACACATATTCGTAATCGCACCATCGATTCCGCACCAAGTACAGTGCTGACGAGCAAGTTGTTTCGTTCGCACTATACCCCAATGTCCTTGGTGAAGAAGCCGTAAAACAGAGGACTGTAACGAACGTGGGACCACGACTCTGGACTGATCATTATCAGAACGCAACAACAAGACACCACGTCGAACAAAAAGTCTCTCCTTGTGAGCAAAAAATCGGCGAACCAACGGATCCTCAATCCGAGACTTTGACAAAGGCCATTGCGTAGCAACAAAACGTAAAACAGTAGCAAGGACAGGGTCAGCAGCTGTGGCTGTAGCGACACGACGAAAATCAATCGGAAACGATTCGACCACTTCATCGGTTTCCGAATCAATGAACATGCAAGCAAGTTCGGAAGAATCGAATGCTTTATCCTCAGCAACAGGCAAACGGGACAACGCATCGGCATTTCCGTGCTTAGCAGTGGACCGATACAAGATATCGTAGCGGTACTGCGAGAGGAAAATAGACCAGCGAATGAATTTCTGCGCTGTACGTGGAGGTACAGGCTTGGTCGGATGAAAAAGCGATGTCAAAGGTTTGTGGTCTGTGATGATGGTAAAGTGACGACCATACAAGAAATCATGGAACTTAGTAACACCAAACACGAGAGCCAAAGCTTCTTTCTCTATCTGTGAAGTGACGACCATACAAGAAATCATGGAACTTAGTAACACCAAACACGAGAGCCAAAGCTTCTTTCTCTATCTGTGAATAATTTCTTTGCGCAGACGAGAGCAATTTGGACGCAAAGGCAATAGGGCGATCATGGGAGCCAACTTTGTGCGCAAGCACAGCACCGATCCCGAAATCCGATGCATCGACCATCAACAAAAGGGGTTTCTGGGGATCGAATGGCGTAAGGCAAGTATTAGAAAGCAACGCCGATTTCAACTGGCGAAAGGCGCGTTCACATTCCGTCGTCCAGACGAACGGAACACCTTTACGGCGTAAGCGATGAAGCGGAGCTGAAATAGAAGAGGCATTGCGCAGAAAGCGATGATAATAATTAATTTTACCCAACACACTCTGTAGCTGTTTCACATTTTGAGGGGAAGGCAATTCTTGTATGGCACGGAGGTGCTCTGGACTCGGATGTATGCCTTGGGCATTAATGACATGTCCCAGGTATGGTAAGTCACGAGCAAAAAACACACATTTGTCCTTCCTCAAACGAAGACCATTTTGCCGCAAGACCTGAAATAATGTCCGTAAGTTCGCAAGATGATCGTCTTCTGTCTGTCCGGAGATCACTATATCGTCCAGATAGTTGGCTGCAGTAGGGACCGACGCACAAATAGTTTGTAAATATTGCTGAAACAAGGCAGGGGCGGAGGCACACCCGAATGGCAGTCTTTTGAAGCGGTACAATCCAAGATGCGTGTTAACCACCAAAACGCGCTGGGATTCGTCGTCCACCGGTATTTGCAAGTACGCATCGGCTAGGTCCAACTTTGAAAAATATTTTCCCGGGCACAGTTTAGCAAAAAGATCTTCCGGGCGGGGCAAAGGAAAAGTAGCAGTCACTAGCTGCGGATTCACTGTGGCCTTGAAGTCCACGCAAAGTCTCAATTTTCCGGAAGGTTTTGGCAAAATTACTAAGGGTGAGGCCCAGAGAGAAGCTTGCACACGTTCAATTACACCCTGTGATTCGAGATCGTGTAACGTTCTTGCGACCTCATCACGCAATGCGTGGGGAACATTGCGCGCCCTGAAAAATTTCGGTTGCGCGTTGACCTTCAGTTCTAAATGTGCTTCATAGTTTTTAGCGCAACCTAAGCCCGGTGCAAAAATGTCTGCAAATTCGTCACACAGCCGAGAAACACTGTCTGTAGGCACAGTCTGATTCACTGATAGGACCTGATTTACAATAGACATGTTAAACAACTGAAACAAGTCTAGACCAAACAAGTTCACTGCAGAAGAAGAACGAAGAACGTAAAATGACACAAGTTTTGTTTGTCCCTTGTATGTTGCAAGAAGGCTGCACTGTCCGAACACAGGAATTTTCTGTCCGGAATATGTAGTTAGCTTAACATTTGCGGAACGCAACGGAGGTTTGCCCAGTTGTTTGTACGTGTCATGATTGAGCAATGAAACTGCAGCTCCGGTATCGAGCTGGAATGGTATCACTTTGCCTTCAAAGTCTAAGTCCACCAAAAAGTTTATTGTTCTGCTGACGACAAGAGCGACTGTTTTGTGCAATTGGAACAGACACTTTAAATCGTCGCCAATGTTGTGTCGGTAGCTGGGCCGACACCGTGAAGTTGAGATGGCTGAAAAGGCAAGCTACACTAACGCTGTAGCCGATAGGGCACGCAAGGTGGACGCAGACGGGCGTGAAGTCTGGAACATGAGAACTTATAAATGAATAAGAAGAAAAGTATGTAGATGCTTATTACTTATCTTTTAATTAGTCCTTGGAATACATCTCTCTTGAATACTCGTAAGCTATAGGCACTGATACAAATGGCGCCTTGCTAGTTCGTAGCCATTAACTTAGCTGATGGCTATTCTGTCTCTCGGCTAATGAGAGAGAAAGGCTTCGTACATCTGGTCGGTAGCTAGGTTCTCGTACAACTGGGCGGTAGCTAGGTTCTCGTACAACTGGTGCGAGTGCTCTCTCGTATCACGAGACCTGCCTTGGTGGTGGCGCTAGGTCTGCGATTACACAGTGGCGACACGCGGGTCCGACATGTACTAAATGGACCGCGGCCGATTTAAGCTACCACCTAGCAAGTGTGGTGTCTGGCGGTGACACCACAGTAACACTAATCAAAACGGCCTTGCTGTGCTGGTACCGCGAACGGCTGAAAGCAAGGGGAAGTACAGCCATAATTTTTCCCAAGGGCATGCAGATTAACTGTATGGTTAAATGATGGTGGCGTCCTCTTTGGTAAAATATTCCGGAGGTAAAATAGTCCCCCATTTGGATCTCTGGGTGGGCACTACTCAGGAGGACGTTGTTATCAACAGAAAGAAAACTGGCATTCTACGGATTGGAATGTGGAATCAGGCAGGTAGGTTAGAAAATTTAAAAAGGGAAATGGATAGGTTAAAGTTAGATATAGTGGGAATTAGTGAAGTTAATGAATAAAAAAATAGGAGTGCGGGTAAGCTACTACCAACAGCATAGTGGATGCATTATTGTGGCCAAGACAGACACGAAGCCCACGCCCACCACAGTAGTACAAGCATATATGCCAACTAACTCCACAGATGGGAAGAGATTGATGAAATGTATGATGAGACAAAAGAAATTATTCAGATAGTGAAGAGAGATACAAATTTAATAGTCATGGGTGACTAGAACTCGATAGTAGGAAAAGAAAGAGAAGGAAACACAGTAGGTGAATGAAAGAGGAAGCCGCCTGGTAGAATTTTTCACAGAACGTAACTTAATCTTAGCTAACACTTGTTTCAAGAATCATGAAAGAAGCTTGTATACATGGAAGAGGCCTGGAGATACTGGAAGGTTTCAGATAGATTTTGTAATGGTAAGACAGAGATTTAGGAACCAGGTTTTAAATTGTAAGACATTTCCAGGGGGAGATGTGGACCCTGGCCACAATATTTTGGTTATGAACTGTAGATTAAAAGTGAAGAAACTGCAAAAAGGTGGGAATTTAAGGAGGTGGGACCTGGATAAAGTGACAGAACCAGAGGTTGTACAGGGTTTCAGGGAGAGCAATAGGGAATGATTGAAAGGAATGGGGGAAAGAAATACAGTAGAAGAAAAATGGGTAGCTTTAAGGGATGAAATAGTGAAGGCAGCAGAGGGTCAAGTAGGTAAAAAGATGTGGGCTAGTAGAAATCCTTGGGTAACAGAAGAAATATAGAATTTAATTGGTGAAAGGAGAAAATATAAAAATGCAGTAAATGAAGCAGGCAAAAAGGAATACAAACGTCTCAAAAATGAGGTCGACAGGAAGTGCAAAATGGCTAATCAGGGATGGCTAGAGGACAAATCTAAGGATGTAGAGGCATGTATAGGGGTAAGATAGATACTGCCTACAAGAAAATTAGAGAGACCTTTGGAGAAGAGAGAACCACTTGTATGAATATCAGGAGCTCAATTGGAAATCCAGTTCTAAGCAAAGAAGGGAAATCAGAAATGTGGAAGGAGTATATAGAGGGTCTGTACAAGAGCGATGTTCTTGAGGACAATATAATGGAAATGTAAGAGGATGTAGATGAAGATGATATGGGAGATATGATATTGCGTGAAGAGTTTGACAGAGCACTGAAAGACCTAAGTCGAAACAAGGCCCCGGTTGTAGACAACATTCCATTAGAGCTACAGACAGCCTTGGGAGAGCCAGCCCTAACAAAACTCTACCGTCTGTTGAGCATACCCTC
Organism: Schistocerca serialis cubense; assembly: GCF_023864345.2. NCBI lineage: Eukaryota > Metazoa > Arthropoda > Insecta > Orthoptera > Acrididae > Schistocerca > Schistocerca serialis. Next base: position 200,709,584 of record NC_064638.1, on the reverse strand, counting down.
AGACTTCAAGAAGAATATAATAATTCCAATCCCAAAGAAAGCAGGTGGTGAAAATTACCGAACTATCAGTTTAATGGGTCAAGGCTGCAAAATACTAATGTGAATTCTTTACAGACAAATGGAAAAACTGGTAGAAGCTGACCTCGGGGAAGATCAGTTTGGATTCCGTAGAAATACTGGAACATGAGAGGCAATACTGATCCTATGACTTACCTTAGAAGATAGATTAAGGAAAGGCAAACCTACGTTTCTAGCATTTGTAGACTTAGAGAAAGCTTGTGACAACGTTGACTGGAATATTCTCTTTCAAATTCTGAAGGTGACAGGGGTAAAATACAGGGAGCAAAAAGCTATTTACAATTTGTACAGAAACCAGATGGCAGTTATAAGAGTCGAGGAGCATGAAAGGGAAGCAGTGGTTGGGAAGAGGGAGAGACAGGGTTTTAGCCTATCCCCGATGTTATTCAATCTGTATACTGAGCAAGCAGTAAAGGAAACAAAAGAAAAATTTGGAGTAGGTATTAAAATCCATGGAGAAGAAATAAAAACTTTGAGGCTCATCAATGACATTGTAATTCTGTCAGAGACAGCAAAGCACCTGGAAGAGCAGTTGAGCGGAATGGACAGTGTCTTGAAAGGAGGATATAAGATGAACATTAATAAAAGCAAACAAGGATAATGGAATGTAGTCGAATTAAATCAGGTGATGCTGAGGGAATTAGATTAGGAAATGAGACACTTAAAGTAGTAAAGGAGTTTTGCTATTTGGGGAGCAAAATAACTGATGATGGTCGAAGTAGAGAGGATATAAAAAGTAGACTGGCAATGGCAAGGAAAGAATTTCTGAAGAAGAAAAATTTGTTGATATTGAGTATAGATTTAAGTGTCGGTAAGTCTTTCCTCGAAGTATTTGTATGGAGTGTAGCCGTGTATGGGAGTGAAACATGAAGGATAAATAGTTTGAACAAGAAGAGAGTAGAAGCTTTCGAAATGTGGTGCTAGAAAGAATGCTGAAGATTAGATGGGTAGATCACATAACTAATGATGAGGTATTGAACAGAATTGGGAAGAAGAGAAATTTGTGGCACAACTTAACTAGAAGAAGGGGTCGAATGGTAGGACATGTTCTGAGGCATCAAGGGATCACCAATTTAGTATTGGAGGGCAGTGTGCAGGGTAAAAATCATGGAGGGAAACCAAAAGATGAATACACTAAGCAGATTCAGAAGAATGTAGGTTGCAGTAGGTACTAGGAGATGAAGAAGCTTGCACAGGATAGAGAAGCATGGAGAGCTGCATCGAACCAGTCTCTGGACTGAAGTCCACAACACAGCAACATATCACTGAAGTTCTTCAATGTCTATTAGTTTGCCAACATGACAAATACTTTAAATGCTGAAACAGTACTCTAGACTGGTGTTGTATATATGAGGGTTGGAACTTTAATAGTGGTGACTATTTATTTGCAGCTTGTTTTACTGATCTTCAAAGTAGTCACCAGCATTGTGTATAACCCACTGCCACCGATGTGGAAGTCGTAGGATACCCTTAGCAGTGCCAGTTGTGTTGACAGTTCGAGCAGTGTGGTCTATTGTCTGACGAATTCGTAGCAGTTGCGAAGTGAATGGCGTGAAGTGTTTTCTTCAGTTTAGAAACCGAGTTGAACTCATGAGGGCTTTGGCCAGGGGAGTGCAGCAGGTGGCATAGCACTTAGCCCCATCAGTCAAACAAATTAGTAACAGCCTGCATTGTACACTGCAAAATAATGGTCAGGTCTTGCAGAAAGTGTCATCACTTCTGTCTCTAAGCTGGTCATAGGTTGTGTTCACATTTTGTCTGAGCTTAGGACTGACCATGCACACAACATACAGTCATATTTAAATGTTTTTATTTTTGCATTTTTTTCTTTCTACAGCATTACCACAGCAAATAATTTAACTTCTTGTCATATTTTATGAATTTTGATTCGTTGCTCAATTTATATAAGAAAGCCAGAGATTTCAAACACCATTTTAAATTCACTGAGTTGTTACATATTCTTATAGCATTGTTTAATCTTTTGTTGTGATCTATGTATCTTTCTCTTCTTTTTTGAAGAGGCAGATCAATGGAATCTTTTTTAGTTTCAAATAATGTAACATATATTGCTTCCTCTTTTATTTTATTTATCAGGAAGTATATTTTCAGATGTTTTTCATTTTTTCAGAAGTTTAGTTTCTTGTGCTGATATTCATTAGCATTCATGGTCCTTTGCTGTTGGTTAAAAATTTTCCACATTTCAGTTATACTAGGAAATTCCATCTCCATACAATCTGCCTATCTCATGACCTTTTCTCCATGGTGCATTTCTTCCATTATTACTATCCACACTTCATCAACACTGTTTCATGGAAGATGTGCCACTGCAGAACACATGTGACAAAACAGTCTGAGTTCTTCTCTATCCCTGTATTAGTGCCAGTTGTTGTACCGGGTGATCAAAAAGTCAGTATAAATTTGAAAACTGAATAAATCATGGAATAATGTAGATAGAGAGGTATAAATTGACACAAATGCTTGGAATGACATGGGGTTTTATTAGAACCAAAAAAATACGAAAGTTCAAAAAATGTCCAACAGATGGTGCTTCATCTGATCAGAATAGCAATAATTAGCATAACAAAGTAAGACAAAGCAAAGATGATGATCTTTACAGGAAATGCTCAATATGTCCACCATCATTCCTCAACAATAGCTGTAGTTGAGGAATAATGTTGTGAACAGCACTGTAAAGCATGTCCAGAGTTATGGTGAAGCATTGGCGTTGGATGTTGTCTTTCAGTATCCCTAGAGATGTCGATCGGCCACGATACACTTGTGACTTCCGGTAACCCCAAAGCCAATAATTGCACGGACTGAGGTCTGGGGACTTGGGAGGCCAAGCATGACAAAAGTGACGGCTGAGCACACGATCATCACCAAACGACACGCACAAGAGATCTTTCACGCATCTAGCAATATGGGGTGAAGTGCCATCCTGCATAAACGTCGTACGTTCCAGCAGGTGTTTATCAACCAGGCTGGGGATGATGCGATTCTGTAACATATCGGTGTACCTCTCACCCATCATGGTAGCAGTTATAAAACCAGAATCACGCGTTTCCTCGAAGAAAAAAGGCCCGATAATGGTAGATGTGGTAATTCCAACCCATACCGTGACTTTCTCGTCATGCAGTGGAGTTTCCAAGACAGTTCTAGGATTTTCAGTAGCCCAAATACTGCAGTTGTGGGCATTGACAGTTCCCCTGGCGTAAAATGAGCTTCATCGGTCGACAACACGTTACTCAACCAATCGTCATCTTCCGCCATCTTTTGAAACGCCCACACTGCAAATGCCCTCCGCTTCACTAAATCACCAGTTAACAGTTCATGATGCCGATGGATTTTGTATGGATAGCATCAGAGGGCACGCCTCAGTGCCAACCAAACAGTAGTGTATGGAATGCTGGTGCGACGTGCGACTGCATGAGTGCTGACTTCCCCGTGCATAGACGAACCCGCTACAGTCTCCATTTCTTACTGAACTGTCTCAGCAGCATTACACCTTGTGCTCGATCAGCTACTACGGGGTCTATCTTCTAAACAACCGGTGGCTTCGAACTTCGAAATCATTCTCGCCGCAGCTGCATTTGTCAACGGACCTTTACCTGTTCGAATCCCCTTCCGATTATGGCGATAGGATTGTAACGCTGAACTAGCATATTCCCCATTCTGATAATACAGCTTCACTAAAAGCACCTTTTCAGGTAACGCCAACATGCTGCAACAGCTGGCGCATCTGATTCTCTCTCTCATTACAGCTCCTTTTATACACAATTGCCATATGCAGTCACTGACGTTTTGCTGTCCAGTGCCATCTGTCGGACATTTTGTGAACCTTCCCTCCCCCCCCCCCCCCCCCCTCCCCCTCTCTATCTACATTATTCCGTGGTTTATTAAGTTTTCAGATTTATACAGACTTTTTGATCACCCGGTATTTTGTTCCACAGACGCTGGCTCAAGTGAAACTTATAACTGGAAAGGGAACACTGTTTTCATAGATTTCATTATAGCCATTTCAAAGTTTAACACCACAGATTTTGGTGGCCACCTAGGCATCTTATTTTTCAATCCGGAAAGAAGTTTTTCATATGTATTTCACTTTATCTGGAGCAAACCAAATAAAACAGGAACTACCTTTATCTCTTCTATGCTTATTATGTCAATGTATTATTTATTGATTTATACTTATTATTACTTGCTATAATCTGGATAGTTGGAAAACTAGACACGAGATATTCATAAGTAGCCATTTTTGGAGGGTGAAGGTACATGGCGGCAATAACTTAAGTTCTGCCCATAAGTCTATGATCCGTGCCTTATCTGTTCTCCCACTCTGTTCTATAGCTCAGTCACTTCCAGAATTTTAATAATAATGAAGACGTTGAAATATGTAAACACTTTTATACAACACATTAATTTATTTCATTTTAATGTCACGCATCACATCCCAAATTATCTGAATATTCCAGTAACAGGAAAGCATTTAGTGGGCCAAAATGTGGCTGATATCATGCTCGTTAAGTAATTTTAAATGAGTTTTTTGATAAATACCTGCCTATGAATACTGAAATTTTAAAAATTAATGCACATGATATTAAATTTAAAAATTAATGCACATGATATTGCTTGAGTGCAAAAAATCAAAAATTGTAATGCCCACTGCAACTGGATTGGTCTTTTTATGAAGCGCTGAGATTTTTCACTTTGGAGGCACTTAAAACCAGTACCTTCTTTGTCAGTAAAGGGGTGAAAAACAGCAAATGTCCATCACACTTGCTTGCGCAGCAGATGGACATTAATTATCCCCATTCATAATTTTCAAGTGAAGGACTTTACAAAATTCAGATGTGTTCCAAAAATTGTAATTGTACAAAAAAATGAAAGTGGGTGGTTTTTGGAGGACAGGGTGCTGGAATGAAGCATCGTCCTGGCGCAATGCTTGGCTTATGCAGTATACTGGTGTTGGATGCATGCCCAGTCCATACAGTTCCTACAGTAAAATAAAAATTATTAGAAAAGAAAACAGACTTTGTATTAATTCCACGTGGGATGACATCAATTTCGCAACCACTTAAAGTCTGTTTGAATAAACCATTTAAGGACAAGCTTAAATGCATGTACACAGACTAGCTATCAAAAAATGGGTCAACTGACACCAACAGTACACGTAAATCGTGTGAGTTTGTTGCAAGTGAGTTAACAGATTGATGATGCATGGAGGTGTGTTACAAACCAGACTGTGGAACAGGAATTTAAGAAATGTTACATATTGAATGCAGCTTATGGCATGGGAGATTTAGCTTCATAGAAAGAACTGAGCAACAAGGAATCAAGTGATAGTGATTCAGAATTACTTAACTGACGGTTTAAACATTTTTTTAAACTCATATAAATTAATAAAATTTTGTTTTAGATTTCTGCTTTTAATTTCTAAGTTATTTTTGTTTTAGATTTCCGCTTCTAATTTCTAAGTTAGTTTCAGTCTTATTTTCTAAGTGTTGCTAGTCATACATTTGAAGTCTTCACAGAAAAATCTGCTACGAAAAGCCAGATGTTAAGCCTGTGTTTACAATTTACATCAATACTACCGATGCTATGTTTAGGATGTTTCCCTACCCATAACAAGAGACAGTTCCAGTGAATTGTGAATCATATATAATATGAATTTAAACAGTACACCATGTATTCTTCCATGTTAACTGTTACCTCATTTATATCGTGTCCACTCCACAAACTTGAGTGAGTCAACAGCAAACGTAGAACAATATACATATCATGTAATGTTTACATTCGCATTATTCTCATGCTGAATAGTGACACAATCAGAAATGGAGAACAGCAGCTAATTTCTAGAATTGATTTTTAAATCTTCTACAACTATAAATTCTGTGCAGGCAAGTTATGTGGTTTTAAATGTTTGAAAGAGAAAATTAATTTACAAAATAACCTTGCTCAAGCTTGAATGCTATGATTATGACCTGAATCCAACTACTGTAGCTGTATCTTCATCATTCTATCTAATTTGTATCTCATGTTAGACTGAACCAACCTTGTTTCAGTTTGCAAGTGTGGTGTACAATTTTCTCCCTGTTGAATTATTGTCTCCTTTTCCGGGTCTGGCTTAGTTCAATAGCAGCTTAGATCACATAAATATGGTATATTTTATCCCTCAAGTACAGGATCAATATATGTACTTTTGCAGTGTGTATAGTGCACAGTTATTTGAATTTATTAGAATAACCATTAAGTGTTCCATCCACAAGAACAGTTCCATTCTCATATAGGATTTGCTCTGCTTCTCCACAACTAAACCCCAGGAGTCTTTTGTCAGGAACAGCCTCATCATCAGCTTTCAAAAAGCTACTACCTTCAGTTAATTTCAAAATGGAATCTTTATCTTTCAAATCGAACTTTCTCTTTAAAAATTCAGGAAACAGGCACTGTCTTTTCTTTGTGGATTCTTTTCTTGCAGTTATGTGTTCATTTCTTAATCTACTTTGTGAGGTGGGCAAAAATGTTGCTATTGAGCCATGAATCTGCCATTTGCAATTTTTAAATGGTCTCAGCATTTACTCCGTTTGGAATTTACACACAACCAATTCGTATAATCATCACATTTCCTCTACACCCAGTAGTGATGACCATCTTTGAGAAGATATGGCTTCTCTTTTGTCATTGTAATTATTCCGTTACTTTCAGTGTATAGACCAGAAACAGCTTTTGCCCATGAAACTATATGGAAATGAAGGCTGTTGGAGGAAAAGGGGGGGGGGGGGGGGGCACTGCCTTTCTTGAGGAGGTAGTGAGTAAACCAACAGTGCATAACTGCTTGGTTGGAAGTCTGACAGTACCTGCCACTCCTACAAAAGGGTGGGAAACGTCATGGTTGGAAAGCTCACATAGCCAAGATTTACACCATTAGGAAACTATAATTTCTATATTCATAATAAAACCTAAAATCTAATTATGAAGGGACTTCAATGCTTCTGTGCAATGGGTAGTTTATGTACATTGATAAAAACATAATTAGCAATATTGCACGATTTTACTAAATCATTAATAGTGACCAAAAATTTATTATTAACAACCTAAGTGGTACAAAATTCTTATGGAAAATTACTTTGCTTTTTTATTTGTGCAATTAGTTTTCTCATATGTTAGATACAATTTAAATTATGGGCAGCTATACTTAGGCAAAATGTTCATTGGCTGAAAAATAACATAATAAAGCATATAAAACATGTTTTATAAAAATATGTTGTCTGGGATACATTCTTTGAAATACTGAAGGTACTATGGATGAAAAACAGAAAGAAAAATGTTGTTTACAAATTATACAGGAACCAGGCTGAGTTGTAAGAGCCAAAAGACATGAAAAGGAAGAGCAGTTGAGAAGGGAGTGAGACAAAGTTGTTGCCCATGTCAGATGTTTTTATCATCTGTATGTTGAGCAAACTGTGATATCTGGAAAAACTTCCTCATTTCTGCATTGCCATTGCTTGAATAGTTTCTATTTTTGTAATCTGTCCATTGCCTTTTTTCTTCACTTCAATGAGTTTCAATTCAATGTGGTACCAAATTGTTCAGTACATCATGCTTGTTGAAATGTTGTGTTGTGCTGAATTTCACATTGTTGCTGCAGTAGGAGTGATAAGTATAAAATGCTCCTTCCACTAGTGTGAGTACAACCAGTGCCAGTGGTTTTTCACAGTTGTCAGGTGAATAATTTAATACCCTCAGAGTTATATTGGTTTTGGACTTTATTCTCAACGTCATTTGATAGTTAGGAGAATCGATTTTTGTTTTGGCTGTGGGTAATTAAATGCTAATATTTTGTTACAGGAGATGCAACAAGGGTTCATTGTCAGTGAATTTACATGCAGTAGTTTCATCTTCACTATTAATGTATTGTCCCTGGATATTAGCTACTTTATTTTATCATGTTGTTGTACTTAGCTTTGTTTAAGATGTGAAGATATATCACTAATGCTGTGTCTAGCTCTGATAAAGGTAACGTAAAACTCTGCTAATGTATACAACTTCTTGTCAGAAATATTTGGGGGTGAGGAGGGAGGGGGAAGAAAGGTCCAGTGACCTATCACCACCAATAGAGACCTCCCAGAGGAAAAGAGTGTATTTTGCTTATGTTCTGGTTAAAGAGTGTGTGTGTGTGTGTGTGTAAAATAGAAAGAAACATTCCACGTGGGAAAAAGGATGCCGTGACTTACCAAACGAGAAAGCGCTGGTAGACAGGCACAATAAAAAACACACAAACACACACACACAAATTTCAAGCTTTCGCAACCCAAGGTTGCTTCATCAGGAAAGAGGGAAAGACAAAAGGATGTGGGTTTTAAGGGAGAGGGTAAGGAGTTATCCAAATCCCGGGAGCGGAAAGACTTACCTTAGGGGGAAAAAAGGACAGTTATACATTCGCACACACACACACATATCCATCCGCACATATACAGACACAGGCAGACATATGTAAAGGCAAAGAGGTTGGGCAGAGATGTCAGTCGAGGCGGAAGTACAGAGGCAAAGATGTTGTTGAATGACAAGTGGCCAGGCCTCAACCTCCGCTAATTTCAAGTTGCCACCTCTCGTACATCACTTGTCATTCAACAACATCTTTGCCTCTGTACTTCTGCCTCGACTGACATCTCTGCCCAGTCTCTTTGCCTGTGTCTGTGTATATATATATTATACCAAAAATCTTGAATAATATATTTTTACATAATATTCTGATGAACATTCATATGGGCATTAGCTATACATTTTTGTAAATGACAGTGTTCAAGTTTTCTTTTAGAACTGATTGCAAGAAATAAAATACTGTGCTGTGCTGTGAAAATGTGCAGTATCAATCTCATTGTTACAGTCAGGTTCAGCTGCACTAGGAGAGTAAGCAAACAATAAGACAAATTGTTTCTACCATATTACTCCACCTCACACATATATTCCAAACAAAAATTGTATACACACCACTGTGGTGTTTTGTTTTCTCCCTCACTGCTGGTTTTACAGGAAACAGAAAAGTTGTATTTATGTATTACTGACTTATAATTAGAATAATGCTATGGAATCTGAATTGTCCAAAACTTTGTAATCCTTTGCATTCAGAGGTTAAAACTAGGCAAAATACCATCATTGAAGTGACTGTCCACACCGGTCCAGCAGCTGGAGAAGGCTGTCTCATACACTGTACACCAGTGTCCCAACTGGTTTACCCATTCATTTTAAGCAATTTCAATTCCCAAAAAAAAGGTTTTGTTTGCGATAACAAAACAATGGGCTCTAGGTTAGTCAGAGGGTGTGTGCAGGAGGGGGGGGAGGGGGGGGCATGGCATTGACGTACAGGGATGGGAGGTGGAGATGGGCAGAGAGTTGAGAGGAGAATGTAAAAAATTGTTTTATGTGAATTAAACTATTATTAGCTCTTTACTTCATTTCAGTAAAAATATATACAAAAAAAATCATTTTGTTGTGTAAGCCAATGTGAGGGTCCTTTTTTCTTAACTCCTGTATATGCAAACTTTATTTTTCCAAACCGTCCATTCAAATGTATCTGTAATTATTTTCCTCTTCTAGATACCTACGTTTCCGATGCATGGCCTGCAAAAATTTTTTTTCTGTAATATTCAAGGGTCAATTTGTTAGTTTCATAATTTGTATGTGCCACTGTGAATCTCTGTTAGGTTTATCTCCACTTTTCTTCTCCACAGTACTCAATTCGAGATGTTGTGGAGCAGGCAAGAGAGGAGGTCTTGATCCAGAAAATGGACAAACTGATGGAAGCGTGGAAGAAGTGTCGAATGTCCGAGAAGCTATTGGATCTGTGGCAGTCACGCGTACCGGAAGACGAATGGAAAAGTATTGAATATAGTATCAGGAAAAAGAAATTGGAAAAAAGAATCAAAGGGTCTCATGTCAAAATGGTAATACAAGATACTGAAGACAAATCACAAAATGGGAAGATCGACAATGATGAGAATAATGTGCGACAAAAAGACTAGAGAAAGAATGCTGTAGCAGTGGAAGGTGCCTGAGCACAAAAAGTAAGTTGCAATGTGCAGAGTCAGAGAGATCTTCCACAAGAATAACAACATAGTAGGTAACATGCAAGAAGGGGAACAGATTGGGGGGGGGGGGGGGGGGGGTGATATCATTTACATGCAAAGAAAGAAATTTGTAAGATGTGAGTAGTGGCAGAGGATAGAGATTTGAACATACATTGAGGAATGAAATTTTGGCCTCTTGTCTCTAAGAATCTGGTTCCAATATTGTGCAGAGTGGGGATTAAAACAGTAAGAGTGTCCTTTGTAGTGAAGACACATCAAGGAACAATTCAAGTTCTGGTATTGCAAAGAAATTTGTTTATTAGCATCAAATATTGAGGCAACTCTGGTGATTTTGAAATCTTAAATGGCATACCTTTTGAAGAAAAGATTTTACATTTCAGAAGAATAATGTGAAGCATTGTCAGAGATCCAAAAAAAAACTGTTACACGCTATCTCCAGTAATCTTAACAAAATATCTGGGAAATTTCACAATGCCGGAAGGAGTGCTGTCTAAAATATAGTATGGATCTGGGGATGATGCAGATTTGATAGGTGGACATTATGATGTAAACAGAAATCAGAAACAATTAGAATGTGTCTACAGTGATGAAGACAAGTCAGGGAATAAGTCAGATAATATAACAAAGAAATTTGTTTTTGATTGTGCACAAGTTATTAGTGGCGATGATTCAGGTACCCTTGATGTTGACGAAATTTTTAACTGCATAGCAATGAAGAAAAAAATGGGTGTATAGTCAGGGACTCAAAGTGTTTCTCATAAACACTGGCAGCTATATTTCACACAATTTTTTGATGCAAGAAGAGTGCCATCTATATGAACATCGCTCCACTGTGGTGTAAGTTCACTAAAACGGGTTATTGTAAGACTGTGTGCAATGACAAGAAGAAGACGTACTACAAGAAATTTCAATAGAAGTGGTAGCTAGAAGACAGGAGGCAGACTCCAGACTACACAGAAGGTTTATCCCACTTGGTATAAATATATAGAAATAAGTCTAACTCATTATACGCAGAGACTAGTTCACAGAGCAGTCTTTAGGCAGACACTGACAGAGTGCAAGATCAACTTCTGTTTCTGGAGCCTCTTAGCTTGCCAGGCATCTTTAATACTTCACTCACTTTTGACTATGGACTGACTGTTCCAATACCACTCCCCATTGTACAGCTTCCCCACTATATCTCTTGTTTAGTGTAACTGCAACAACAACTAAATGTCCTTCTGCAGGACCACCATATTTGAATTATTGCGCAGTCTTTGCTGCATGACAAAAGTACTAAACTGAAAAAATATGAAAACCTTTTATGGCCTCAAAGTCCCTGTACCAACATTTCTCTAGATGTTGTCCCTTCCAAATGCTTAATGTGTATTCGTCAGAGTGAAAATTCATACAGAAATAGCCACTACGCTTCCAAGGCAGATGTGTCCTGCCTAGACCAATGAGGCAGTGTATTGGGCAGTACTACATTGTGCAAAAAAAGGATCACTTTTTGAAACCGTGTTAATCGTCTCCCATTCTAACATACAAGTTTGAAATTTGGTCCTAAGGTGATGACAACCTTTTTCAGTAATGGTACAAATGCACGGCAAGCTGCAACATCACCCTCATGCCCAGTGACACTTCAAAGAGGAAGTTGTTGACAAATGTGAAAAAAAGGCTCAGAAGTTCAGGTGAGCTTTATGTTGGCTTAATGATGTCACATTGTAATCAAATTTCACTACAATTGTACCCAGCACCACTGTGGATGTGTCACAAGTATGGGGAGGTCATCACAATCCGTCTTACCCCTATATCATCCCTTCTTTTGATGCCTCTGTGATGGAGGTCAGAACCATGACACCCAGTGTAGAAATTACAGGGTCTTCTTATGGGTGTCTGAAGGAAACAGTTCAGACACACTACCATTCAGAATCTACAAAACAAGGCCTCTAGGCATGGCATAAAGGTCATCAAGGAAATCACCTCATACTTGGGGCATTATTCCCAAGCATTTCACCATCAAAAATGATGTCTTTCAGTGCAATGAGCATCTGGATGAAGCTCTTGACAATGTTCGACACTGTTGCCACCCCATGGGCATTTTAACCCTACTCTAATGACATCATGTTGTTGCAACCCCAGTGAATGTGATCTCACCCCTTTGGACTGTAGTGCAGTTGCAATGTTTGCTCTGGTGTTCAGGGTGGGACCAGTGGGGCCATTCAGAAACATTCGACGAAATTTGAACGTGTTCTGAAGCAGCAAAGGGGGTTCATGCTCTTTCAGTGCCCATGTTTCGCAACCTCTTGTGGCATGAACATGAGGGAGGGTTGCTACATTGTCATGTGCGTAAATAAAATAGTAATGGGTCCCTCTAAGAAGCTTCAGTTTGGCTAAAACTGTGGTGCCATCCACGCACCTTTGTTAAGCATGAAGATAGTTAAACCCAACCTGAGGGATATCAAAGCAGTTACCTAAACCTGAGGAGTTAAAACAGCCACAAGACTAAATTGATGTCAGAGTTTCTGACAGGTGCATTTTAAAGTGTTAAAACAGATGTGTGGGTGGTCCCGAGTGTGTTGCTAAACTGGAGGTTCTTAGAGAAACCCTTTACCATTTTATTCATGATAATGTAGCAGCTACTTGTGATTATGCCACAGGAGGATTAAACAGAATTGCTGATTTTTGTTTTGGTTTGGTTTGAGGGCGCAAAACTGCTATGGTCATTAGTGCCCGATCGAGAATTGCTGAAAAATTATAAAACTCCTTTGCTGCTTCATATCACTTATGGATTTCATTGAATGGTTCTGAATGGTTTCTAGTGGTTCTATCTTGTATGCCAGAGCAAATATTGTGGTTGCACTACAGTCTAAAGGGGTCATATCACATTCATTGGTGTTGGAGCCCTGTGATGTTGTTAGAGTAGTGTTGAAATGCCCAGGGGGCAACATCAGTGTTGAACTTTGTCAAGAATGTCATTCTGTTGCCCATCACACTGCAAACTACCATTTTTGATGGCGATATGTATGGGAATCAACGGCCAAGGGAAGCTGTAGTTTCATTAATGACCTTTATGCTATGTGTAGAGGCCTTTTAATGCTGATTCTAAGCAGTGATGTGTTTTCCTCAGCCACCAATAAGAAAACCGGATGATTTGCACACTGGGTGTCACAGTTCTAACCTCCATAACAGAGGTGGCCAAAGAAGGGATGAAACATGGGTAAGACAGGGCGTAATGACCTTCCCATCCTTGTGACACGTCCACGGTGGCATTGGGCAGAATTGTGGTGAAATCTGGTGCCAATATGGCATTACTAACACACCATAAAGCTCACATGAACGTCTAAGCTGTGGCCTTCTTTTCACATTGGTCAACACCTTGCTGTCTGGGGTGTTGCGGAGTCTGAGGGTGACGTTACACATTGCCATGCTTTTGCAACGTTACAGACAAAGGTTGTAGTCACCTTTGAGCCAAATTTTAAATTTATGCTTTGAAATGGAAGACAATTATGAATAAGTTTTTCAGTACCCTAATCAAATCTATCAATGTTTCTGTCTGGGCAAACATTTCATCTACAAAACTGTGTGATGTGTCTTTGCAAATATTTCCAGATCACTATGAAGTAAGTTCTTTGCCTGCTCCTCTGTTTACTACTTTTAAGTCCCTACTGATCGTATGTAAGGCTTCAGTTGTTGCCTCCCACCTGAACAGACTTCCTTTTTTTCCATTATCCTTGTGGCATTATTATTATGTCACAATGATCTAGTTGATTCCATGCTGCTAAATACCTATTCTCCCTGTGTAACATCTTTCTTGACTATAGTACTGTTCCCTTCGTGGCAGTCAATGTCCATTACTAAATTATGTGACTCATTCTCACTTTCCTTGTTGATCTCAAGATATCTCTTAAATTTCTCCAAGTCCAGGTCTTCTTTTTGAGCTTTGTATGGTATAGAAACAGCTGAACCTTCGTAATATCAACCATTTTTTATTTTCTTTAAATGCTGTATCCCTTGTTCTTGTGCATTTTCCTTCAGTTGTGTCACTTCTGAATGACCAGAAAATTCTACCATTTATTCAGAATGATTTGACTGCCTGACGCATCCAAAGTTGAATTCAAAATGGTCTTCCTGCTTTCCAGGCAGATTTTGCTGTGTCCATCACCTACTTGGTCTGCTAGTGTAGCTTTCACAGTTTTCCAGTTCCCATAATTTATGTTTTCTACTCATACACCTTCTTCCGTATAGTCTTGTAAAATACTTATCATTTATCACAATGCAATCTCAAACTGTTAACAAAGAAGTGGTTTCTGTGGTTTCCACATGATCAAAGCAAAGACAATAAGCCATTGCCATGTCTGTCACCAAATCCTTCATGGCCAAGAAATTTCTGCAATATATTTTACTTTAGATGATGTATATGTCTGGCTTTCATGGATAATGTCTGTTAATTTGTTTTACTCTAAATTCTCAGATCTTTAATGTATTGTTTCTCTCTCATAAATAATAGCAGCGGTTTGATTGGCTTGGTAACACCATTTTTAAATTCCCATTCAGTTCTTCAGAATTCCACCTTTCTTTACATGGTTGATTGGCGACCCACTCCTTATTAACATTGAGTAAAAATGAAGTTATTCATGAATTTTTGTCTACCTCAGTTTCATTTCAAATCTGTGTATGACCTCTGCCTCCTACACCACTGCTCCTGATCCTTGGATGCACATATTTTCTAGGTTGATCAACATTTTCTATATGTAAAATTAGGTCTTGCTAAATAGAAGTTTATAGTATGAAACAATTATTACATTTTGTTGCAGTAATTAAATAACATTTTCATAATGAACAGAAATTGTAACTGTGCAACTGCATGTAAAGTTGATGGCCAAACTGTTCAAGTAAATATATCTTTAAATGACATTTCATCTGTCAACATTCAGTTCCCAACCCCCCCTCCCCCTCTTTTCTGTGCCCCCTGGAAATGCTGATTATATACTTGTTCCTCACAGCCAGTGAGAGTTCAGGAATTAGTTTGTTCATGTAATGAATATTTCAAATATTTAAAAGCTGTAGCAAGTTACATGAAAGATGCTATTTTGTGTATCAAACCAGAAATCACATAATTTTAAAAAAAGTTGTTTTTACATTTTGGCGTGGTCTCTGAAGTTTGATATGTAAGAAACGTGTAATATTCTTACTTCATAATATGTGATTAAGATATCTAAAACATATATATTAATGCTAATGAATATGGTATACATTTTTGCTGGCTACTGAGCTTATAATCTTACAATATTATGTTCAGAGTAGCTATGATACATTGACCACTGTTTTGATAAGTCTTAAGAGTTAAGATCCATTTGAATATTATAATGTAGCTGTGTATTGAATCTTATGATGTAACTGTAAATCACTACTCACTTTTAACTTCAAGAGTATGTTAGTTTTGATTACCAAATTTGTTAATAACTATAATAAATCTTTGAATAATGATAAGAGTGTCACTCATAAACAAATGGCTTTTGTCAAGCTTTGATATGAAAGCAATCACATAACATCTTCATCTTTTATTCAGATATTAGGCAGGAATTGCTTGTTAGAGTACCATCTCTGTCGGGGTCTTCCTTTGTCTCTTCTCCCATGGCACTTATAATTTCTTGCCTTTAAGGGAAGTCCCTCACTCTCCATTCTTTGTACATATTTGTTCCATTTTCTTCTGTAATCTCAAATTTTATCATTGAGGCTAAAGATTTGCAGTTCTTCTCTGTTAGCTTGATTTCTTAACCTGTCTTCTCTTGCGCTACCTTTAACACCTCTAAGGAATTTCATTTCCTGTGTGTGAACCAGATTTCTTGCTTCTTGGTAATCACCCAGGCCTGACTTCCATAGAGCTGTGTGGGAACTGCAACAGTTTTGTAAAATTTAATTTGAGTGTCTTTCCTAGTTCTGTTTTTTAGGTTTCTGTTAGTTGTTCCACATACCCGACTGAATTTACTAAGCTAAATTTCAATATCTCTGCTGTAGCCAATGTCATTTCACATCCGAGGTAATTGAAATGTTTTACTTGCTCTAAAATCTTCTGATGTATCACTATTTTGGTTCTGATTGGGTCTTTCCTCATGAAGGCCATTGTCTTAGTTTTTTCTTTTGAAATTTCCGTGTTAAATTTTGCACTTATTTGTTTTAGCAAGTAGATTCATTTCTGAAGGTCATCTTCCTTATCTGCTAGGATCACTATCATCAGCATATGGTAAATTATTAAAAAGAATGTTCCTGCCTAGCTAGATGCCTTTCTCAAATTCTGATTACCATATACATATTATTCATTAATGTAAATGTTGAACAAAGTTGGAGAGATGGAGAAACCTAGTTGTACTGCTTTGTTAGTTGATATCTCATTAGTTGTTTTACCATTAAGATCTAAAGTGATATTTCAGTTTTGATATAAACTTTTTATCGCATTTACTAGATGCTTTGGATATCCGCAATTTGTTATTATTTCCCAAAGTTTCTGTACATTGACATTGTCAAATGCTTTTTTAAAGTCAATAAAAGCAAAGTGTGTTTCTTTATTATACTCTCTTTGTTTTTCTATTATTTGCTGCAGAATAAAAACTGCTTCCTGAAACCCACTTGTTCCTCATCTCATGCAGTACTGCTTCTGCTATGTTTTTAAGTCTTGTATTTAAAATCTTACCATACACCTTATATGCTGAATCCAGTAAACTTATTACTCTGTAATTACTGCATAGGCTTGTTTCTCCTTTTTTTTAAAATCACATAACAGAAAGAAATAATATCTATCAACCAGCAATAGGACCACAGGGGAAAAATAAATAAATAAAATTTGTGTTCGTGTAATTTATAAAACAATGGAAAATCCAGTATGGAATAATGACAATATTACAAAATGGATATACGGTGTAGATGCTGAGCCACAGATAGACCCAACAAAAAGACTGTCAAGCAAAGCTTTTGGCCAAACAGGCCTTCATCAGAATTGGGGGGGGGAGGCCACACACACACACACACACACACACACACACACACACACACACACACACACACGCACACACACACACACACACATGACAATAGTCTCTAGTTCCAAGACCAGACTGCAAGCAGTAGCACATGATGGGAGAATCAACTGTGTGGTGGGGGTAATGAGGAGGCTGGGGCAGGGAGGGCGAGGGATAGTAGTGTAGAGGTGGGGGCAGTCAAGTGCTGCTACTGGAATCATACGGAGATGGGATGAGAGGAGGTACAGTCAGGAGGTTAGAGGGGCAGGTGGACAATGGGATTGGGATAGCGGAGAAGGAGAGAAGTAAAAAGACTGTGGGTGCGTTGGTTGAATAGCGAGCTGTGTAGTGCTGGAACGGGAACAAGGAAGGGGATAGGTGAGTAAAGACAATGACTAATGAAGGTTGAGGCCACAGGGTTGTGGGAACATACGATATATTCTAAGGAGAGTTCCCACTTGTGCAATTCAGAAAAGCTGTTGTTGGTGGGAAGGATCCAGATGGCACAAACTGTGAAGTAGTCATTGAGATGAAGAACATAATGTTGGGCAGTGTGCTCAGCAACTGGATGGTCTGGCTGTTTCCGGGCCACAGTTTGTTGGTGGCCATTTAAGTGGGCAGACAGCTTGTTGGTTGTCATACCCATGTACAATGCAGCACAGTGGTTGCAGCTTAGCTTGCAGATCCCATGACTGGTTTCACAGGTAGCCCTGCTTTTGATGGGATAGGTGATGCTTGTGACCGAACCAGAGTAGATGGTAATGGTGGTGGTGGTGGTGGTAGGATGTATGGGACAAGTCTTGCATCTAGGTCTCTTACAGTGATATGACCATGAGGCAGAGATTGTGTATTTATAGACAAGGATATTGTGTAGGTTCAGTGGATGGCAGAATACCACTGTCAGGACATTCCTGGAGCACATAGAGGAGTGTCTAGAGAACACTGTGAATCACATTGTAGGTCTTGGCAGCAAACATTTAACTTTATTTATTAATATTAACTGTTCAGATGTTTATATGTGACTCCAGCTAGACTGACATGATTATTAAAATTAATAGCATATTAACAGTAATTTCAGTAACTCCAAACTCAAGCTCATATTTTAATTAGAATTTTATTTAATGTTATCTATCATTTGCTGACTAAACCCCCCAGTCAGAAATTGTGCCCTACGTAGACCAACGTGGAACACCGAAGATAGCTCAGCAAGCAGTCTATGACTAGTATTCAGACCAATAACATGTACTTTCTGTTAGTAGATATTTAATATTGTTCAAATTAAGTTATAATACCACCCCATGAACCATGGACCTTGCTGTTGGTGGGGAGGCTTGCGTGCCTCAGCGATACAGATAGCCGTACCGTAGGTGCAACCACAACGGAGGGGTATCTGTTGAGAGGCCAGACAAACGTGTGGTTCCTGAAGAGGGGCAGCAGCCTTTTCAGTAGTTGCAAGGGCAACAGTCTGGATGATTGACTGATCTGGCCTTGTAACATTAACCAAAACAGCCGTGCTGTGCTGGTACTGCGAATGGCTGAAAGCAAGGGGAAACTACAGCCGTAATTTTTCCCGAGGGCATGCAGCTTTACTGTATGATTACATGATGATGGCGTCCTCTTGGGTAAAATATTCCGGAGGTAAAATAGTCCCCCATTCGGATCTCCGGGCGGGGACTACTCAAGAGGATGTCGTTATCAGGAGAAAGAAAACTGGCGTTCTACGGATCGGAGCGTGGAATGTCAGATCCCTTAATCGGGCAGGTAGGTTAGAAAATTTAAAAAGGGAAATGGATAGGTTGAAGTTAGATATAGTGGGAATTAGTGAAGTTCGGTGGCAGGAGGAACAAGACTTCTGGTCAGGTGACTACAGGGTTATAAACACAAAATCAAATAGGGGTAATGCAGGAGTAGGTTTAATAATGAATAGGAAAATAGGACTGCGGGTAAGCTACTACAAACAGCATAGTGAACGCATTATTGTGGCCAAGATAGATACGAAGCCCACACCTACTACAGTAGTACAAGTTTATATGCCAACTAGCTCTGCAGATGACGAAGAAATTGAAGAAATGTATGATGAAATAAAAGAAATTATTCAGATTGTGAAGGGAGACGAAAATTTAATAGTCATGGGTGACTGGAATTCGAGTGTAGGAAAAGGGAGAGAAGGAAACATAGTAGGTGAATATGGATTGGGGGACAGAAATGAAAGAGGAAGCCGCCTGGTCGAATTTTGCACAGAGCACAACATAATCATAACTAACACTTGGTTTAAGAATCATGAAAGAAGGTTGTATACATGGAAGAACCCTGGAGATACTAAAAGGTATCAGATAGATTATATAATGGTAAGACAGAGATTTAGGAACCAGGTTTTAAATTGTAAGACATTTCCATGGGCAGATGTGGACTCTGACCACAATCTATTGGTTATGACCTGTAGATTAAAACTGAAGAAACTGCAAAAAGGTGGGAATTTAAGGAGATGGGACCTGGATAAACTAAAAGAACCATAGGTTGTACAGAGATTCAGGGAGAGCATAAGGGAGCAATTGACAGGAAGGGGGGAAATAAATACAGTAGAAGAAGAATGGGTAGCTTTGAGGGATGAAGTAGTGAAGGCAGCAGTGGATCAAGTAGGTAAAAAGACGAGGGCTAGTAGAAATCCTTGGGTAACAGAAGAAATATTGAATTTAATTGATGAAAGGAGAAAATATAAAAATGCAGTAAGTGAAACTGGCAAAAAGGAATACAAACGTCTCAAAAATGAGATCGACAGGAAGTGCAAAATGGCTAAGCAGGGATGGCTAGAGGACAAATGTAAGGATGTAGAGGCCTATCTCACTAGGGGTAAGATAGATACCGCCTACAGGAAAATTAAAGAGACCTTTGGAGATAAGAGAACGACTTGTATGAATATCAAGAGCTCAGATGGAAATCCAGTTCTAAGCAAAGAAGGGAAGGCAGAAAGGTGGAAGGAGTATATAGAGGGTCTATACAAGGGCGATGTACTTGAGGACAATATTATGGAAATGGAAGAGGATGTAGATGAAGATGAAATGGGAGATATGATACTGCGTGAAGAGTTTGACAGAGCACTGAAAGACCTGAGTCGAAACAAGGCCCCCGGAGTAGACAATATTCCATTGGAACTACTGACGGCCGTGGGAGAGCCAGTCCTGACAAAACTCTACCATCTGGTGAGCAAGATGTATGAAACAGGCGAAATACCCACAGACTTCAAGAAGAATATAATAATTCCAATCCCAAAGAAAGCAGGTGTTGACAGATGTGAAAATTACCGAACTATCAGCTTAATAAGTCACAGCTGCAAAATACTAACACGAATTCTTTACAGACGAATGGAACAACTAGTAGAAGCCAACCTCGGGGAAGATCAGTTTGGATTCCGTAGAAACACTGGAACACGAGAGGCAATACTGACCTTACGACTTATCTTAGAAGAAAGATTAAGGAAAGGCAAACCTACGTCTCTAGCATTTGTAGACTTAGAGAAAGCTTTTGACAATGTTGACTGGAATACTCTCTTTCAGATTCTAAAGGTGGCAGGGGTAAAATACAGGGAGCGAAAGGCTATTTACAATTTGTACAGAAACCAGATGGCAGTTATAAGAGTCGAGGGACATGAAAGGGAAGCAGTGGTTGGGAAGGGAGTAAGACAGGGTTGTAGCCTCTCCCCGATGTTGTTCAATCTGTATATTGAGCAAGCAGTAAAGGAAACAAAAGAAAAATTCGGAGTAGGTATTAAAATTCATGGAGTAGAAATAAAAACTTTGAGGTTCGCCGATGACATTGTAATTCTGTCAGAGACAGCAAAGGACTTGGAAGAGCAGTTGAATGGAATGGACAGTGTCTTGAAAGGAGGATATAAGATGAACATCAACAAAAGCAAAACAAGGATAATGGAATGTAGTCGAATTAAGTCGGGTGATGCTGAGGGAATTAATTAGGAAATGAGGCACTTAAAGTAGCAAAGGAGTTTTGCTATTTGGGGAGCAAAATAACTGATGATGGTCGAAGTAGAGAGGATATAAAATGTAGGCTGGCAATGGCAAGGAAAGCGTTTCTGAAGAAGAGAAATTTGTTAACATCCAGTATTGCGTTAAGTGTCAGGAAGTCATTTCTGAAAGTATTCGTATGGAGTGTAGCCATGTATGGAAGTGAAACATGGACGATAAATAGTTTGGACAAGAAGAGAATAGAAGCTTTCGAGATGTGGTGCTACAGAAGAATGCTGAAGATTAGATGGGTAGATCACATAACTAATGAGGAAGTATTGAATAGGATTGGGGAGAAGAGAAGTTTGTGGCACAACTTGACCAGAAGAAGGGATCGGTTGGTAGGACATGTTCTGAGGCATCAAGGGATCACCAATTTAGTATTGGAGGGGAGCGTGGAGGGTAAAAATCGTACAGGGAGACCAAGAGATGAATACACTAAACAGATTCAGAAGGATGTAGGTTGCAGTAGGTACTGGGAGATGAAAAAGCTTGCACAGGATAGAGTAGCATGGAGAGCTGCATCAAACCAGTCTCAGGACTGTGAAGACCACAACAACAACAACAAGTTATAATATAATTCAGCTTTGGGAAATTTTTATGTATGAATTCATGAGTGTGCAACTTGAAGTAGTTATTCGTATGGAGGTAATTTTTTGAACTTGAAATTGTCCTCAGTAAGTGAAGGTTAGAATCTGTAAACTTACATTCAAGTATTATCACTAAACTAGCTTAAGAGACTATTTTTTACCTAACTGATGTGGCATCCCTGTATTTTGAGACCTTCACTTAAAGAAGCGTTGAGATTTGCCCGCTTGCCGTTCCATTATTCACAGTCAGCTGAATGCTTGTGCCAGGCCATGGCTTTTGGATTGAAAGAAAAATTAATGTGGACAACAATACAACTTTACAAAATTCATCTCTTAATTGTGATTTAGGAAACTTGCAGTTTGGAAGGGGTAGAAATTGCTACATCCTGAATACTGAACATTCCTCCTGACACACCAGGTGTGTAATATAAAACAGTGGAAAATCCAGTATGGAATGTTACAATATCATAAAAAGGATAGTTGCTACTCACCATTGTATACAGTGGTTACAAACTAAGCTGCAACTACTGTGGTGCATGACAACCAACAAGCTCTCTGTCCGTATGAATGGCCACTGACAAACTGGCAAAGTAACAACTGGACCACCCTGTTGCTGTGCATGCTGCCCAACATGACATTCGTCATTTCAGTGACTGCTTCGCAGCCTGTGCCATGTGGATCCTTCCCACAAACACCAGCTTTTCTGAATTGCATAGGTGGGAACTCTCCCTGTAATGTATCCTAAGTTCCTGTAACTCTCCTGGCCTCAACCTTTGTTAGTCATTGTCCTCCCCCATCTATCCCCTTCCCTGTTCCCATTCCAGACGGGACTATGATTCAGACCTCTATTCCCCCAATGCGCCCAGTCTTTTTACTTCTCTCCTTTTCCACTACACCCCTCTCTCTAACCCACCCTCCGTCCAATCTCTCGACTGCACCTAGCTGCCCTACCCTTTCTCCACCTCGCCCCTGCATGCTCCCCAACAGCACTGCATTCCCCACTCCTACCCTGCTATCCCTCCCCCTGCACACCCCAGCCTTCTCCTTACCCCCAACCAGTTGCCTCTCCCATCCTGCACTGCTGCTGCTGCTCGTAGTCTGGCCTCAGCTGCCAGAGACTGTGGTCATGTGTGTGTGAGTTGCATTTGCACCAGTGTGTGTGTGTGTGTGAGACATCTATTTTTGACAAATGACTTGTTAGCCAAAAGCTTATTTTGTGATAGTCTTTTTGTTGTGCCTAACTATGATTCAGCATCTCCGCTATCTGGTGTGTATTATGGTATATTATCTTAAAACTAGAAAGATAAAAATTACTTTTTCTTTTTAAATGCTTCTTTTTCAGTATTACATGCAACTTAAAGAAAAAAATAATTTGAATGCAAGTGCATTAAATTGCTCTGTGTGCATTCATTTATATGATTGTTTTAACTGAACTGCCCCATAACTTGTATAAAATCCATGAGTGATTGTCAGCTTCAACTGGAATAAATTAATCACCACTGGCTTCTTTGTAGTTTCTGAAATGCTGACATCAGACCAGATGATGCCAAACTGAATGAAGGCTTCAATAAAGGGAAAGACTACTCCTATTGGTTCATATAAATAATCTAGGAGTGGGAGAAGCGAGTTCAGCTGTGTTTGCATAGATCTAATTGTACTGGCTAGCACACAATGGAATGAAGAAAGAGGGAGTGAATCATACACATTTTGGAACCCCAAGACTATTAAGTTCCTTAACTGTTTAACCATATGAAATCTGATTAAGGAAGGGAGGCGAGCTTCTTATAAGGCAACACCTTACTAGTCAGTGGCCGCAAGAATCAGTATTTCATCCTAGAGTTTTCTTAGCTGGAAGGACTCTGTAGATAGTCACTTCATTTCCAGATTCCACCTTCATCTGTTGGCTTCTTCAAACCTTCTGCACATCTACATATCTCGTCCATCTGACTCGTACTTAGATGCAGGCAGAGACGAGTTGTTGGTACTGAGCCAATGACTGATTTAGCAGCCACTGTTGCACCAAATGTGATCCTAAGTGTGGCTAAAGACAGCTGCAACAGTGAAATGAACTGTAGGAAAAGGCAGAGTTTACATAACAACATCCTGTGATTCCAGTCTTCATTTCCGAGACTTAATTTGCAGATAGAGGTTCAGCAAGTTTTCAACTCTGGCAATTGATGCACACTCATATCCTTCTGTAATATTTCCAACCTCTATGCCCTAAGCTAAATTACTATTCCAGATATTTTATCCATGTTTGCCAAGGCAGTAGTTTATTGATTTGTTACTGTTAAATTCATGTCTTGTAAGATTTTATGACTTGTCAATAATAAACCGATTAATTATGATCATTATTTGATATGCATTCCTTAACCATTGATTTACTTGTGTCAAATATTGCAGGGCCAGATTCATATATTTAATTAAAGTATCCACATAGAACCTGCCATCCACTCAGTAGTCTACACGACAAATCATGTTCACTTAACAAATTGCTTGTGAACTTCTGATGTCGCAGTCAGACCAAAGTGAAAATGTTTTTTCTTTTTTGCAATTAAAACTTATAATTTAAGGAGGATTTGTATATGTTATGTCAATAAGTGTCAAGTTAAGTGAAACAAACTGATTTTTAAGTTGTTGGTACATACCCTTTTCATTTGTTCTATTTCAGCATGCCTTTCTCAATATTATATGACAGCATCACAATGTTGCTCCATCCATCATGGAAAATATATAGACTATTCCATAGCTTTAGGAGGTGTGTATGTGAGTGTGTTGGTAATGTGAAAGAATCACCAAGTTTGTCCAAAGGAAGCAGTCTGTGATTCCTGCATCTCGAATGGCAGCTTAGAAGAAACTCCTTAAGCCACATCTTAGGCATCTTCTGCTCGAATAAGAAATGGTGGCAAA
The DNA here is from genome assembly GCF_023864345.2 of Schistocerca serialis cubense. Lineage (NCBI taxonomy): Eukaryota > Metazoa > Arthropoda > Insecta > Orthoptera > Acrididae > Schistocerca > Schistocerca serialis. Next base: position 200,684,904 of record NC_064638.1, on the reverse strand, counting down.
ATTTCAAAATTACAAATATAGTATGAGAAATCTCATGTATCTCAAGCCACATAAGTTAAAATCATTCATATATGTTAACTTATGTGGCTTTAAATACATGAGATTTCTCATGTCAGTCATATATGTCCCTTCCCATGAACCATGGACCTTGCCGTTGGTGGGGAGGCTTGCGTGCCTCAGCGATACAGATCGCCGTACCATAGGTGCAACTACAACGGAGGGGTATCTGTTGAGAGGCCAGACAAACGTGTGGTTCCTGAAGAGGGGCAGCAGCCTTTTAAGTAGTTGCAGGGGCAACAGTCTGGATGATTGACTGATCTGGCCTTGTAACATTAACAAAAACGGCCTTGCTGTGCTGGTACTACGAATGGCTGAAAGCAAGGGGAAACTACAGCCGTAATTTTTCCCGAGGGCATGCAGCTTTACTGTATGATTAAATGATGATGGCGTCCTCTTGGGTAAAATATTCCGGAGGTAAAATAGTCCCCCATTCGGATCTCCGGGCGGGGACTACTCTAGAGGACATCGTTATCAGGAGAAAGAAAACTGACATTCTACGAATCGGAGCGTGGAACGTCAGATCCCTTAATCAGGCAGGTAGGTTAGAAAATTTAAAAAGGGAAATGGATAGGTTAAAGTTAGATATAGTGGTGATTAGTGAAGTTCGGTGGCAGCAGGAACAAGACTTTTGGTCAGGCGAATACAGGGTTATAAATACAAAATCAAATAGGGGTAATGCAGGAGTAGGTTTATTAATGAATAAAAACATAGGAGTGCGGGTAAGCTACTACAAACAGCATAGTGAACTCATTATTGTGGCCAAGATACACACAAAGCCCATGCCTACTACAGTAGTACAAGTTTATATGCAAACTAGCTCTGCAGATGATGAAGAAATTGATGAAATATATGATGAGATAAAAGAAATTATTCAGGTAGTGAAGGGAGACGAAAATTTAATAGTCATGGGTGACTGGAATTCGCCAGAAGGAAAAGGGAGAGAAGGAAACATAGTAGGTGAATATGGATTGGGGGGAAGAAATGAAAGAGGAAGCCATCTGGTAGAATTTTGCACAGAGCATAACTTAATCATAGCTAACACTTGGTTCAAGAATCATAAAAGAAGGTTGTATACATGGAAGAATCCTGAAGATACTAAAAGGTATCAGATAGATTATATAATGGTAAGACAGAGATTTAGGAACCAGGTTTTAAATTGTAAGACATTTCCAGGGGCAGATGTGGACTCTGACCACGATCTATTGCTTATGAACTGTGGATTAAAACTGAAGAAACTGCAAAAAGGTGGGAATTTAAGGAGATGGGACGTGGATAAACTGAAAGAACCAGAGGTTGTACAGAGTTTCAGGGAGAGCATAAGGGAACAATTGACAGGAATGGGGGAAAGAAATGCAGTAGAGGAAGAATGGGTGGCTCTGAGGGATGAAGTAGTGAAGGCAGCAGACGATCAAGTAGGTAAAAAGATGAGGGCTAATAGAAATCCTTGGGTAACAGAAGAAATATTGAATTTAATTGATGAAAGTAGAAAATATAAAAATGCAGTAAATGAAGCAGGCAAAAAGGAATACAAACGTCTCAAAAATGAGATCGACAGGAAGTGCAAAATGGCTAAGCAGGGATGGCTAGAGGACAAATGTAAGGATGTAGAGGCTTATCTCACTAGGGGTAAGATAGATACTGCCTACAGGAAAATTAAAGAGACCTTTGGAGAGAAGAGAACTACTTATATGAATATCAAGAGCTCAGATGGAAACCCAGTTCTAGCAAAGAAGGGAAGGCAGAAAGGTGGAAGGAGTATATAGAGGGTTTATACAAGGGCGATGTACTTGAGGACAATATTATGGAAATGGAAGAGGATGTAGATGAAGACGAAATGGGAGATAAAATACTGTGTGAAGAGTTTGACAAAGCACTGAAAGACTTAAGTCGAAACAAGGCTCCGGGAGTAGACAACTACTGACGGCCTTGGGAGAGCCAGTCCTGACAAAACTCTACCATCTGGTGAGGAAGATGTAGGAGACAGGCGAAATACCCTCAGACTTCAAGAAGAATATAATAATTCCAGTGCCAAAGAAAGCAGGTGTTGACAGATGTGAAAATTACCAAACCATCAGTTTAATAAGTCACAGCTGCAAAATACTAACGCGAATTCTTTACAGACAAATGTAAAAACTGGTAGAGGCGGACCTCGGGGAGGATCAGTTTGGATTCCGTAGAAATGTTGGAACACGTGAGGCAATACTAACCTTACGACTTATCTTAGAAGAAATATTAAGAAAAGGCAAACCTACATTTCTAGCATTTGTAGACTTAGAGAAAGCTTTTGACAATGTTAACTGGAATACTCCCTTTCAAATTCTGAAGGTGGCAGGGGTAAAATACAGGGAGCGAAAGGCTATTTACAATTTGTACAGAAACCAGATGGCAGTTATAAGAGTCGAGGGACATGAAAGGGAAGCAGTGGTTGGGAAGGGAGCGAGACAGGGCTGTAGCCTCTCCCCGATGTTATTCTATCTGTATATTGAACAAGCAGTAAAGGAAACAAAAGAAAAATTCGGAGTAGGTATTAAAATTCATCGAGAAGAAATAAAATCTTTGAGGTTTGCCGATGACATTGTAATTCTGTCAGAGACAGCAAAGGACTTGGAAGAGCAGTTGAACGGAATGGACAGTGTCTTGAAAGGAGGATATAAGATGAACATCAACAAAAGCAAAATGAGGATAATGGAATGTAGTCAAATTAAATTGGGTGATGCTGAGGGAATTAGATTAGCAAATGAGACACTTAAAGTAGTAAAGGAGTTTTGCTATTTAGGGAGTAAAATAACTGATGATGGTCGAAGTAGAGAGGATATAAAATGTAGACTGGCAATGGCAAGGAAAGCGTTTCTGAAGAAGAGAAATTTGTTAACATCGAGTATAGATTTAAGTGTCAGGAAGTCGTTTCTGAAAGTATTTGTATGGAGTGTAGCCATGTATGGAAGTGAAACATGGACGATAGATAGTTTGGACAAGAAGAGAATAGAAGCTTTCGAAATGTGGTGCTGCAGAAGAATGCTGAAGATTAGATGGGTAGATCACATAACTAATGAGGAGGTATTGAATAGAATTGGGGAGAAGAGGAGTTTGTGGCACAACTTGACAAAAAGAAGGGACTGGTTGGTAGGACATGTTTTGAGGCATCAAGGGATCACAAATTTAGCATTGGAGGGCAATGTGGAGGGTAAAAATCGTAGAGGGAGACCAAGAGATGAATACACTAAGCAGATTCAGAAGGATGTGGGTTGCAGTAAGCACTGGGAGATGAAGTAGCTTGCACAGGATAGAGTAGCATGGAGAGCAACAACAACATATATGTTAAAATCAATACATTCCTCATGTCTGTTTTACTGTGTTGCAACACTTACTAATGAAACAATGGAAACTCCCAAGTAGGAATATCAATAATGTAGGGAAAGTTAAGACTGCTAATTACCATAAAGAAGACACATTTATTTGCATACATGCACAATTAAGAGATGCTTAAATAAAGCTTTCAGACACAATCTTCATCAGCAAAAGAGAAACACACATCATTCATACAAACAAACAAGCACACCTGATGCACACATGACCGTGTCAAGCCCGAGCTGCTGGAGTTGGTAGTCATGGGTGTATGAATGATGTGTTTCTCTCTTGCTGCTGAAGGGTATGGCCAAAAGTTTTATGTAAGTATGCCTGTCTGCAACTTAATGTGTCTTATTTACACTTACTAATGGAAGTTTGACAGCTGTAATGATGATACAGTGCATCCAATAAATAAAATAAAAAATAAGGTCATATAAACTGATAACTGTTACCAGTACTTATGTTGATAAGCTTGTGTCTCCACCTGAGTGGCCACAACTGCAAACTCACTTCAGACCAACTGCAAACTCACTTCAGACATGTATTCAAGTTCTAAACGTGCAATCATGCAGGGATCAACATATTACAAACCTGTAAATTTGTAACTGGGTTCCTCCATATTACAAAGGACTCTACATGTTTTCTAAAATTGAAAAGAAATGGCCAACTGTGTCCACCATAATAAAATGTGATAGATGTGTGAGATGGTTCTCTCGCTGCCATCTGAGTTCTTAAAATGAGACATATAGAGGTTTTGCCACGGTTCATGGTTGAATATATATCAATACCCTCCTTTCCAAAAACTTTATTTAGGAATGCCGTAAGGATCTATCTTGTCAACGCAGAGACTGGACAACATACTGGGAGTGGACATATTGTACCCACTGCCTACATGTGCCCAATGTGATAAGGGGACCCCCAAAGGAGCTAGAACTATGACAGGTCGTCTCACTTACATTGGCTGCAGTTATTGCTCTAAATCAAAGATTTACACTCTCTGAAGCAGTATTAATTTTTACTCTGCACATGAGGACAATCAAGACCATATGATGTAAGAAGTGCATGTGTGTGGAAAAAACTGAACTACTACCACAAACTAATAGTTAAAGATCTGAACTATTAAGCTATGTGGTATAATGTGAATGTTTATGCTGCAGAAAACAATTGGAAGCGCTATCTAACTACAAATTTTTAACAGAATAGCAACACACACACACATAGAATAGCAACACACACACACACACACACACTTTTAATATAATCTAAGCACAACTGAAATGAATTTAGCAAAGCTACTATTGAAACATTAAATAATAAGCACTGGTTTATCAAGAAGTTGTCCAGCACCCAACAAGCTACCTTTCATCATCATAAATGTAATATAATGCAAAGAAATAATATTTATTGCTAGTGCTCTGCAATTAGAAAATGTAAATTAATTGAGTTAACTGTTTGTGCCACCTTAAAATGATGCGTATGGCTTCAACAAGTGTGCTCAATATGGCAGTGAACCAGCATGAATGTGTTTTAAATTACTGCAACAAATCAAGTGGCTTGAATGGAATCAAATAACAGCAGGTGAAGATTATGGATATGTACATATACAGGGTGATTCACAAAGATAAGCAAATATTTTAATATGTCATTCTACAAGTAAAACCAAAGAAAAAAGTTCATATAAACATAGCTCCACAAATGTTTAGTTACGGAGTTACAGCTAATAAAAGATTTTGCCTGAAATTTAGCAACTTCACTAATATGAATTCATCACTGAACTGAATGAAGTTAAAGTAAAGTATTATTTCCCTTTTTTTATTGATCTGGTGAATCTAATGAAATATGTTCCAGACATGTATCTGCAGTAGTTTTCCAGAACATCCAGAGAAGCAAAGTAGTAATTTCACAAAATTTTTAATTTGTTAACTACTTGGCCCAATTTGTTTTTTAAATTCCAGACAATTGCACAAAGTTTTCAACAGAAGTTGTAGAGAATTTAATTTTGGAAAAATGGTGGTAATAATGTTAACTGAAACCGTATGAATGTGTCAGATAATCTGCTTTTATTAAGACCATAGCACATGTGAATTCATGTTAAAAAAGAAAACACAAAGCTCAGTGTTAAGTTAGTTGTACAGTGCACATACAATTTCACAATACATTCACAATAAATGTTCAAAAATGTCTCCACTGAGTTCAGTGCATTTAGCTGCATGTGTATGAACAGATTTTGTTGCTCATTTCACAGGGGTGTTCTTAATTTCGTCTTTTGCATTCATAATGCAAGCAAGTAATGCTTCATGTGTATTGACTTGGCCCTCATAAACTATGTCTTTCATCCATCCTCATACACAAAAGTTCATTGGTGTTATATCGGGTGATCTGGGTGGCCACAGAGGTGTAGCACTACGGCCAAATTTACTTGTATAATAATCTTTGCTTCTCTGGATGTTCTGGAAAACTACTGCAAATGCACATATGGGACACATTTTATTAGATTCACCAGACCAGTAACAACGAAGTAAATGGAAATCATTCTTTGCTTTAACCTCGTACACTTTTGCAATGGCTTCATATTCGCGCAGTTGCTAAATTTCAGCCAAAATTTTGTATTAGCCATAACTCCGTAACTACGCATTTGCTCACCTATGGTTACGTGACCTTTTTACTTTAGTTTTACTTGTAGAATAACATATTAAAATATTTGCATATCTTCATGTATCACACAGTATTTTCCTCAAACAATTAAGTTAACTAACAAAGCCCACATTCTCAAGAGATAAATGCAAAATACATTTCTTGGTATGAGACATGCTCACAATATACTGCTTCCAGCAAGATAATAAGTCATTTACAGTTAAGGAGAGGATGAAAATCTTGAGTCTACAATATAGTAGATTGAAAAGATAAAGTTTGCTCCTATAATCAGCTTCAGTTGAATAAATAGTGAACATCCTATGTAGATCCATTTCACTATATGGTAGCATTTCCTCACAAGACTGTGTGCAGAATAATTGCAAGTTAACTGTGCAGATCTTTTGAATACACTTCTAAAACAATCTATAAATTTATCTAATATTCATGAATGCAAATAATTGAAAAGATTTCACCCAACTTCTTCATTGTTGTAGAAATGCTGAACCAGTTCAGACAAACACCAGCCTGCCTCCTAAGTCAAACAGAGTAACACTTGATAAAAAACAGCACCAGAATGGTGAATGTACATTTGAACTAGAGTACCTGGTAGTCCCAAAACCATGAAAGCTTCTCAATGGCTGATGACAAAAACCAAACTCCATAAATGGGTCACTGTGGAGACAAAAAGATTGCTCAAAGAGCTTGTTTCGACTAATCAAAGCTGACTACTGCAGAAACCTGAAAACCTTTGCGAAGGTAATATTGTGATTTAAGAAAAGCAATAATTTAGTGAGCAAAAATGAAACTATGAATAACCACACAACTTCCAATAGGCACAGTTACTATTGTCTGAACACACCCAATATGCTCATGGATGGACTCATTTGCGCATGAAATTAATTGTGCTGTTGGCACAAATCCTCTTCATTAGAGCAACCAGTTAAGATGGGTCATTGCTTTTCCACACTCTGTAAGAGCAGGTAATGCATGAGAATGAACTGGTGTCACCAAGCAGCTATAGCTACAAATATAAGCAATAATCATGTTCCGTTCACAAACTGAATCACACTAAGCCAGATTGTCAAGTGCATGATACTGTGAGAGACCACAATGACTTTTATACAGACTTTGAGAACCATGCAATTAAACAGGAATTTATTAAGTAAAAATTTTGATATCATTAAAGAGCAGGTATATCTAACACAATCCTTTCTGTTAGTTATGACGTTTCCCCCATGTCACCACAAGAAATGAAAAGAGAAGAGTAGAGGAGACATGTAATTTGTAAAAATGTCATATTCTGAAGCGAAAGTTTTAATAGCCCTATAGTAATTGCACATATGAAAATTGATTGTTTGTTATAAAAGATTATAGAAACACTTCTGGGTATGTTTCACAAATAAAGAGAAATCCAACTGCTGAAAACTGTTTACATAAGATAAAGAAAGCCGAATAATAGAACAGGTGTGTTTGGATGAAAAGAACATATTTCGCATGTAAAGTAAATGGTTATATGTACATAAGAAATGGAAATACACAGAACTGATGGACAACAAAAGCACTTGACAGTTGTGATAATGACCTACAAATTAAGATTTAAACATCGTATTCAGTACTATATTTGATATGTTTCACAGATGCTGCTCTTTTTGTACACCAAGAAGATCTTTTGTTGAACACAGTAACAGGCTTCATGTTACTAGTTGATGCAGCCAGTTAGAAATGCCTATTCTGTCAAAAAATTATGAGGAGAACCTTTGTCTAGATTTTATCTAGGTAGGAACTATCATCACAATCAGTCAGAACACCAGTGTATATTTTCTCGCTTCAGTGCCCGAAAACCTGATGCTGTAAATTACTGAACAATTAATGGTGCATCCACAGTTGCAAAGTTGAGTAGTTGTGCCAGCAGCAGCAGTTTCTGTATATACACAGAAGGATTTAGTTTCTTCTATGTTCTCACATCCATCTGGGAAGAAGCATATGTCTGTTTGTTTGTGTCTGGGTGTTTAATTGTGTTGGCTAGTGTCAGTAGTAGAGCTGTACCAATATGAGGCACCAAACTGGACCTGCTGAAAACTGTAATCTGCTTCACCGCCTACCCCTTCATGGCTGAAGTTTTCAATTTTGCATTTAAAAAATCATTCACGCAGGAGAATCATCCAAACATACCATTGTTTGAGTAATGCACAGGTCCTGTATGAATGACATAGTATTAAGCATCCCTGGCATAGAGAAACAACTGAAAGAGTTGAAAACAAGTAATTTTCCAGGTCTGGATGGAATCCCAGTTCGGTTTTACAAAGAGTACTCTACGGCTTTGTCCCCTTACTTAGCTTGCATTTATCACGTATCTCTCACTCAGTCCAAAGTAACGAAAAAAGCACAGGTGACTCCTGTATATATGAAGGGTAGAAGAATGGACATGTAAAATTAAAGACTAGTATCCTTAACATTGGTTTGCTGCAGAATTCTTGAACATATTCTGAGTTCAAATAAGGCAAATTTCTTAGAGACTGAAAAGATTTTATGTTCACGAATCAGCATGGTTTTAGAAAGCTCCACTCCTGTGAAACTCAGCTTGACCTTTTCTCACATGATATGCTGAAAATTAAGAAAAAAGGGCAACAGGCAGATTCTATATTTCTAGATTTTGGAATAGCATTTGACATGGTAGCCTGCTCCAGACTGTTCATGAAGGTGTGAGTGGACAGAATAGATTCCCAGATATGTGTGTGGCTTGAAGACATCTTAATTAATAGAACACAATATGTTGTCCTCAATGGCGAATGTTTATCAGAGACAAGAGTATCATCAAGAGTGCCCCAGGCAAGTGTGATAGGACCGCTATTATTTTCTATACACACAAATAATGTGGCAGGCAGGGCAGCAATCTGCAGTTGTTTGCTGATGATGCTGGGATGTACAGAAAGTCGAAGGTAAGTGACTAAGGATGATACAAGATGACGTAGACAAAATTTCTAGTTGGTATAGTGAATGGCAGCTGGTTCCAGATATAGAAAAATATAAGTTAATGCTGATGAGTAGGAAAAACAAACCCTTAATGTTCAGATACATCATTAGGAGTGTCCTGCTTGACACAGTCACGTTGTTTAAATAACTGGGTGTAATGTTGCAAAGCAATATGAAATGGGACGAGCACATTAGTATTCTCATAGGGAAGGCGAATTGTCAACTTTGGTTTATTGGGAGAATTTTAGGAACACGTGGTTCATCTGTAATGGAGACCACAAATAGGATGCTAGTGCTACCTTTTCTTCATTGCTACTCGAGTGTTTGGGATCCACATCAGGTCAGATTGAACAACATGCAGATGTTATGGAAATACTTTGGGACTCAAATGGGAATTGCTGGAGGAAATGCAATGTGCTTTTTGAGGAACACTAATGAGAAAATTTAGAGAACATGCGTTTGAAGCTGACTGCAGAAGGGTCCTGCTGCTGCTGACATAACATTTCACTTAAGGATCATGAAGATAAGATACAAGAAATTAGGGCTTATACAAAAGCATTTAGGCAGTCGTTTTTCCCTCACTCTATCTGTGAGTGGAACAGGAAAGGAAACAACTAGTAGTGTTACAGGGTACCCTCCACCACACATTGTATGGTGGCTTGTGGAGTATCTATGTAGATGTAACTGTAGGCTGCTGCATGTGGTAAATTTAGGTCATCTATCACAACACAGGACAAGGTCACCATCCAGGCCTCTAGTCCAATTATATGGCATACAGGGTCACCTCAAACTGGCACATGTCGAGGTCACCCATCCCACTGGCATGTTTTGAGGATACCCACTCCACCTTCCTCATCACTTCACCAATTTTGTGGCTTAAAACTGCCACGAAATTCTTTCTATTAGCTGGGAAAACGATGACTACCAGATTCATACACCCTCACATTCCTAGACCAGTTGTGTGGCATAAAAATGGTGGGAGAGGTAAACAGATGGATGGGGTATATGAGTGCAGCAGTGTGTACCCCACCCATTCAGGAATGGTAGGCATCATCATCATGAGATGGCAGTGGTGCTCTGTACATCAGTTGATCAACATCAGATATCAGCTACTGTCCCCTTGCAGAATAATAAGAATATACATCTGAATGAATGTAAGGGTTAGTCCACTCTTCTCTCTCGCTGTGTGTAATTTTCTGAATATTTACTTTTTTTCATTTTTCAACAGTGCTGCAGCCCTCTGATGCAGCACTAGTGGATATATTAGACCAGGACATACACCTGGTTGCTGCATCATCACCCATTGAACCATACACACCTAAAGGGACTGATGACCCTGTAGTTTGGTCCCTTTATACCCCAAACCAACCAGTCATACACACCTATGCATGTTACTGTCCCCATAGCTTTGGGTGAGATACAGGCAAAAATTTAAGGCATACAAAAAACAAATATTTGCAAAATATTGCAAAAACAAATGACTGTATTTTAAAGCTGTTGTGATTTACATTGTATATAAATATATAATAAAATAGTATTTCTTACAAAATTGTTTTATTTCCCCAACCCAACCTGTCATATAAATATGGTTTAATCAGTTGATCAATGTCATGAAGCATTGTCAGAGAATATCTATCATCCCCAGACAGGTTAATAAAAGAAACTGCACAGTATAAAGCAAGTATTATGAACCCCTGCCTCTCATTATAATTTATTGCTATTTACATTTTTCTGACAAGTTACTGTGGTTTTGGGTTAATTTCTTTCCAAATGTTCTCCCAGAACTTCAAATAGGCACTTTTCAAGAATAATATTATGGGCATGTGGTGAAGAGTAATGCCCTCAAACTTTATATGTGAAAACTCTCAAAGCTTTTTAAATAGAGCAAATGTTATTTGCATTCTGCATCTTTATTCTTCGTGTCAACACATTTATTTCTCAACAGAGTCACCTCATTTCTACAAATGAGAGCCAGTTTGTTGATACCATCACTGTAGAATGTTTGACTTTCTTGTCAGAGCCCCAACCTCACCTGTGCTTGCACCACTTCAGCACTATCAAAGTGATGCCCTTAAGGTGTTCTTTGAGTTTTGGAAGCAGGTAATAATTGGATGGGGCCAAGTAGGGACTGTATGGAGGATGACTGCTGACAGTGAACCCATGTCACTGGATTGTTGCAGATGTCCCAGTGCTCCTGTATGGTCTGGATTTGTCGTGCTGAAGGAGAGGGTGCTCCGTGTGTGGAGAAGCTCTTCGAATTCCAAACGTGATTACAGCATGCTTTTTCTCACACACATACATAGTTACCCACACATAACCATATTATGCACTACAGTTCAGAGCCCTCTAGTGGTAGAGGGATGCAAATATGTAGACATGAAGAATAAAATGTTTTTTTCACATAAAAAATTCAGGGGCATTATTTTTCAGCATGCCCTTGTATCTAAATTACATAGATATCTCATGTTTAACAATTCTCACAATAAATATACTCGTATTCCTTTCCCCTTCCTCCCGCCCTTCCCCCAGCAGGAGCCTACTTATGCTCTCAACATACGTTTACATAAGTCTAATTTATGACCCACTCTACTAACATGACTGTCAGAAGATTTCCAAATTACACACAAATATCTCTTTTTTTTTAACAGTTACCACAGGATAATATTTCAACAAATATAGTTTTGCTATGCCCGTGTGGAGTTGGTAGTCTCCCATCGGGCGCCTCCCCAGGTGGCGGATAGGGGAATGCCCACCAGATATGGAGGGTACCGGGGAAATAAAATACCCGGGGTGGACCAAAACTAGCAACTACTGCCTTGTAGTTTAGGTATTGGATTACCAAAGGCTAAAGGAAGAAAACCTTGAGCAAAAATTACCTGGTCCTCCAGGTTGGGGGTTAATGCGATGGGCCAACTCCCCATTCATTGGAAAAACCTCACTGGTTAAAAAGCCTATAAGATTACAGCAGGACGGATATAATAGGAGACGAAAAAGGCTAAGAAAACGGACTGTCTTAATTGGTGTATGGAATATACAAGGATTACAAAATAAAGTAGGAGAAATGATTAAAGAAATGGAGGCTAGAAATCAAGATATTATTATACTCCCAGAAACTAAGAAAAAAGGACGAGGTATTGAAAGAATAGGATCATATACACATTTCTATAGTGGTGTCCCAAAAAATCAAAGAGCAAAACGGGGGATATCGATATTGATGAAAAACAAATTCAAAAGAATGGTCACAAACTGGGAACCTATTGATGAAAATCTGATTAAAATTAATATTGATATTCATGGATACAAAATTACTATTATAGGAGTATATGGAATAAGCGAAGATGAACCAATTTGTAAAAAGGATGATTTCTATAATAATTTAAATGGAATCATAGAGGATATCGGGAAAACCAGGGAGATTATTATTGCAGGGGATTTTAACAGTAGAACTGGAAGTAAAATTGGAAATAAAATTATAGGACCATTTGGAGAAAATGTTATAAATGATAATGGTTATAGACTTATTGATATCTGTGAACAAAATTCATTGAAAATATTAAATGGCTTTTATCAACATAAAGAAATACATAAATACACATGGCATAAAGATACATTGAATCAAAAATCAATAATAGACTATATTATAATTAAACAGCAAACGAGGATAAAAATACATGACATAAGAGTATATAGAGGGGTAACTCTTAGCGATCATTATTTGGTAAATTCCAAATTTTTATTCCCCTTCAGAGGAAAAAGCACTGAAGAAAATCGAAATTGTCCTATAGAAATTATACAAACAGGAATCAAAATTCCTAAATATAATTTGAATAGTTTTGAAAATGAAAGCACAATATTTTTATATCAAAAGAGATTAGATGAAAAACTGGTAGAAACAGAGTTTGATAATACAGAAGATCAATATCATTATATTGTAAATAAACTACATGAAACCGCCAAGGAAGCTTTAGGAGAAACAGAAGAAACACGTACAAACCATCCATTATACTACTGGAATGAAGAAATTAAAAAGGAAGTGAAATTAAAGAAAGAAAAATATTTAAAATGGTTAAATACCAGAAATCTTCAAGATAAAATAGAGCTTAATGCACAACAAGCGAAAATCCGGAAAAAGGTTGCAGAAGCAAAAAACAAAGTTTGGGAACAGTCATGTCAAAAAATTGAATCCTATATTGGTGGTAAAAGAAACACAGAAGCATGGAAAACTATAAAAAATTTAAGAAGGAATTCCAAAGAATCAACACATATTAAATATATTACTCATGACTCTTGGGAAAAATATTTTAAAAGTTTATTAACAGAAAACAGGGAAGAATACTTGGGAAACCCTGAATATAATGAAATGATAGATCTACAAGCAGAGAATTACATCCGTTTGGAAATAGAGACAGTAAAAACTGCAATAAAATCTTTAAAGAATGGAAGGGCTACAGGCATTGGAGGTATTCCTGCAGAATTATTAAAATTAGGAACAAAGAAATTAATGGAATTGTTAAGAAACCTTTTCGAAAGAAGTTTAAATGGGGAAGATGTCCCAAATGATTTGAAAGTAGGATATATTTCAGTGATACATAAAAAAGGAGCGAAAGATGAGTGTAAAAATTATAGGGGAATAACAGTGACCAATACCTTCAGTAGATTATATGGAAGAATTATTAAATATTTGTTAGAACAAGAATACAAAGAAAAGGAGGCTGAAGAACAAGCAGGTTTTAGAGCTGGAAGATCAACAATTGATCATATCTTTTGCGTACAACAAATTATTGTAAAAAAAGTGGTTCGGGCACAACCTATACATTTAGTATTCATAGATATAGAAAAAGCCTATGATAGTGTGCCTTTATCCAGTTTATGGAAAGCTTTAATATCAATAGGAATAAATCCAAGAATAATTAAAGCAATTCAAAATTTATATAAAAATTCTATTTCAAAAATAAAAATTGATAAATATCTATCACATGGATTCCAAGTCACAAAAGGATTACGTCAAGGATGTAGCATCTCACCTACATTGTATAAAATATATACAGAAGTAACTTTACAGAATTGGAAGAAAAAATGTCACGCTATGGGAATACCAATAAATGATAGAATAATATACTCGTTACAATTTGCAGATGACCAACTGATTATAGCCCAAGACTATGAGGACATAGAGTATATGACCAGAAAATTGATTCAAGAATATAAAAAATCAGGTCTAAATGTAAACATGAATAAAACAAAGTACATGGCAATTGGTGGAGTGAATGGAGACTTAATATTAGAAGAAGGGATGGGAACAATAACAGCTACTGAGGAATATAAATATTTAGGTGTGAAAATTACAAATGATGGGAAACAGGACAAAGAAATTAGATCAAGAATAAATTCTGGAAAGACGACAATCTCTTTATTAAATGGAATTCTCTGGGACAAACACATAACAACTGATAACAAAATAAGGATTTTTAAAACAATAGTTAGGAGCATTATTACATATGGTTCAGAAGTGTGGACAACAAAATGGCAACTGAAATCAAAATTATTAGCCACAGAAATGGATTTCTGGAGACGTTCAGCAAGAATATCAAGAGGAGAAAGAATAAGAAATGAAGTAATCAGAGACAAGATGAAATGTAAAAATTCAATTATTGATTTCATCGAGCACAAACAACTTAAATGGTATGGACACATCAGACGAATGGAACAGGAAAGGCTACCAAAATGCATAATCGACTGGGTACCAATTGGAAGAAGAAAAAGGGGACGACCACCTGATACATGGATACAGGGAGTTCAGTCAGCAATGAGGAAGAACAACATTCCTGAAGACTTATGGACAAATAGAGAAGAGTGGAGAACAATAATTAGTGACTTACTGTAATCTAGAATAGGTGCTGGAAAAATGTACTCACATTGTAAATCCATAATAATAATAATAATAATAATAATAATAATAGTTTTGCTATGTACCATTTACACTGTGGATGCTTTGGGATTCATTTAGCACACTCCTGATACGTAACAATTTCACTGTAAACAGTATTACGAAAAGGATAGTTGCTACACACTACATAATGGAGAAGCTCAGTCACAAATAGGCATCACAAAAAGACTATTAGAAAATGAGCTTTCAACCATAAAGGCCTTCATAGGAGACAAATAATAACACCCTGAATACATTATATTATATGGGTATATCAGCTGTATGAGATCATGTAATTGATCTCCACGTTAAATTATTAAAACTATAGGCGGACAAAAAACACACTTTTTTCTCTTTACTCTTCTGTATAGAACTAGTTTCTAGCACTGAAGCGAAGAAATGGGTGCTTGCTTGCCATTTTACACCACAATGATAGTACATAGCAGGGATGTATTGTAAACACTATTTGCTAATATGAAAAATACATAGCACTACTACTGTGTAATACTTGTATCATCTTCATTGGAGTATATGTTAAGAATTTACACATAGTTCGCAGGTAGAGAATTAGAACTATAGGCAGACAGAACATAGTTTATAACCTTTCATCACTCTTGACTCTCTCCTATGCCAGTCAACTTTCATGTTTCCTTGTTACCTTTCCTCCAGTAGGCAAACTGCAGAATGAAATATTTAACAGGGAATAGTATAAGTCTGCTCAACACATTGCTTCCTTCAAGTATTACCCATGTCGATGCAGAATTTTGATGTGTGGCATTTCACTTTAACATGGACGTAGATTGAGGTAAATATGTTTTGCCAACTTTAAAATGAGGTTTGTTCAAAAATTCTGGAACATTCATAGTGTTGTGCCAATGGTGAATTGGGGCAAAATGCAGTTGGAATCTGTGCACACACCTATGTTTAATGCGTAACAGCCAGAAGTTTCGTTATTGTACGTCTGTTAGTTGTTGTTCAGTGCTGTATTGAGTAGAATGTTGTGTCACACAGTTTGCAAATTTCTAGACTGCAGAATTAGATGAGCAATGTGTCTGCATTAAATTTTGCAGGAAACTTGAGAAAACCTTTACAGAGACACGCCAAATGATACAGAAAGCCCGCGGTGATGAGTATTTAAGCCATACTTGGTGTTACGAATGGTTCACGTGGTTCAAAAATGGCCAAAAAATAGCTAAGGGTGACCGTCATTCAGGATGCCCTTTATCGCCTACCGACAATGCTCATGTCAGAAATTTCAACAAAATTGTGTGCCTATTAAAGACTCACTGTCAGAGAGATTGCAGAAGAATGTAACATTTCAGTTGGATCATGTCATGATATCCTGACACAGCATCTTAGGCTGCATCTTGCTGCTGCCAAATTTGTCCTATGGCTCATGAGGCAAGACGAGGAAGACCTTCACCCTTCAATCTGTGAAGAGCTTTTGGGTTGTGTAAATGAGAATGTGACGTTCCTTAAGAGAATCATAACTGGTGATGAGACATGGGTCTACAATTATGATGTGGAGACCAAGGTTCAATCTTCACAATGGGTTGCAAAAGGTTCTCCACCAAAAGAAGCTTTTGAGGTAAGGTCAAATGTCAAATCCATACTGATAGTTTTCTTTGAGTTTGAAAGATTAGTTCACCATGAATTTGTGCCACAGGTACAAACTGTTAATCGATGGCACTATCAGGATGTGTTGTGGCACCTGTGAGAAAATGTGAGAAGGCAACGGCCTGAAATGTGTCAAGACAATTGATGGCTCTTGCATCCAGATAACACACCCACACATTCATCGCTGTTGGCGCTTGACTATTGCACAAAAACGAAATCAGATGGCAGTTTGGATGGTCCAGTAAGAGGTGTACCAATGATGCTTCTGGAAGTGGAAATGGTGTTGGGAGTGGTGTATTTTGAAGGAGACCATGCACAATAGGTAAATGTTATGCATAGAAAAATTTTGTGGACAAAGTTCCAGGATTTTTTGAACAGACATCATGTAGCACTTGTGCATAATACCTATTCCATCTGTGTTGAAGTGTGCGTTAACAAAGATCAACTACACTATGCCTATCTGCCCAAATTGCATTATGTTATCTGTCAGTTCCTTCTTTTTAGATGAATATTGCTGTGTGGCACTTCCTCCTGCTGTTACCAAATGTTCCATTAAAACTATTTCTAAGTCATATATATCCTGAACTTCTATCCCCCTGACTTGGACAGCA
Organism: Schistocerca serialis cubense; assembly: GCF_023864345.2. Lineage (NCBI taxonomy): Eukaryota > Metazoa > Arthropoda > Insecta > Orthoptera > Acrididae > Schistocerca > Schistocerca serialis. Next base: position 200,667,735 of record NC_064638.1, on the reverse strand, counting down.
ATTTGTTATGAAAAATGAAATGAGCATTTGGCGTCATTCGCTGGGAGGCCCCCTACAAGGCAGGTCTTTCTGCCTTGGTGCAGGTCTTATTACATTCGATGCCACACTGGACGACCTGAAGAATAGTCTCTATTCTAGCATCTCAATGAATCAGAACCATAACATTTATTTACTTACATTTTCTTTGTGTGGAGCCATCGTAATGATGGCTTTTGCAAACGTCAGACTTAATACTATGGTTATATTTACTCTTATAAAATTTACTATATCTTGTAGCTGTTGCTTCTTATGCCTATTTTTTACATTTATCACATTGCAGCTGATATGCTAATGCCTCATGTTGCAATCACTATCTTAAAATTCATTGAAAGAATATAAACATTTCTCTATTAGAAAAGATTTTAATTCTGTGTTAAAAACATTTCCCATGTACGTTCTTAGAGCATTTCGTAGCTTGTTATACCAAATCAAACCACTGATATATGGACTTCTATCAGTCATTTTTAACGTTGCTCTGTTACAGAAATAGCTACACTTTAGTTATAGTGTTGTGATTAAGTACATCACTGCCCTTGATAGCTTCTGTTGGTTGACTTATAAAAAATACAACTATTTTGAAGATGTATGGAGACTATATTGTCAGATATTTGTGCTCCACAAACACTTCACGACATGAATCTGTATATCCCATCCCATGTATATGTCTTATTGCTCTTTTCTGTAGTAGTGGTATTCTTTTTAAATGTATATCAGCTGCACAGCCCCATAGTTCAATTCCATAATTGAGAAAGGGGTAAAGTGTTCCATAATATACTAATTTCAGTGCTTGGCTAGGAACTATCTTTGCAAGCTGGCTGAGGAGATATATGGCACTACTGACTTCCGCATACGAAATTAATGTGGTATGTCCGCCACAAATTTTCACCAACATACACACCCAGGAACTTACAGTTACCATTTTATGTGGCAGAGATATTACAGACACTATTCATATTGTTGTGTTGAGATCTGTCTGTTTTAAATGTCAGTAGTTGAGGTTTGGTGACATTCACCTTGAGTCCATGATCATTGAAGTATTTTGTTACTTCTGTTACACCACTAGTAGCAAGATATTCTAGCTCATTAGATTCACTTCCATAGAATAAGATTGACGTGTCATCTGCACAGCTTACAATATAGGAGTAGATTTCCACAAAGAGATACACAATCTAAAATGTGGCTCTCAGTCCCTTTTTTCAGAAGAGAGTTGCTGTGTGGTACCACCTTCCACCATTACCAGATGTTCCATTAAAACTGCAGCCTTCTATGTCATATATACCATTGGCTTCAATCATCTTGATTCTGAAATGCAATTTGTTTATGTAGAATACCCAGTACTCCAGCAAAGCAATGAAATTGCCTACATAGTTTACAAGCTAATAATTAAAACTATAGAGAGGCAGAAGAAAACCTTTTCTCAGTCCTAACTGTATGGAATGTGTGCTTCTACACAGGTGAATCTTTGTGTGCTCTTATTAACACAGTAGCTGTGGTGCATTTAGCTATTTGCCACCACTTGGCAGAGTAAAGCACTCTGCTCCTCATTTTGATTTAAATCAAGTAGCTTAAAACTGTGCGTAACTGAATAACAAGTAATAATAATAATAATAACTAATACATGCATATTGAACCCACCACACTTGAGTCAGACTATGCTGTTTATGGCATGCTTTCTTCGCAGCAAATTTGTATATTACATCTTCATACACCATTTGTTGTGTTATGTTAGCATTCATGGAGAGGACAGCAAGACTGTTGACTAGATCCTGTGACATGGATGATCACAAATAGTTCTTGAGTCTTTTGAGGAGTGAGAAAGAGAGCTCGGCATAACAATTGGTTGCAGTAGTTGATAAAAATATTCATAGTGTAATCTCCAAATTAGGAAACAGTTCCTGAACACAGTTTTTACGCAGTACTTATACAGTGTACTTAGGGAGGGTCTTCATTTCATTGGTATCCAAATATGCTTTAAAATTAAGAACCTCATTGCTCAAAATTTCTTCCAAGTCATCTTTGTAACAATTTTGCACTTTTCTAGTACATTTCAATAGTTCATTGTTGTCTCATCCAGGAAATTTACTTAGGAACTGAAAATTCCTAAAATCTCATCAACAATATTTTTCTTTTCTCTAATTCAGATATAAATCTTTCTATAATGACCAGAGATCTATACAGCCAAAGATCTTTCTTTCCTTCAAAAGTCACAACGAGCTTGGCTGTTTTGACTACTTACAGTTCTCTTGACATTTTTTTTTTACTCTTTCCGATTCCAGTATTTTTATATGTGTTGCACATAGAATGATTCTCTAGAAAGTATCAAATAAGGAATCACACAGCTTTATTACAGACACAATATCTTTACCAACAGTTCACAACACTTTATTTGTAGCATTAAATCTGTTCAATAATGTTGTCAATATCACAGTTTCCAGGCTGCTCAACATTCTGTTGCCTCATATATACTCAAGCTTTGTGAGTTTCATTGTCATAAAAACTTCCAAAGCTGATATTTTCTCTATCCAGTTGACAATGAAACTATAGCAGGCATTGTGAGACACTGACCAGTGTTTTTCTGAAGGTTGTTCTACAGAGACTGAATTATTTAATTTTGACTGCAAAATATTCCAGTGGCTCATTGAAGCAGAGCAAAATACACAATCCTACTAAGTTAAAGGAGTGAGCTAAGGATGGGATATACACAGCAAGAGGACTGATCTGTTTACTTCTGGTTTGGAGAACTGAGTAAGTACCAGTCATATTGCTTGCTTGCATTGTCATATGACTGACCCTTGCATAAATGAAGGTCCAAATCATATTTACGTAATCAGTTAATTCTTCAATTTTGCTCCCTAACTTTGGGACATAACAGATAAATCTTTTAGCGGAATCCATCTTATGATAAAAACATTATAACAAAAGATAGCTGATCCAAATGTGTAACACTTGAGGATGGAGTCTAATATGGTGGAAAAGTATTTAATTTCTTTCACTTCTTGTACAATATATACAGAGGTTATAATTTAACTTTTGCTACTTGAGCCTGTGTACATGGAAAACTATTTATTCTAAGTGTACCTGACTCTATAGGAAAGATCTTCAGACTGTGCACTACAGTCATTTGTGTTGTTAGTAGTGTTAGTGTCATGAGCTGCTGTGAGGCACTGGTACAGGTAAGACAATGGAACTCAGACCCCGAGGATCAAGGACATGCAGTGTGAATGGCATACATTACTGTGATCTGCTTCATTAGTATGTGATCTCTGCTGTATGGGTGAGATGTGCTTTGGACTCAATTGGTTTGATGCATGGTGGAGCTCCACCTAACATTGCTTGTAAGGTCAATCAGTTGCTCTGTAACACATTTGGAGAAAACTGAATCACTGGCTGATTGTTCTAAACTATGTGACCATGAAGCTCACCAGAATTGAACCCATGTGATTTCTGTCTGTGCAGTTACATGAAGGACAGAGATCATCAACGGGACACTAACACATATTGGAGATTGAAGATGAGCATAGTGAGGGAGGTATCCAACATCCTACCTGTGGTAGATAAATATCTTCTGTGGTTCAAGACTGTTGTGGATGCAGATGGCTGTCACACTGGGCAACATTTGTAACCTAGAATGTGAACATGGTATGCAGTTAACAAATGTTACCCGCTGATGTGAAAATTAAAATGGGTTTCTTTCAGTAGTTTATTCATTATTACTCTTCCACATGTCCTTACAAATGTTTCCACAAAGTTCAATTGTCCCACCATTACTCTTTTTTTCATAGGGGCCCTCTCAAGTGACAGCGTCCTCCCAAGTACTGAAAGTTTAATTATAAAGACCCTATACTTCACCACCCTCCTGCTAGAACTGATATAAACTCTTCATACATTTGAAAAGAAAAATATGTGTTCCCTTTTCCTTTGTTTCCATAAAGTTCTATATATTTAGCTTCAAAAGGATCAAATTTTGCTATTGACTGTAGTGCCATCTCAAAATTACTGCAACATGTTGACCTGAACCCTTAGTTACAACCCTGAGTGATAGACCTTGTACGGAAAACTCTTTGACCACAGCAACAACTCAATGTAACATGTCCCTTCTATATTTTAGTTCTGTCTCTAGCTGAGATTTTAGTTTCTTATTTATCCTCTCTGTGATTCATGCTCTAGCTTTTAAAGTTAACACACACTTCCTATGTTCAGATGACTTTTCATGGGCCTTTAATCAGGACTGACAGTTTTCCCATTCATTATCTCTCGTTAGGTTTTGGAAACTGTGATGTTCCCTTAAACAATGTACATGAGACACAAAATAATTACATCCTTTCTTTAAGAGTATATGAAAAGTAGTCTTCACTGTTCCTTGGAATTCCTTAAGATTCTGAAAAACTAACCTTTATTTAAGTAAGTCTACTTTGGAAAGTCAGTATATTGCCTGCTTGAATCATTGAAATCACAATTCGTATTCTGAGCTATGGAAGCTTGTTTAGGGATACGAATGGAGAAGAATGAATTTATTACCCATTTCACAGGATCATCATTTGCTTTCTATTGGTCATTTGGATCAATTGAAATGACTGTTACCACACCATTATTATTGTTTCTAATATTCGAAATGCCTAACTTAGATAAACCACTTGCTGCACAAATTTTGATACTGTTTGCCACATTATTAAATCACACATTGTTACCTTTGATGTTTTTAGCCTCAAGCTTGACCTGGATATAGCTGGTTGTTTTTTTGGTTTTTAAAGAGTAAATTGATTTTTGCACTCTTCCTCACAATTTCCTCTTCCTTTATTGCTTATCTTTCTCAATTTTCAGGTACTGAGAACCATTTAGTCTTCTCTGACTGTCACTCATTTTAATTACTATTAAAATGTAACTCATAAAATAAACACTAAACAACTGCACTCTTTAGAGTTTCTAATTAAATGCAAATGCCAGCTGTTGAAGTGTGAATGGGCATTTCTGAGTGTCAAGACTGCCTATTTCTATGAAAGTGTTAGTGGTATCCCCCATCACAAAACTTTGTTGTAGGCAAAAAATTTGCCTTCCTACCAAATGGTAAAGTACAACAGTGAATAAAGTGAATAATGATCACATTGTCATGATGTAATGTCATTATTAAAACAAAACCTGTCATTTTTCTGTTGCCTGACCAGACTATTCAACAAATTTGAGCTGATTATTTCATGTATTCATATCCTTTTCATTATAAGTTAAGTTCACATTCCATGTTGAAGAGCTGTGAAAAAAATATTTAAAAGAAATTATAACAGCTTATAAGCCCCCCCCCCCCCCCCTCCCCCTTAAAATCTGCCACCCCAGGGAGCTACTTCGTCTGCCCAGCCTAATTATGCCTCTGGCCAGTAGACAAATTCCAAATGGCTGTGATGCTACATATATGTGTTTTATACTCAAAATCTTTTATAGGGAATAGTTTACGTTGGCTATTTTTCTTAGTATCTGTGGTATTTTGGCAAAAAAATGTTTCACTTGCTTTAATATACCACTTGCACGTTAGTAACATTTAAAATGTTTTAAACATTCCTCCATAGAGTCAAACTTTTAATAGTCCATTCCACAGTTAGAAATCATAGGTTAAAATCATATTCTTTAGCCACAGAAGATGTAAAAGTTTCTACTCGATGAATATCAGGACACATTATAGAATGGCTATCAGTAACTTCATTCGCCCCTGGGCTTGTGATCTGACATATAAGTTTGTTCGAGATCTTTACTCTAGAATTGGGACTTGGTTATCTTAAACAGGCATATCATTGTTTACAGTAGCATTACTTTAGTATCCATACAAGGTGTGACAATGCCGTGAAACATCACTGTCAGCATAGTTGTAAACTATGCAAGCTGACAGTGACTAGATAACAAGGAGAGAGGTGAACCCCAGAAGAGGGAACGAAAATCAATGCGCGAGTTAATCTATTGGGGAGCAGAGAGATCGAACGCCACATAGAGATAGAGCAGGGAAATAAACATATACTTGACTAATGTGAATGACTGTCACTAGCACATGGGAAACAGAGCATGGCTGGTGTGAGATAGTTGAGCTGCACCAGGCCTGTCACCGCCCACAGATAAACAACTAGGTCAGTGGCTCTGTCCATGTCATGGGTCATGTGTGCCCTCTGTGACAGCATTCTATATTTTTCTGCTTTGATAACCACATCAGCTCATTCACATCCATCTTGATGTATGCTGGTGGGGATACTAAAATTACTATTCCCCTGGTTGTCTTCTTCTTGTACACAAAAGTTGCTGTTCAGTATTAGGTGTCAACATCTCAGTTTTGTTAAAAATCACTATCAAAATCATGCGTTATATCCAGATCCATAAGTTAATAGTTATCTACATGAAGCTGTTGCAATAACCCATTTTAACATTGGCCATTTCTTTTGTACATGGGTTTCTAATATTTCCTCGAAATGATCTTCAATGCTCCATCACCCACCCACAGAGGATCACTGCTTCTGCTGGTGTGTGAGTGATATGTGAGCTTGTGTTAGTCATACATGGGCAGTGCTGGTGTCACCTCCTCAGAAGAGCAGTGGTGTCGTGACCACAGCACACTAAGGCATAGTGTAGCCCTAGTGGCAGTGTGGAAGAGGGATGTGTCAGCGTGAAGATGAAGGCATTTGGATATCCTACTCAGATTTATTATTTGTTCTGACAACTGGGTCGTGGAGGTTTTTTGAATGTGGACACATGGGATGTCTGTGTAATTTGTATACAGCACGGTTCATATGTAAGGTGTCTAGCATCAAAACCAGCAAAGTCACTGTAGGTATATTTTTCGGTCTGGATGTAAAACATGTATGAACAAAACACGGATGGTCACAAATGTTTCTTCTTCATAATTACATCTGTAATGGTTTAATATTTAACTACTACTGTTTTGTGTAGTGTGATTCATAATGAACCCAATTTTTTGTTAATTAAGATTTGGCTTGGGCATTTTTGTTCCAGTTTTATATAATTTTACACTTCTTTTATAAAGCTGTACTCTTTTTAAAGTCTATACTCTGGTGAGAAAAGCAATTAAATGAAAATAAAGTGACATTGTAATAATTACTTCTCTTCATAGCACAAAAAAGCATTTCAACATAAATTGTATAATAATAATTAATGAGATCATTAGAAAACTGAGGAGAATGCAAAATAGGATATATCTCACTAAAAGTGTAGTTCACTTAGATTTTGAACACAAATAATCAAGCATGTTAATAGAATCATTATTATGATAGGCACTCTTCAGACATACTGAATAGTATTATTAAGTCTTCAACTTCTTCTCATTTATGTTACAATATCAGGCAATTCACATGAACTATTGACAAAATATACACATTATACTTCACAATAATGACAAAAAACAAACACACAGGAAAGTGTATTGCTTTCATACCAATTACAGTAAAAAGCCCACAATTATGGAAATTAGTGCAAAAGGATGGTGTTGCCAACATACAAATGAAATAGTACAACTTGAAAGATTTGTGTTGCCAACATGCAAATGAAATATTTTGACTCTAAAGAAAATACAATATAATGAATTACTTTGTCTACAGATGCAGTGACATTGTTGCATAATCTGACAACACAAGACAAAAATGCTGTGAATGTCATTGCTCGTTCCTTGACATGGCCAGTTATGAATTCATTAGCTGCAAGACTTGGCTCATTCTGTTTCATCAGCAAGAATTCAATGCTCTGCAACACAAGGATATGGCAGATTTTGAAGCATATTCTCATTTCACCTCATAGTGATATAATTCTACTTTGAATTGATAACTTGAACTCATTTTCATAAATTTTGTGATTTGGCTGGTTTTGATACTATATACCTCATGTATCAAGAGTGTGCTAAATGGAGGCCATAGCCTCCGCACCATAAACAGTGTGTGGAAAGAGTCTATTTGTTTACATATTACCCTGTGGTAGTTAAGACACAGTTGTTGAAAATAGGATATCTGTGTGACACTTTGTAAAAGTTTCTGACAGCCATGTTATGATAGTGGGTCATAAATTAGACTTATGTAAACATAACTTCAGAGTAGAAGTGGGCTCCTGGTGGGGGTGGGGTGGGGGTGGGGGGTGGGGAGCAAGAGTGTAATTGTTCAAATATTGTCCTATGGGAATTGTTAGACAAGAGATATCTGTGAAATCTGCGTAATATTATTCTTGAGAAGTGGGTGTTTTGGAATACTGGGATAAAACTGAACATAAGCAAACTGCCAAAAAACTTAAAATAGTAATAAATTATAATAGTGAAATGAAGGGGTTTAATAGTAATTACATTTGACTGTGCAGTTTTTTTATTATTCTGTCTGGTGGCCGTAGCTGTTTTCCGATGATGCTTCATGAAGTTGAATGACTGATTAACTCACATTTGAATGACAAGATGAATAGGGGAAATAAAACAATTTCTTAGTAAATATTATTTTATTATGTATTTACACCACATTGTTAGACACAATAGCTAAAAAATTAGTCATTTTTTTGCAATATTTCACAAATAACTGCCTGTTGTATGTCTTAAATTCAGCCTGTATCATATCTAAAGCTGTGGGGGACAGTAATGTGGGTAGGCATTCCATCTGTAAAGTTTTTGTGGATTTAATACTTGTGTGAATTGTAAGGGACTTGGCAGCATGTGGACACATGAATTTATACGCTGTCCTTAGTCTTTCACATGCACACTGTGCTGTGGTAGAGGTTGCACAAAATAATGTAAAAGTGCATTCCCCTCCTGAGTGCTGTGTGAGCCCATCCCATTGTGCTGAAGGGGTAGCCACCTCAGTTGACTGTTGTTTGCCAATTTCTGCACTTTGAGCATTCTCGTTGTTGTATGTGTACCACTCAGCATGGCAGCACAGTCTTAGCACACAATAGTTGCAGTGACAGTCCTTCATAATCAGGTTGCACAAAATAATGTAAATGTGCATTCCCCTCCTGAGTGCTGGGTGAGTCCATCCCATTGTTCTGAAGGGGTAGCCACCTCAGTTGACTGTTGTTTGCCAATTTCTGCACTTTGAGCATTCTCGTTGTTGTATGTGTACCACTCAGCATGGCAGCACAGTCTTAGCACACAATAGTTGCAGTGACAGTCCTTCATAATCAGGTTGCACAAAATAATGTAAAAGTGCATTCCCCTCCTGAGTGCTGGGCGAGTCCATCCCATTGTTCTGAAGGGGTAACCACCTCAGTTGACTGTTGTTTGCCAATTTCTGCACTTTGAGCATTCTCGTTGTTGTATGTGTACCACTCAGCATGGCAGCACAGTCTTAGCACACAATAGTTGCAGTGACAGTCCTTCATAATCAGGTACATGTGATTATATGCAGTTCATTAAATTTTTGTAAGAAGAGGCAACCTAGAATGGAAAAATCTCATTAAAAGGGTGCGTGTGAGGTTTTCAGGAACTGCAAGGTATTCCATTCATTCAGTAAAGACAATAAAGAAGGACTGGGGAAAAACATAGCTACAAGTACTTTCCAAGGGTTCGATTGTTTGGAAATATGCAGAGAAAAGAAGAAAATTACGTATTAGGAAATACTGATGAACAAGCTGACATAATTTCCACATGACACATGTTGTGTATCATACATTGTCATTATCTTAGTAAGCTGTCTCATTCACTACTGGTATGCTACATTTTTTCTCCCTTTCTTTGTTTTATGCGATTTGCTTCTGGCAGCGCATAGTCAGACTTGTTTTGCTTTCTTTGATACTTTGTTTGTGCAGCTACTTTGCTGCTCTCTTGAGAAGCTATTGACTTTGAATATGTATATTTATGGAGTTATTGGTTGCACTGACATGATATATCAACTATGATCATTTCAGAAGTGCTGGCTGCAGCTTACAAGTTACACAAGATATGCGTTTTTGTATTGCCTTCAGCTGTCAAACTACTCCCTCCCTACTGTGCTGTGATCATTCAAACCAGAGCCCACATCACTATGAGTATCACCTACTGTATCTCGCTGTCCATGGAGATACAGGCATAAACTCTTAGAGTAGTGAATGTGGTGTTGATTCAGGCCAACTTACTTTGTTTATGCCCTATCTTGCACTGCAGTACGGCGTTTGCACAATGATGCAATCATCACAGTCCTCCAAATGGTGGCCCAGACACTGGCCATGTCCGTCATAATAACAGACCATGTATTTGCAACATTCTGTACTGAACAGCCGAAGTCCCGCAACCATCTGTATAAAGATGGATGTACAGAGACTATTTATACAGTCGTTAATCTTCTGTGACATGATCCACATACAGATTAAACATTTTCTGGATATACTGGTTTGCATTGATAACCTGCCTGGGTAGCTATGTGAGTTAAAGTACAACTTCCAAGTTGGGGAAGTGTGCCAGCCCCAGACTGAATTTGCCTGGGAGATTAACGAGGAAGGTCGGTGTGTCAGCCAGCCTGTATGCGGTTTCTAGGCAGTTCCCCACATTCCACTACATTAATACTGAGTTGGTACCCAAGTCCTGCCTCAGTTACATGACTCACAAACGTTTAGAAATCTTTCACTCATTTTCATATGAATAACACTGCAGGCAGTTGGGATACATAAATTACTTTCCAGGGGTTTGGAGGGTGTGGTGATAATGAGGTGGTGACAGGAAGGGCATATGGCCACTCCTTAAACTAACCATGCCAGATTCATTCATAACAATACCAACCCTGCACTGATGCATGACAAAGGCACAAGAGAAAGAAGAAGATTGGTTAGCATTAACAATTTGGTGAAAAGGATGCGGACACCAGATACTGCATACCAAACACCTATCTTATGCGAAGGCTCTTCAGAGTAATGATGAGGTTTTTCTGATGTATGATGGCACATGTTCATTGAGTCCACATACCCTGGCAGGCTCAACAGACCTCATCTGAAGAAAGAATGGTACATGTGAAAGTTTGCATGGAACCATTCACTCATGAACAACAATAAATTTGTAACAATGTACACTGTCCAGTCACATTAATGTGACTACCTGTCAAAAGGTTGAAAAACACCTTTTGCGGGCTGCTGTGAGACATGCAGGAAGAGAGTTGATAAGTGATGTGGAGCCATGCTGACTCAAATGTGGCCAGGTGCACAAGGTTTCTCAGTTGAGGATGAATGACACAAACAACCTGATCGAAGTGGTCCCACAGGTTCTCAATGGGGTTCAAATCCGGAGAGTTTGCCGGCCAGGGGAGTACAGTAAACTCATCCTGGTGCTCTTCAAACCATGCACATACACTGCGACCTGTGTGACATGTTGCATTGTCCTGATGATAGATGCCATCACGCTGATGAAAAACCACATGTAGGGGTGGATGTGGTGCCCAAGAATAGACACATACTTGTCTTGATCTGTTGTGCCATCCAGAATGACAGGATCACCCAGGGATTGCCTCAATACATTACCCAGACCTTCATGCTCCCTCCTCTGGCCTGGGCCCTTCTGATGATTGCTGCAGGATGTTTGCCTTCAGGCGTTTCATGCTGTAAACATCAACTGCCATTTTTCATCTGAAAGGCCATCTGTTTCCTCTCAGTGGATGTCCAGTTATGGTATTAGCGTGCAGATTCCAGCCTTTGCCACCACAGTAGTGATCATGAGTGCCTGAACTAGGCACCTGTTGCAATGACCCATACCCAGCAATGTTTGCTGAATGGTCATCAAGGAGACACTATTGGTAGCCCCCTGCTTCAGCTGAGAGGTTAGCTGGTAGCAGTTGCTTATCTATTTGCCTGTACACTTCTCTACAGCCATCCTTTAACCCTGTCATCTGTGGCCCTTGGTGCACCACAGTTGCCCTAGTGCCAGTTATGGATAATGCCATTTTGCCATGCACAGTACACTTTAACCATTGTGGTATGTGAACTGTTTACAAACTTAACCATTTCAGAAATGCTTCCACCCTTGTCCCAAAAGTCAGTGATTATACCCTTTTGGACATCAGATAAATCTCTCCTTTTCCACATTACAACAATGACTGCACTGTTTTCCATGTGTCCCCAACATGCATTGCATACCCTCCACTGCTAGTGCTGCCACCTGCTGTCTGTGAGTGGTCATTCCACTTTGACATCTGACTTAAGCAGTGGTCACAATAATGTGACTGCACTGTGTAGATCCAGTTTCTTTTTGATAATGTTTTGACACAACGATCTCTTAATTCCCACTTTCACAGGTAAACAGCATTGAGATTTCATTGGACTTTTTTCTTCAGGCTTTCCTTACTCAAGCAGTATTTTCTGGTATTCTAACTCTTTTCATATAGTTGCAGTTTTTATTCACTACAGGGCCCATTTTGCACCTTTTTGCCACTAAATTTTGCATTGCAGCCTTTGTTGAAGGTTTTACCAAAACACATCTAATCTTAGACTATTTCACAAACAGTTATGGACAAGTTCTCCATGAACTGTACATCACATAATGATCAACAGGAGACAAGTTCAGTTGTATCATGAGCACAATTTTGTGTTGCATTCAGCTCGTCACTAAATACATCTGTTTGCACTCACTCAAATATAAGGACACAGCAAAGCACTCTGAATAGAGCATGTGGAAGATGCACATGTGCAGGTATGTGACAACAACCGAATGATGTATCAAAATCATGTTTTTCAGCATTTTCGGTGAGGGGCAGCTCTCCTGTTCATTAGCAGTCTCATAAATATTTTCCTGACCAATTTTAAATCGCCCACACTTTCTTGCACTTGTCCCATTGTAGAGGCCTGTTAAAGGTGGGTATTAAAAACAGAGCAATCTGTGGCATTATTCTTTGCAGATCCTTCCAGTCTGCCAGTTTATTTTTTAATTTATTTACTTATTTTTTAAATGTTACTTTTACTAGGAAAACCACTACTGCTCCAGTGGATGCTTAACTGGATCTGTGTTGTACAATTGTTCATGTGTGATTCTGAGTTGCTTATGATTTTCATCATCAATGGATGGATATTTATCTCTCCATCACCAGGTCTTTCCAGCATCACCCAGTTGAATGGATATCATGGAGATTTTCTCACTGAGCCATGGATTTATTTTAGTGCATCTATCTCTGTGATGCATAGCCAAATGGTGGATTGTATAAATATAGTGAATGGAGGTCAATTTTGACTTTAGTATAGAAATTGAACATAGTTCAGGAATATGCTCTGTTGTGTAAGAGTAAACTGAAGCACAGACTGTAACAAAGCTTCATTCTATGATGAAAAACCAGGAATGATCTTTTTGGCAAAAATTCAGAACTATGTGGTGTAACAGAGAAGCAAGATCATGGATGGAGCTAGTAGTGACATATGATATACGCAAATAGGATTTGGTGACAGAAAGTGGGCAGCTGCATGTAGACTAGTATAGCACACAACATGAGGAAGATAATGTGCTGCCAACAGAAGTAAAAGATGTGCCAGTACAGGGTATGAATCCGCAACAAAAACAGTATGAGGCTCAGACCCAGTTTATGCAGGAAAAACATGTATTACACAGAAGTAGGAAGTAAGCAATACAAGACAGACCAGAACAGATCTATGACAGATTTATGAAAGCATGCAACCCACTAGGGTGGAAGATCTGATGCCTACTACAGCATAAAGACATCTTGTAGATTCAGAAGTGATAACCTAAATTAAATGGATGTGGACTGACAACTATGAATGGGTGGTGTGATTAACTGAACTGTGTACCACTGATTCCCTATTAGCTGGAATAAGCAGTCTCATCTGCCAGTCTTCTGTTGCCTCAACCTTCATGGCACAGGACTCTATCTCATCTATTCTGATAACTAAATAAATCTTAATGATATGAGGCAACAAGGGAATGTTACATACTGTAACATAACAGGTGAAACTGTGCACCTAAAACGGAGTCATCCACAAATATATAAAGCTACAAGTGTCTGAATGGATAATTTGTACCAATATTTCATTTTCTATGTTCATTTAATAACAAATTTATGCATTAATAATTGTAGAAGGATTTGAATAACATAATGCAAAATGGGCAAGAAAGAATAAAGTAGCAATTGCTGTTCCAGCTCATGCAATATATTAAATTAAAAATAATTGTAATGAGAAAATATAATAGTGTGTGATAGAATAAGTGTTTACAGAACTGTGTAATGTATTTGGTTTAAGTATTAAGTATGAATAACATAATGCAAAATGGGCAAGAAAGACTAAAGTATTTGTTTTGACAAGTGATTGCTGCTCCTGTTCAGGCAATGTATTAAAATAAAAATAATTGTAATGAGAAAATATAATAGTATGTGATAGACTAAGTGTGTACAGAACTGTGTAATGTATTTGGTTTAAGTATTTGTATATAGCAAAATGTGTTTCTAAATGAATGATGGTCAGGTATTTGGACATTAATTTCACTAGAGCAGTGTCTCACATGACAAAATGCAGGACAGAGATGCAAAGCAGAGATCATGGTCTTTGGTGTGCAGGCAGGATCAGGCCTATAGGACTGTTCAGAAGCTAGTCCTGCATTTATAAGTTTGTGAGCTGTGAACATAGTAGAATTATGGTAACTGTAATGTAGTGAACTGTTTATTGTCTACAATTGGTGTGTTAAAACTATTATAGATTCAATTGTACCATTGTGTGTAGGACCATCATACATAGCTGAGCAAGTTTCTATGAATAATGCATGATACAAAACTAATGTGTGCTAAATATATATTCATTAATATCCTTAATTCTAGATTTCATTGTTCAATCTACTCTTATATATCTGTACTTCACTGACTGACCTCATAGGCCAGCTTAATAGTCATTTATGTAAGGACATAAAGCATCGGTGTGCAACAAAACCCTGTGCAGATGAGCCATTTAACAGGTTGTGCACTCACCCTTTGCTGGATTGCAAGCAGCAGTAGTTACCGCTACCCATGGGTGACATTGCAAGATCAGAAGACAGACAAGCAAAAATGCAGATGTATTGAGCATAAAACATTCTATTTGTGGGTAATATGCTCCCATTTAGGCATCAACCTTGCATGAAAACATGTTGTTGCAGGTCAAGATAAAATAATACAAATCACTGACTACATGAAATAAAGTATGAATTAACTTGTCGAGCCCCATTTTAGAGAGTGAGTGCAAGCTGACAATCTTACTGGAACAGTTAATAGCCAAGAGATCTGTGTCTGAATGAAGCTCAGGCAGGGTCAGCATGAACTAATTTATCATGAAAGCATGGATAGCTTCATCATACCTATCGATGGAGATGCTAGAGGAAGCACCACTGTAGTTGAAATGGTGTAGGAAGATCCTTGACTGCCCATACTGCTGTTTCCAGCTACAGTGCTCATGGGTACAGACGAAAACAGTAGCTCCCTGCAAAGCTTTGACAACGCCGAGGCATTGCCATATTGCCATAGAGATGTTTACAAAATCATGATATGTTGTTGGTACAGACAGAGCCACGAAGCTGCTGCATCCAGCCCACTGCAACTATCACAAATCACTTATGCCAACTCATCTGTAGGAAATCATGACCAAAATTATTATGAACAATCTACTGAATAATTGCAGAACTAACACAGATTGCTCAGTCTATGGTTGCTAGCAACTTCTGATAGAAATGGAAGTGATGGGTACACCTGCCCTAGTGCTATGACAAAATGGCTTTGACCACAAACTGCAACCAACTGTAGTGGTGAGAGCATCTGTCGTCACTTTTGTCAGTTTGGATGCCATACCACAGTAGGAATGTGTCAGCAGAAAGTGTACTACATAGCCAGCGTAAGGCTGGAGGTTACAGTTTGTTCCAACTGTCAGTAGCCTGGCGTAATAGCTCTGGAGTTGGCAGGACTGAAGTGGTGCCAATTCTGCAAAGATGGGAAGGTTTGGTATCCTTGCACCTTGTGGTAGTTGTGGTTTGAAATTCAATGTAATGGCTCAGAAGTCCCTGCAGAATTTTGCTATCTTGCCAATTATTAGGAATAATTAATCCATGGTCAGGAAAATATCTCCACCTCCATGAGAAGATAGGCTTGCCTTTAATGGTTTGAACATTGTTGGGAAAAACTGGTTTAATACCATTTATTACTCAGTTAATTTTATCAACTCTGGAATTAATAATTGAGCAATTCATTACTAATATCATTAGACTCATAATTTTTCATGCAGTGCAAATGTGCAATTTGAAATTAAAACTAAATTTTATTTAGCAACTCTTTGTTTGTAATTGGACTGGAGAGGGCTGCGGTCATTGCTTGTGCATGCCCCTTGTAGTTCAGAGAAAAGCCTCTGTTCTACCATTGGGTAAGGCATACACACCCAAAATTAGAGTACATTACTTTTTCTGTACCTGATTTCCTAGATATAATCCACATCAAAGTGGCCAATCTGCCAATAGATGTAAAAAAAAAAATAAATAAATAAATAAAAAAAGCTGGAGTATTTATTGATAAAGGTTTCTGCCAGAAGAATGTTTAGATAAATGGTACTACAAGTGCTTTGTTATAATGCATGAAATTACAGATAAGAACGAACAGATGTGAGGTTACAAGGGATACTGTAATAGTATAACTAATTTGCTGGATATGGTAATGTTTACTGTGGAAGAACAGTTGGGGTGTAGCAAACACAAGTCAATATATTTATGGAGTCACCTTCTTGATAAAAAGAGGAGGCAGTATATAACAGTTTCACATTGAATTACTTAGTTTATGAATTGCCTATGTCTCAGTGCATAACTTGGTACAAATGTTAATAATGTAAGGTGTGCTTGCCTTGCTAATCATTGGATTTTCTGGGTATCTGATCACTGAAATAGGAGTACTCCATAAACATAAGAGCTCTTCAAAATAGTTCAAAACTCAAATTTAAAGCATAGTAGCAGTGATAATATTTTGGACATTAAAGAACATGTTTTATACAAAAATTAAGTTGTAAGGATATTTGAGAACCTCTGAATAATAAGTTATTGTCTTTTATTGTGGAGGTACTGTTCAGTTTTCGATCTATGTAGAGCAAAATGGTATTTTGTATGCCACACCTTTTTAGCAAAGACGTGATTAAACAAAAGAAGAGGGGTGAAACTGCCAAAAAGTGGAGTGCCCTTAAATATGTAAATAATCTGATGATTGTCTACAAAATAATAGAAGGTATTTAGTTTTACATATTTTAATATTGTAACATTGTAAATGCATGACGGCCATGTTTAGAAATAATATATTTGACTAATGTAGTGTCATGTGACTGGACACAGGACAGAGGATAGGGGACAAAGGTCGAGGTCTTTTGATCATGGTCTGTCGGTGCAGTAAGGTCAGTGCAGCTAAGAGCCACCGACATAGTATCATGTGGCCATCAATTTGTTTTGTGGATGTGATTTAGTAAAATACAAACAGTTTTCATTCTAAACTGTTGTCGGTGTAAATCGTTTGTGAACGATTGTGATTTTAGAAATACTTCAACTCATTCACTGCTGTACTTAGGTTGGCTATTTACTCAATATAGGGTGCGAATGCAACTGTGCACAACCGAACCCCTTTTGCAGATGACTCATGATACAAGGTTGTGTACAAGCCCGAGTGAAGTTGCACAGATTGTCCAGTATATACCATCATCCCTAATGCAGACAGAAATAGGACAGCTTAATGTATGAGAAGTGCTAAGAAAGTCACAGAGGAGTTGGAGTTAGATGTATTGTGCCTCAAATGACTATATACTAAGGCAGAAAAGGTCTTTAATATGCCAATAACTGGCAAGATAGTCACCCAGGCTCAATATCTTATGGTGTTAATAATAGTGTTTAATAAGACCAGTAGAGTAAAAAAAAATCACAGTATTGATTAAAACAGGCAATCTGTGAGCAAATGTTAACCAGAAAAGAGAGTTGCATTTTTGTTTACATGTATTTTCAATTTAATGATAAGATTGCCAAGTATTTGCTAATGCTAAATGATAATAGCCACATAGGATGAATTAATTCTCTTGGATACACCATTGATGCAAAAGTGAAGCCAGTATTGTGCATAGCTGCCTGAATGATGGTTGTGGAAGGCAACTAGAAAAAGCCATCAGGGAACACAATGTATAGAGGTATTGCATACAACCCACAATCCACCAACCTAAGAAGGGAGGGTTGTAGCAATGTCAAATATAGACATAATTCTTGCAAATATGGAAGTGGCTTGCCATGTTAAAGGTTGCAAGGTTAAGCCAGGAATGACACTGAGTGACCACAATATCAGTGGATGGGAAGTCCAAGACACCACAGAAAATTTGCTTATAAGGCCAAAATACATCAAGGAGGCTAATTTAGAAGAACTGAGAAGGGTGCTTCTTTGTGCAGGAAGTCCATTGCTGCATGAAGATGTTGATGTTAAAGCACAAGAACTGACAGTTGATCTTGGGTTACTATCATTTATTGGCATAGAATGAGATTTTCACTCTGCAGTGGAGTGTGCACTGATATGAAACTTCCTGGCAGATTAAAACTGTGTGCCTGACCGAGACTCGAACTCGGGACCTTTGCCTTTCGCGGGCAAGTGCTCTACCATCTGAGATACCGAAGCACGACTCATGCCCGGTACTCACAGCTTTACTTCTGCCAGTACCTCGTCTCCTACCTTCCAAACTTTACAGAAGCTCTCCTGCGAACCTTGCAGAACTAGCACTCCTGAAAGAAAGGATATTGCGGAGACATGGCTTAGCCACAGCCTGGGGGATGTTTCCAGAATGAGATTTTCACTCTGCAGCGGAGTGTGCGCTGATATGAAACTTCCTGCCATATTAAAACTGTGTGCCCGACCGAGACTCGAACTCGGGACCTTTGCCTTCTACCTCTTTAGCTTACATTTTTACATTATTGATAATGAATAACAATATATACATATTTAATGGCATAAGTATTCTACAACACTGCAAAACTCTTTTTCAATGAGATAGTCTTTAAGTTTCTTTGGAAAGTCATTGTCAAGTACACTATCTTGCAGGTTTTTAGGCCGACTTTTTAGTAGTCTGATACCAGAGTCCTTTTTCTAGCATTGCCAGTTGGTGGGGTATGCTCTGTACTTCATTCTTCCTTCTTGTATTGTGGGTGTGTACACTGGCATTTGTAATCCAGTCCTCACTACCTTTGTGATGTACGTTATTGTTTTGTATGTATACAATGATGAAAAAGTTAAGATACCTAACTTCAGTTTCTGCACATTTCAGAGGTCTTTCTTCTTAAAATGGTCCTAATTGTTATTTTTTGTAATGTGAACACTCGTTTTGTCTCTTGTTTGTTTGTGTTTCCCCACATAGCCACTCCATATTGTAAGTATGGTTTGAAAAGTCCATGATACACTGTACACAGAAGGTTCTTGTCTGAATACTGTGATGACTGCATCATTAAGAATATGACAGAGCTCAGTTTCTTACAGACATTATTGATATGTTTTATTCCGTTTCAGGTCATTATCCACAAGAATACCTAAGAATCTAGCAGATTCTACTTCTTCCAGCCTGGTTCCACCAACCTCTAAATCCATGTCTACAGCCTTCTTCTTGTTTTTAAACACTGCATACACAGACTTTTTTAGATTTATAACCAGTTCATTTTCCAACAGCCATTGAGCTGTGACATTTCCAGATATGTATGCTGTTCTCTCAAGCTGATCCATATTTTGGCCACTATTTAGTATTGTCATGTCATCAGCATACAATAATTTCTTTCCTTCCTCCTCAACACCTATATAATTATCAAACAAATTAAATAACAATGGTCCCATTACTGAACTCTGCGGCACTCCATATTTGATGGATTTGGTTTCTGATTGGTATGAGTTTCCTAATGCTACATACTGCTTGCAGTTGCGCAGGTATGATTTTATCCATTCACCTGGTTGCCCTCGAATGCCATAGTTGCCTAATTTTTGTATCATCATTTCATGGTCAATGGTGTCAAATGATTTTGAAAGATCCAGAAACATTGCAGAGACAACCTTTTTTTCATCTAAGGACTGTAAAATGTATTCTGTTAGACTGGCAATTACTGATTCTGTAGATTTACCCTTATTGAAACCATGTTGTGAGGGTATGAGAATGTTATGTTTGTCCAAATAATTAACTAATCTGGTATACATAAGCATTTCTATGTTTTTTTGAGAAGCCTGATATAAGTGAAACTGGTCTGTAGTTGGGGTTGTCCTTATCCCCTTTCTTATACACTGGCACCACCTTCGTTATCTTCAGTTTTTCTGGAAAAATTCCATCTCTGAAAGAACAGTTTGCTATGTTCAGCAGTGGTGTTATTATATGGTCACTTACCATTATTACATGATTTGATATTTCATCATCACCAGCCGATTTCTTGGACTTCAGTTTCTGTATAGTTTTCCATAGTTCATCTTCTGTGACTGTTCTTAAGAACATAGTACTGCATGATCTTTTTCGTACCTTAACGCTCTTCTGTTTTTGACTATTACTTCCCAATTTTAAGTTTTCTACTACACTGATATAGTTATTATGCAGTATGTTTGCTATTTCCATACCATCTGTGACCACTGTGTTGTCTATTTTAATTGACCTAATACCTTCTTCTTTGTTTGACCCATTTTTCTTTCAGCATTAATTGCATTCCAAGCTGCCTTTGCCTTGTTTTTTGAATTTGTTATGGTCGTGTCAATTGCTCTTGCTTTTGCTTCTCTTATTGTTTTTCTATACTTCTTTTTTAACATTTTATAGTTTTCAGATCCTGCAGCTTCCTTCACTGTTCTAGTATTTCTCTGGTAATCCACTGTGTCTGATGTTGTCTCTTTACTTTGGGAATGCTACATTAAAATGGTATTTAATTGTTGAAATAAATGCAGAATAGTTTTCATTTACACTCTAGGCCTGTAGGGTTTCATTCCAGGTTTCCTTACTTAATATTGTTCTAAAGATGTTGATATTTTGTTCACTGATGATCCTAATTTCTTTGGTTGTTCGTTTTGGTTCGGATATTGTGTCATTACTTCTGCAAAAGCTGATTAGTTGTCCATGATGATCAGATATTTCTGTCTAAACTTCATGTGACTCATAGTTACACATATTAGTAATTGCGTTGTCAATAACTGTCTCACTTTGTGAAGTCACTCTTATTGGTGCAGTAAATCTCCATAAGAACAAACTCATACATCCAAATATCAGATTCCTTACTTACATGTTAGTTTTTTCATTAAGAAATTACAGTCTCACGGAGAAGGTTATTTTACTTACCTTTCCCATATCTAACATTTTCTCCTTTTGCATCTCATAGTGGGTATCTGTTTGGAAGAACAGTTGCTGTGTTACTGAATCATCAGACTCATCCCAACCAGGCATGTTTTGTGAAAATCTATCCTGAATAGTAGCAATAGCAACTTGTGCCTCACTGTCACAGCTATCTTTCAGATGATAATTACTCCCCATTTATTTCATACATATCAACTAAATGTACTCAACTAGCATATGTCTAATATTACATTTAGTTTTCCAGGCAATTTTCCAGTCTCTTAAGATTGGCTGTTCTTCCAATCTTGCGAGACCATGCAACTGTTTTGGAGACCAAGTATGCAGAGTGCACTGTTCTTTCGTCTTCTGTACTCTGCCTAAAGTAGCTGATCCAAGATGTAACAAGTTAATTCTATGTCTTGCGATTGAAGAAAAATGACAGTTTCCAAGTTAAAATTTGTGGCACTTTATAGGCAAATGCAGTCATGGAGGTAGTTAAAAACAAGTATCTGAAGCATGAAATCAAAACTATACATAATATCTGGCTGAGAAAACCTCTTCCTCAAGAGAGCTGCTTCCTACAGAACAGAGGAACAATCAACAGAAATATGATGAAAGCTCATAGACAGCCAGGTATTAATTTTATCCTGTATGTATCTGC
The DNA here is from genome assembly GCF_023864345.2 of Schistocerca serialis cubense. Taxonomy (NCBI): domain Eukaryota; kingdom Metazoa; phylum Arthropoda; class Insecta; order Orthoptera; family Acrididae; genus Schistocerca; species Schistocerca serialis. Next base: position 200,645,819 of record NC_064638.1, on the reverse strand, counting down.
CATGTCGAACAACACACAAAAGTGCAGAATTAATGAAGCAGGAAAAGGGTAGACTGCTGCTCACCGTAAAAATGGCATGTCAAGTGGCAGGCAGGCACAACGAAAAGACTGTTACACATTTAGCTTTTGGCAAAAGCCTTATTCAGAAAAAACACACACATCCACACAAGCAAGCACACATGGTCACCATCTCTGGCAGCTTGGACCTGAATGCAATTGTCATGCTAAGCAACAATCAGAAGTGGGGCACAGAAAGGGGGGAGATAACATTATACGGGTGGCACCAATGGGAGGGTGGCAGGGGGAGAGTGGGGTAGGGAGGGGGAGGGAAGGCACTTTTTGGTAGGACCGGAGGGAGGCATGAAAAGACTGCCAGGGGAAGTGTTGGGAGACTGTGAGGCAGGGAGATAGGGAGATGGAGGGTTGGAGGGGGGGGGGCTTTCAGGGAAGGGGGAGTGGAAAAGGAGTAGGAAAAGGGAAAGATGGGTGGGTGCATTGGGAGAGGCTAGCACACAATGAGGATGAGAGGATGTGAAAAGGCAGGAGGTGATAGGACAGATTGGGTGGAAACTATTCAAGGGAGGGTGTGGGGGCAGTTTGTTACTCTAGGTCGAGGCTGGAATAATTTTGAGAGCAGAGAATATGTTGTACAGATAGCTCCTATCTGTGCAGCTCAGAAATTGTGGCAGTGGAGGGGAGGATCCAGATGGCCTAGGTTGTGAAGCAGCCATTGAAATGAAATATTTTATATTCAGCTACGTATTGTGCCACATGTGGTCTACCATGCGCTTGGCCACAGCTTGACGGTAGCCATTCATCTTGGTGGCAGCTGGTTGGTCACTATACCAATATAAAAAGCTATGCAATGATTGCGGCAGAGCTGCTATATTGTATGGCTATTTTTACAGGTGGCCCAGTCTGTGATGAGGTGGGATATGCGTGACAGGACAGTAATGGGAAGTGCTGGGTGGTCAGATTGGGCAGGTCCAGAGCAGTACTGGGTGATGAAGGGGCATGCATTTGTAGTGGGTTCTTTGAGGTAGTGGGAGAATTGATGGTGTGGTGGGAAATAGCAGGAGATCTGTTAGACCTTAACTTTTCCCAGCAAATTGAATGTTCAAATAACTTACAGGTTTGCTGCCAGGTGACGTCGTCGACCACTGCCGATATTTTGACAGGAGCACACCCTGCCATTCTGGCATTTGTGCCTTGAGAATGGCAGGGTGTGCTCCTATTGAAATATCGGCGGTGGACGAAGACGTCACCCGGCAGCAAACCCTTACGTTATTTGAACAGCAGGAGATCTGTTTGCAGACTAGGTCTCGGGGATAGTGCCTCTCAGTGGAGGCCTTGGTGACACTTGCAGCATGCTGGGCAAGGTGGCTCTTGTCAGTGCCGGTACACCATCCCTGGGTGACCAGGCTGTACGGGAGGGATTATTTGGCATGGAAGGATCTCACCTGCCAAAATGCAGGTGCTGTTGGTGGTTGGTGGATTTAATGTGGAGCCATCAAAGGAGAGGAGACCAACATCCAGGAAGGTGCACACTGGGTTGAAGAGGACCAATTGTAGTGGATGGGAGGTGTTGAAGTTGTGAAGGAATGAGAATAGGTATCTTGGCCCCGAGTCCAGATCATCAAGATACCATCAATGAACCTGAACCAGACCAGGGGTTTAGGGTTCCGGGAGGCTAGGGGTAGGAACATTTCCTCTAGATGGCCCATAAACAAGTCTGCATAGGAGGGTGCCATGCAGGTGCCCGTGGCTGTGTTATGGATTTGTTTGTATACCTTCCCTCCAATGGAGAAGTAGTTGCGTGCTAGGATAGAGTTAGTTAGAAGTATGAGGTATGGGGTTTGGAGTCTGAAGGACGTTGGGAAATGCATTCTTCAGTAGCGGTAAGGTATGGGCATGAGGGATGTTGGTGTATAGGGAATTGCCATCAGTGGTGATGCATAGGGATTCTGGAGGTAAAGTGGAGGGGATGATGGAGAGACAGTGAAAAAAGTGGTTGGTATCTTTGATGTGAGAAGTTATATTTTGGGCAACTTGTTGGAGGTGTTTGTCAATCAGTGCCAAAATCCTTTCAGTGGGGATACAATAACTAGCTACAATGGAGTGTCCAGCATTGTTGGGTTGAGGATTTTGGGGAACATGTCACCCACCCTACCTCCACAACGTTCTAGTCCATATCTGTGCCACTCACACTTCCAATTCCTTGCCACATGGAGCATGCCCCTATGGATGACCCAGGTACCAGACATGTCTAACCCATTTCCTATTCCAGTCCTACAACAGGCTTATCCTACCACATCAGAGGCTGAAATACTGTGAAAGCAGCCATGTGATATACCAGCTCCGCTGCCAGTCATTCCACAGATTTATATTTGTATGACAGCCAACCAGCTGTCCACCAGGATGAGCAGTGAAGTTACTTATTGGAGGAACCAGGTATTTCAATTAATGTTCATAAAGAGCCAGTCTCCTATATATGTGTTTTTTTCTGTAGCGGGCTCTGTGTATAATAATAACTGTATTCTGTGACACCACAGTAGAGGTTTATTGATAATCAGCAATATTCAAATGGCCTGTTGCCAAAACAGAATGCAGTAGGCAAAAAGGTTCTGTTGTTTTTGAAAAGGAATGTGAGTCAGTCTCTTTCACTTTGTCCGTCTTTCATAATCTGTCTTAGCAAGCAGACATGCTGTGTTAGTCCTCTGCTGGAAGTTATGTTTTTGTTTGCTGATTTTATAGTAATTAACATATATATGTTAAAACATTTTTTAATTATTTTACATTTATCTCCTCCCAGTTGGATAATTTACATGATTTTTTTGCCATAGGATCCAGCAGAGTTGGCAGATCATTACGGAGAGACACAATGACTGAACGTGTATTGTGTTCAGTCATTAATTTGTACTTGCTTGTACCAATCAGCAACTCTGCAATCAACAGCCAATCATTTTAATGTACCTTGCAACCATTCCGTACAAGAGATGTTACAAATTATTCAGTCATTCATCTTCGAACATTTATGCTGTCGATCTTTGCCTATATCATGTTCAATAATTAGGTGGTTATCCATCTTACAGTGATGTGTTGATCTTTAGGAAGATTATAAAAATAAAGTAAAAGCTTAGCTAGAAACTGAAGTGCAATACATCATTGTGGCATCCAGTGTGCAGCATGATAAAAAATAATTGTATTAGTATTTTATGTTTGTTCTTTCCTGTTTCATGTATCTTATCTAACCAAACATGGGAGGAAAAAACTGGTTGGAAAAAAGAAGAATAGAAAGGTGCTTTATATCAAAAGACTTACCATGATTCAACAAGAAAAATTTTGTACAACAGGATACATCATGATGAAGAAAAGGTTATGGATGCCAGCATAGCTGTGCTAGACAGTCTTCTATTACTTAGATAAGCATCCAGCTTGTCAATCTCTAATAGTCAGTAGTTGTTGCTGTGCATCATTATTGAATGGGAGAATTCAGACTCTGGAATAATTCTCTTTTTAAATATTATGATGTTCTGTGAGATTGAAATTGTCACAAAATTCAGAAACCAGAAATGCTGGAAATGAACCTGATACTGAGATGGTGACAACATTGTCAATCCGGCTATGTACAAAACAGATTCTGTTGTTGATAATTCAGAATCCACAGTTGCTAATGTAAGTGATTTATTTGAGGAAGCTAATTTATTTATTTATTTATTTTATATTATCCATCTTTAGGCATTAAAAAATGCAATTGATGTTGTCATTTGTGTACATAAACAGTTTATATAACCAACAGAAATGGTGTAATATATTGTAGATCATTATTGTCTAATAAGATACAAAAATTTGTCTTTGATGCTGCACAAGGTATTTGCATTATATTTACATGTATAAGTTTAATCTAAGTGAAACTATATTAGTACCGGTACTTAAGATCATCTTTAGTGCACATTATAAACTCTTCTATTGTATAAAAAGCTTTTTCTCTAAGCCATTTCTTTGTGACAGTTTTAAACTCATTCAGTGACACATAATGTGCCTCTATTGGCAACATGTTTAATAGTTTTACTCCCATGTACCTGTAACTATCTTGGTTTTCTTTAGTCTAGCAACTGGGATGTCAATTTGCTGTTTTATACGTATGTCATGGTGATGGATAGATTGTCATAGTTTGTGACTGTGTTGGTTTTCTTTTGTGTGTATCAGACAACTTAGTATAAAGAGGGCTGGAACTGTTAGTATTTTTAGATTTTTGAAATATGGTCTACAAGACTCGTTATTTATGACTCCTTGGATGCATCTGACTGCCTTCTTTTGCCAAATGAAAACTTGTTTTGCTCCGGGTGAGTTTCCCCACAACAAAGTGGCATATGTTAAATGGGTGTGGAAAAAGGCATAGTATGCTTTGAGTAATAACATACCACTAACACATGACCTTAGTTTACCTAACAAATATGTCACACATGCTAACTTAAGTACAAATATAATCGGTATGACTCTTCCACGTTAATTTTGAGTCAAGATGGATCCCAAGTAGTTTAGCTGAGACACAATCAATCTTATCACTCTTAACACACAAGCTAAAGAGAATATTTACAGTTTTATCATGATTTATATGCAAGTCATTGAGTTGGAACCACTTGATGGCTGCTCATTTAATTTTCCTAAATCTTTCCCTGCTGTAACAAAAGTTGTATCATCAGCATAGAGTGTGAATTTACATAACATGGTGCTGGGTAAGTCATTTACAAATATTATAAAAAGTAAAGGTCCAAACACAGAGCCTTGTGGTACACCCTGCATGATATCCAAGACATTTGACCTCATATTGTTAAAATGCACAATTTGTTTTCTGTCGCTCAGGTAGGATCTGATCAGAGATAGTTCTGAGCCTCTAATACCATAGCAGTGCAATTTTTCTAGTAGTATCCTGTGACTGACAGAGTCAAATGCCTTGCTGAGGTCCACAAGAGTGGCATTAACTGATAATCCTGATTCAAATGACAATGTATATGAAACAACATCTTCAACTGCTTTTGCCGTTGATAGGCCGGACCTGAAGCCATACTGAGACTCACTAACAATATTATTCACAGACAGATGTCGACTGATTTGGAGCTGTATGCAATATTCCACTACTTTTGATACGATGGGTACAAGGGAGATTGGACGGTAATTATTAGGACAAGACTTGTCACCTTTCTTGTGCAATGGAGTAACGACTGCCATTTTTAAGGATGAAGGGAAACAGCCACTGACAAACATCTGGTTCATAAGAGTGGACGTGCTATTACATCTGCTATTTTTTTTAATTACAAATTGGAGACACCATAAATGTCTTCTGATTTTGAGTAACTTAATTTTGCTATTGCAGTTTTAATATCTGTTACTTTTACTTCTTTCCATTTAAACACAGGAACCATATCCTCAAAATTTTGTAGAAATGAATCTCTATTATTTGAGATATGGTTGTTGTCACATTTATGGATATGTTCATTTGCAGCACTGTTATTCATACTGGCAGCATTAATGAAGAAGGTGTTGAAATCATCTGGTGTGATACAAGCATCACATGAATTATTTTTGTTAACATCTTTATTTCCACCCAGATGAGTCTTGATAACAGTCCAGGCTGCTTTGCATTTATTTTGGGACTTATTAATATAATCATCATTTGTCTTGCACTTGCTCAACCTAATTTCTGACTTGTATTTGTTCCTCAAACTTATGTAGTTTGCTTTTTCAGCTTCACTATTTTTTGATTTGTCATAGGAAATCACAAGACATCACAAAGATCTTTCAAGCATGCCTTCATGTGGAATGGCAGCTTCTATGAACAGCTGGAAGGCATCACCAGGGGTAGTCCTCTTAGTCCAGTGGTGGCCAATTTTTTTCATGGAACACTTCGAAGCACAGCCACTGGACTTGGCACCTTGTAAATCTAAAATGCGGTATAGATACGTCAGTGGTACCTTCATTGTGTGGAGCCATGGTGAAGAACAGGTCATTGACTTCCTAAGACACTTTAACAGTCCCCATGCCAACATAAAATTTACTACGGAAGTAGAGAAGACATCTTGTTTAACCAATTCATATTCCGTGTGATATGCTGTGTCGGATCTGTGCTTAGTTTTCAGTATATCGGATCTAATAGGTCCCGGATCTTCTGCTCATAGTCTTCGGTCTTCATTACAATGCAGGTGTGAACCAGTTACGCACTGAAGTGAGACCATGTTTTCTCATAGTTCCCTTATTTTTTTCTCATTACTTTAGGGCAGCAAGTTTTAAATGTATCTGACAATGCACTAATGAATAATGTAAATGCTTTTTCAATATGATTACTTTCCAGCAGAATGTCATCCCTTGCCGGCAAGGCTCAGAACTCTGTTAATGATTTCCTTGTGAGAAGATGGAACTGATGTGCTCCAGAGAGTCCCTGAGTGGAACTTTTGTAAACAAATAAACAACATCAAAGCTGGCCAGGATATCATTTGGTGCAAGTTTTAGTTTCTTCAGCTTCTCAATTAAATGTCCTGAGATCTTAATGTATGTGTAAGTCTTCCCCATGTGTGGCTGTAGCAGAGAGGCCAAGAGTTTTGCCAGTTTATACGTCGATGAGCCTGGAGTGCTAACAACTAGTCTTAATGGAACGTTTTTCTTACAGATCTTAGATAATCCATCAGCTGATGTGGTAGAGCTTCCGTGTCGTGCAGATTCCTATGTATGTCCGTCGGCAGGGTCTATTGTCAAAAGACTGAAGGAAGACTACTTTCGTTGTTTCAGTACACCAAAAGCAATGCTATCTGATGACCCCTCAGACTTTACTGGTAAGATATGGTGATCTTTTCGAGCAGAATGTAAGATAAAGCAAATTTTGATTTAAGATTTTTTTCATCAAACATCCCTCTGGTAGAATTTTCAGCAAATATAACAGTTTTATACAAATGTAAGCACTGAGCCAACGAACCGAGTGCGTACAAATTTTTTTGCTCTTTGAGTAGGTAATGAATAGATTACTGAACCTCCCCATAGGATGCACTCCTGATGATTTCATGCTAAGAAAGGAGAAGAGAAACAAATGTGTGAACTTGCTTCCTCAAGTAACTAATAACAAAGTCACCTGGGGGGACAAAATATATCAATCAATTATTTCATTGAACATTAGAGTTCAAGTGAGAAGAATGCATATGACAGACAGCTAGGCTGTGTTCAGAGCTTTTCTGTAGGAGATTTAATTTTATTACAGACACACACATCATGATCTCTCCTGAAGTGCAAAAACAACAAGTGCAACTTCTGTGCTACGGCCCTTTCAGAATTGTAAAGATTCCTCCTTACCCCAATTCTGATAAGGTTAAAGACGTCTATCATTATAGAGATTTAAAAAGATATATTCAGGAAGGAAATTCTAAACTGACAATGATTACACTAAAGATGATGTTTTGTAAATTTTATTGTATGAATGTATATATGTGTGTGTATTATGCAGTGATGTGATGCATTATTTTTGTTTTGTAACAATCTATGAACGAATACTTCCTGATGTGAAAGTCCATGAATTAACAATAAGATGAAACTATCATGGGAATCCAGGATTGAATGTAACAATATTATGAGAAGGAAAGTTGCTACTGACCATACAGTGGAGATGCTGAGTAGCAGACAGGCACAACAAAAAGACTCTCACAATTATAGCTTTCGGCCTTTGTCAACAATAGACTCTCTCTCTCTCTCTCTCTCTCTCTCTCTCTCTCTCTCTCTCTCTCTCTCTCTCTCTCTCTTACTCTCTCTCCCTCTCCCTCTCTCTCTCCCTCTCCCTCTCCCTCTCCCTCTCCCTCTCCCTCTCCCTCTCCCTCTCCCTCTCTCTCATACACACACACACACACACACACTCATAACTACAGTCTCAGGAAACTGAAACCACACTGCGAGCAGCAGCACTAGTGCATGATGGGAGTGGCGACTGGGTGGGGGTAAGGAGGAGACTGGAGTGGGAAAGAGGAGGGATAGTATGGTGGGGGTGGCAAACAGCAAAGTGCTGCAGGTTAGACTGAGGGCAGGGGAGAGGGAGGGGGGCAGTAGCAGAAAACGAGAGTAATAAAAAGACTGGGTGTGGTGGTGGAATGACGGCTGTGTAGTGCTAGAATGGGAACAGGGATGGGGCTGGATGGTTTAGGACATTGACTAATGAAGGTTGAGGCCAGGAGGGTTACGGGAACGTATGATGTATTGCAGGGGAAGTTACTACCTGTGCAATTCAGAAAAGCTGGTGTTGGTGGGATTGATCCATATGGCACAGGCTGCAAAGCAGTCATTGAAATGAAGGATATTATGTTTGGCAGTGTGTCAGCAACCAGGTGGTCGACTTATTTCTTCACCACAATTTGTCGGTGGGCGATCATGTGGAAAGACAGCTTGTTGGTTGTCATGCCTACATAGAATGCAGCATAGTGGTTGCAGCTTAGCTTGTAGATCACATGACTGGTTTCACAGGTAGCCCTGCCTTTGATGTGATAGGTAATGTTAGAGACTAGACTGGAGTAGGTGGTGGTGGGAGGATGTATAGGACAGGTCTCGCATCTAGGTCTATTACAGGGGTATGAGCCATGAGGTAAGTGATTGGGAACAGGGACTGTGTAAGGATGGACGAGTATATTGGGTAGGTTCAGTGGACGGCGGAATACCACTGTGGGAGGGGTGGGAAGTATAGTGGGCATGACATTTATCATTTCAGGGCAGGATGAGAGGTAATCAAAACCCTGGCGGAGAATGTAATTCAGTTGTTCCAATCCAGGTTGATACTGAGTTACGAGGGGAATGCCCCACTGTGGCCAGATGGTGGGACTTTGGGAGATGGTGGGAAATTGAAAGATAAGGCATGGGAGATTTGTTTGCTGGTGGTTAGGAGGTTTGATATGGACGAAGGTACTGATGTAGCCATCTTTGAGATGGAGGTCGACATCTAGGAAGGTGGCTTAGTGGGGTGGGTAGGATCAAGTGAAGCAAATGGGGAAGACGTTGTTGAGATTGTGGAGGATTATGAATAGCGTGTCCTCACCTTCGATCCAGATGGCAAAGATGTCATCAATGAATCTGAAAAAGGTGAGGAGTTTATGATTCTTGGAGTTTAGGAAGGATTCCTCTAGATGGCCTCTGAATAGGTTGGCATAGGATGATGCCATGAGGGTGCACATAGCTGTATCCCAGATTTGTTTGTGGGTAATGCCTTCAAAGGGGAAGTAATTGTGGGTGAAGGTATAGTTGGTCATGACGACCAGGAAGGAGGCTGTTGGTTTGGAATCTGTTGGGCATTAAAGATACTGGTCAATAGCAGTAAGGCTATGGCCATTAGGAATGTTAGTGCACAGGGAGGTGGCATCAATTATGATGAGCAGGGCACCGTGTGGTAAAGGGACAGGAACTGTGGAGAGCTGGTGGAGGAAATGGTTGGTGTCTTCTATATGAGGAGGATGGATTCTGGATAATAAGTTGAAGTTGTTGGTCTATGAGAGCAGAGATTCTCTCAGTGAGGGCACAGTAACTGGCCACAATGGAGCATCCTGGGTGGTTAGGTTTATGAACTTTAGGAAGCATGTAGAAGGTATAAGTGCAGGGGGTGAGCAGAGAGATGGACTCTGGGGAGAGGCTCTTGGATGGACCTAAGGATTTGAGTAGTGACTGGAGATCCTGCTGGATTGCTGGAATGGGATCACTGTGGCATGGTTTGTAGGTGGAAGTACCTGACAGCTGGCTGTGTCCTTCCGCCAGGTAATCCTTGCGGTTCAAAACAACAGTGGTTGAGTCTTTGTAGGATTATAAGGTCAGGATGAGTTTTTAAATGGTGGACTGTTGTTCTTCCTGTGTATGTAAGGATAGTTTGCACATTGAGGGATTTGGGGAATGATGGTAAGGCAAGGTTGGAGGTTAAGAAATTCTGGAACATAAACAGGGGGTGGTTTGGTGGCAGTGAGAGTGGATCACAGTTGGATGGAGGAGTGAACTGAGTTAGTCAAGGTTCAATATTGATTGGTCTTTGGTTGAGTCTGATTGGTAGGGTTGGTGGTGAAAAAGTGTTTCCACTGTATGGACCAGGAAAGGCAAGAAGGTCTTTAAGAAGTCCGGCGTGGTTGAATTTGGGAGTGGGGCAAAAGGTGAAGCCTTTGGAAAGGACTGATATTTCTGTGGGGCTGAGGCTTCTGGGGGAAAGATACATGACTGTGTTGTGGGTCTGTTTAAGTTCTGGATTCTGTGCGGTGGTGGGAGGAAGTTTTGGAGGGTGGGGTAAGTGTAGTAGGTCTGCGAGACAGGGTTTGTCAGCTATGAGGGGATGTGGGAGAGGTTTGGATGTTGTTGAAGAGGTTGTGGACAGTGGTACTCCAAGGCGGGAATAGGAAGTGAGCAGGATGGAGAGCTTTTCGAGGTGGCGTTGCGCATATTGCTCAAGTTCATGCAGTGCAGGCATTTCAATATGTGTTACAGGTTCCAGGTATTTGTGAAAGCATAGCAGGAGAAGTTTTCGGATGGAGAGAAGGTACTGCAAGGAGGTTTGGGCTTGGCTGATACGGTTTTGCAGGACTATGTTGGTGAGGGCTAAAGATTGGGGGACTCTGAACAGGTGGAGGTCATTGTGGAAGGAGTGGTGGCAGCCAGAGATGGGGTAATTTGATGGTAAAGCCTTGGGGGGGGGACACAGATTCCATGAGCCAAGCGTTGGAACAGTAGTAGGTCTGGGATCTGGCTATGGATAAGAAAACTTTCCTGTACTCATGCATATGGAAGGAGCAAGGATCTATGGTGGTGGAAAAATGCAAAAAATTACATAAGTAATTTATAATTACATCTGAAAAATTTCAGAAAAATACACCAATTTAATCCCATATTTTAAACGCATTGTATGCTAATATGAACTTTCCTGATTACTCTGTAAGACTGAGTCATCAAAACTACCATTGTAGATCCAAGCTATGATCTAATTTAAGTGTATAAAGAGAAACAGTGTAGTTAGTTGGCTATCTTGTGCTCTTTTTGTAAATTTCTTTATGTTGTGAATATCGATTTGGCACGTAGGTTTATTTTATTACTTAACAGTGAACATATTAGATCAGCCAAAGCCTGAACGTGGGAGAAAATATGAAAAAAACCATTATCCATTGGTTATACAAAGACCTAGTGCTAAGAACTGCCTCAAATTGAAAATCTCCTGATAATAGCCAGGTATTGTGGGTAGACTGAAATTACAGTGTGAAAAATATGCACATAGACATTCCTTAGTTTAAGTAGCAAAGCAAGTAAAATAATTACTTAGATTGTAGATTACTAAGTTGCATTTTCACTTAATCACTTCAGATTTAAGTAATGATTTATTTTCTACTTGTAATGTTGTTTCAGTTATTTTATTTGTACTAGAGTTGACATGGTATCAAAAGTTAAACTTAGGTAGTGGTCATTTTTTAAAAGTTTGAGCATGCAAAGTAATTAGGAATTTTTTTTTTATGCTTTGATCCTTTATGTTCTTCATGTTCTTTGTGAATTGCTGTTTTGTATCTCAGTCCAATAAGTTAGGTACCTTAAACTACATTATGTACGAGTCTAAAAAGCCTTGTGTCCTAAACCTTTCTGTGTAATTATTTCTGTTGTTTAGAGTACTGGGTCAAGATGCAAGTGTCTGACCAGTAAATTCCACGACTGGAAACACAGTCAATAAAGAACAGTGTCCATATTTAAAAATCTGTGTGAATCCTATCATTACTCTTTAAAAGAAAAAATGATATAAGGTGAAAGTGTAGAGATTATCATGATCCAGGGGTAGAATAAAATAAATTGTAGTTTTATTAAAGAATACAAGTGCATAAATGTGCGACTGCTATACTTCAACGTGATACACTCGATGAATGAAATCGACATATTATAATGCTATGTACAAGAGACTGTCCCACAGAAGTCAAAGCAAAGTGCAGGTAAAAATGTGAATGCGTACAGTGAAGGGGTAGTCACCTCTGCCCAGCAGTAAGCAGTGTGGAGATGAGGGTTGAGTTTGTCGAAAACACAAAATGCTGTAAATCTGTAAGACACTAATAACAAAGACACTTGTAAAAAGCACTCACACCACAGCTTTATGTAGTATTCCTATGAAGAGTTGGTTGTGATTAATGGCAGCAGACAATATTGGGCTCTACTTCAAACCTAATTGTTGACGCATTGTGTTGAGTGTACAAACAAGTTACTACTTTTTTTTGCATGGGTTATACACATCTGCCATGGAAGGACACTCTTGTGGAGCATGTGGCAAAGTGTTTAGAATAAATAAAAGAACATTAACTGTGGACTCCAGTAGGGGCAAAAATAAATCAGTTTACTTTTAGTTTAAGTAGTTTGCAAAGCCAGCAAACATAAATACTAGTGCAACACGAAAACAGTGAATAATAGAAGTCCCTGTAGTGGCATATCGTGACTAGGTTAATAAACTGGAAGTTTTGTTTAATGACATTAGAGGAGCTGTCTATGGAAGCTGCTGCAAGTGAATTCATCATCTGATGGTACTTTCCTGATGTAAACACTTGGGGGGGGGGGGGGGGGTGGAGCCCAGCCTCCTGTCCCATGCTGATCCTGATGCTACTGTGTACATGAAGACAACAGGTCAGTTTTGCATTTTCTAAATTCAATTACTGTTACCGTGCCATCTAAAGTCAATGAGTCTAATCAGTCAAAATTCTGTCAGTTCATCTACCACTGTTCAGACAAAGGAAGACATTGAGTCTACTTTGCATTGTATTCAGTCAAGTATTTCTCAGTTCAACAGTTGTAAGGGCATAAAGACTGCTTATTGTTGTATAAAATCAAGATTTAAATTTGTCATTAATGTAATGGAGAAATTTCTTGAAATGAAAAATACTTTCCTATTGACAGTTATTCGCCTTGAAGTGTAACAACTCAGTAAACACTTGTTTTAAAGCTATGTTGAGATAATTAACCAAGAAAGGTGCCTCCACACCCTCAATCACTGCTTGCTGCAGTTTCACTATTGAACCTCTTTTAAAGAAATAAATAATGATGCTTTACTTAAGTACAGATAATCTTGTGAATGCACCACTTCTCTTATTCTTCTTGTACTTGTGTCAGTGTTAAATAGAAACCAACCACCTACTAGTATAATGAGCATAACCTATGCATTTACTACTGAGAGTGATAGCCATCAAATTGCCTTCTAATAGAATTAAAATTTATGAAGCATCCCTTTTTTTGTCAAAGTCTAGAAGTCTCTTCTAATAGAATAGCTTCAAGCCTTTGAGGAAGTGATAAAGTGTTACTTGTCAGAGGAGCCATATATTTTCATTAATGTTGTACATAGCCTGTCTCCTGCACACATTTTTTTTCTGTAATATTCTCTGTGACTAATAATAATTGTATTCCGTGGCACTATAGTAGAGGTTAATTGTTGGTCATTGATACTGAAAAGGCCTTTATTGCTGAAAAAAAGAGCAAAGAAAAATGTTCTCTTGTTTTTGAAAAGGAGCAGCAGTCATTCTTACATTCTTTGTCTTTCATAGACTGTCTTAGCAAACCGATCTGCAGTGTAAGACCTCTGTTGGAAGTTCTATTTTTGTTTGCTGGTTTTAGAGTAATTAAATGTCATATTTGTTAAAACTTTGGTAATTATTTTAAATTTACTTTCTCCAAACTCGATAATTTACATGATTTTTTATCACAGCATCCAGCGGAGTTAGCACATCATTGTGGAGAGACACAACAACATAAAGCATGTGGCATTCAGTCATAATTTGTACTCGCTTATAGCAATCAGCGACCTTGAAATGAACAGCCAATCATTTTAATGTATTTTGCAGCCATCCCATGCAGGAGATATTAATAAATGATTTGGTCGTTTGTCTCTGAACAGCAATGCTTTCTGTCTTTGCACATGTCAGACAATGGCCCCATGTTCAATAATTAGGTGGGTGTCCATCTTACAATAATGCACTGATCTCTAGGAAGGCTATAAAAATAAACTGAAAACTTAGATAAAAACTGAGGTGCAACTTAGCAACAGCTGCTGCCAAACTGTGGCCTATAACATGGTAGGCCACATTGTGGCACAACACACAGCTGAACAAAAAATACTTGATTTCAATGGCTGGCTGCTTCACAACCCAGGACAACTGGGTCCTCCCATCCACCACCAGCTTTTCTGAACTGCACAGATGGCAGTCATCATTACAAAACATTCTTTGCTCCTAAAATTATCCTGGCCACAACCTACAGTAATATACTGTCCCCACACCCATCATCCAACAGTTTCCACCCCTTGTCCTATCACCTCTTCCCTATTCATGTTCCCTGACCCTTGCTCTAAGCTGCCCTCTACCAACGCTCCCAACCATCTTTCCCTTTCCTGCTCCCCTCCTTTTCCACTCCTCACTCTCCTCACTCTCCTCACCCCCCCCCCCCCCCACCACCTCCCTGCCCCACAGCCTCCCAATGCTGCACCTGGCAGTCTTCTCATGCCTAGTCCTTACACGGTCCATCAGACACTCTCCTCACACCCCCACCCCCCTCCCCGTACTCTGATACCACTCCCCCCATCCTTCCCAACTCCAGATTGCCACTAAAGGTGACAGTTGCATTCTGGCCTGAGCTGCTCTGATACCACTCCCCTACCCTCCCCCTCTTCAGAGTGCCGTTCAGTGTGACAGTTGCATTCTGGTCTGAGCTGTTGGAGATGGCCGTCTCGTGTGCTTGAGGTGTATTTACTTGTGTGAATGTGTGTGTTTTTTGTTTTCTTTTCTGAAGTAGGCTTTGGCCAAAAGCTAAATGTGTAACTGTCTTTTCGTTATACCTGTCTGCAACTCGATGTGTCATCTTCGTGGTAAGAAGCAATCCATCCTTTTCCTAAAATTATTCATATTCCAACCTGGAGTTTTCATTGTTTAAAAATGCAGAATTGTGAGATTTATTGATACCCTAAAATAAATATTTTACATAAATGCCTGTGTATCTCTTCTACGATAATGTTCATTGGACTCATAGTTGTGTCATTGTTTCACACATGTCAATCAGAACAGAAGAACTGTTGTCTGCTGTAAAGATATCAACTATTAACAAAGTAATACATCCACCCTAAAGTTTATGTAGTGCCCTGATTTGGATGCCAGGATATTATTCTTTATTTTACACTGAGGTGACAAATGTCATGGGATACCTCCTAATGTCATGTCACACCTCCTTTTGTCCAGAGTAGGTGGCAGATCAACATTGTATGGACTCAACAAGTCATTGGAAGTGCCCTGCAGAAATACTGAGCCAAGCTGCCTCTATAGCTGTCCATAATTGTGCAAGTGTTACCAGTGCAGGATGTTGTGCATGAAGTGACCTCTCTATTATGTCCCATGAATGTTCAATGGAATTCATGTTGGGAAATTTGGTTGGCAAAATCATTTGCTCAAATTGTGGTCTGGTGACATGACATCAATGTTTGGGAACATGAAGTCCACAAATGTCTGCAAATAGTCTCCAAATTGATTTCCCATCAATGATTGGTCCATTTGCACCAGAGGGCCCAATCCATTCTATGTCAACACAGCCTGTCTGCTGCTGTAGCCCCTTAATGCCAAATTTCACCACACTGCTCTAAAGGATATGTTTGTCGTACATCCCATGTTGATTTCTGTGGTTATTTCCACAGTGTTGTTTGTCTGTTAGCACTGACAATCTATGCAAATGCTGCTGATCTCTGTAGGTAAGTGAAGACTGTCTGCCACTGCGTTGCCCATGGTGAGAGGAAATGCCTGAAATTTGGTACTCCTGACACATTCTTGACACTGTGGGTCTCAGAATACTGAATTACCTAATGAATTCCAGAATGGAGTGTCCCATGCATCTAGCTCCAACTACTATTCCAAGATCAATGTCTGTTAATTACCATTGTGTATCCATAAACACACTGCTCTTTTATATCTTGTGTACACTATACTACTGCCATTTGTATATGTTCATATCCCTATCCCATGACTGTTGTCACCTCAGTCTACTATACGGTAGTAGCTTATGGTTTCACAAATCCATATCAGTCTTCTGTTAATCTCAATTATATGCCAAGTACTAATTTAGCCTTTGATATTTTAAAATACCAGCTCAAAAATAAAGAAGAGAAGCAGTTTCTGAATATTAATGATGAAAAAATTCCAAACAGCTACACATTTTGAACGAATCATGGACAAAATATTTTAGAAACTTTCCCAATGGAATTGGTGCAAGATGCATATGAAGGTGCAGAGCAGTGTGGACAGTTCATTTCTTCTCCACAATATTCAGACAGCTGATCAGGTGATGAGTGTTATGGTCATAGATGGGCTCACTGTTTGAAATTCATGCACACTATATCATTCATTGAAATATTGTGTATGAAAATGAATTGTTAACTCCATTGTACATGTGGATATATGTCTTCTGCAGAAATAATGAACAAATTTGTCCCTGTGGAATTTACCTTTAAAGAAGGCTCTTATGTGATTGAGAAACATGATCATGAATTTTTGTCTCTCATAATAATGGCATCTGACATGTTTTCTCTTATAGTATTTTGAATACTTTGAGAAAAATGTTGGAATGTAACAAAGCATGCATCAATTCTTATGGTAATCTTAAGGATATAATATCAATAAATAGGCATTATAAACAGAGTGTATCAGGGTTTGTGGAAGTGCTATTTGTTTGAATTTATTTTCCTATTTGGTGATACCCTGGGTCAAGTGAAACAATGCTACATGAAATTTCCGTAGTACATCAATTGATTGGTGAGTTTATGCTTCATTTGTAGCCTATCCCAAATGGATTTAATCCAGAATCCAGTCTTCACTTTAGGTGACACTCCATAAATTGCCAGTCTGAGAACCAATTATTAATGATAATATAAACAAATATTATGGGCCTTTATACAATATTTTTTCTTTTCAAGGAACATTTATTGCACATAGTTAGCTTTTATGATTACAATAGTCTTACTTAGCTTTAATGATAATGCCTTATACTATAGTAGTGTATGGTCAGTTGTAAGATAACTCCCCAAAATATTCTATTCAGCTTTTCTATGCATTTGATATTTGATTATGTATCCTTTAATTAAGATTGTTTTCCAGTATTCTGCATGTCTGCTCCAAAGAAAGACAACTATCTCCATCATTATTCTTTCTTCAGTTTTATTTCCTCTTTCTTCCTTCTTGGTGCTCATGTTACAGAGAATCTTCTTTGTCTTCCAAAAGAATTATGCGTCCTGTACAGCAAAAAACAAAGGAAAGTCCAGAAGTTGCAGCAATGAAAAACAAGCAGAAATTGGTAAATAATTTCGGCTGCATAAGCTATACATAATATTATAGACGAGGAAAGTTTGTGAGCATTGCAGTACATCCACACACTTTACAAGATGAAGATAGATAAAGAATGGGATATTACACTTTTAAACAACAATGAAACAAAAAAACAATTTTTAAAACAAAAGATGCAAAACTATAGGTGCACATATAAATTATCAATTGTATTTCTACAAATTTCATATGCATACTGATTTGATAATTATATTTTTATGTCGTTGCTACTGTACACATCACAAGCATCTTTAAATATTTTGGTTAATTTATAAAATTTGATAAATAGTTTCAATGTATTGTAAACATGCAAAGAAGAACAAAACTCATCCCTGACTTACTGTTTATGTAAAATAAAAAGAAATGAAAGTGCACTCAATACATTGCCATATAAGTTTCACAAATTGTTAAGCCCCATATATACAATGCAAGAGCCCATGTAAGCTTTCCTGACTTTCAGATGGGCACAAATTATACAGAACCAAACCACTCACAGACTGCTGACATGTAGTGCAGCTTATATTGCACTTACAACTACTTGTCTTCAAGTGGAAAAAATAAAACAAAGTTTACAACAGAGTCCTTCTGCCACATAATGCTTGCGGTTCAAGACAATGGTGGTGGTGGTTGTCTGCAGGTAGGATTATAAGGTCGGGATCAGTTTTTAGATGGTGGACTGCGGTTCTTTCTGCAGATGTAAGGTTAATTTGCATGTTGAGGGATTTGGGGAATGATGGTAAGACAAGATTCGAGATTAAGATATTCTGGAAAGTTAACAGGGGGTGGTTTGGAGGCAGTGGGGTGGATCATGGTTGGATAGAGGAGTGAACTGAGTTAGTCAAGGTTCAATATTGGTCTTTGGCTGAGTCTGATTGGTCAGGTTAGTGGCGAAGAAGTGTTTCCACTGTAGGGGCCAGTAGAAGAAGAGAAGGTCTTTAACTAGTCCTGCATGGTTGAATTTGGGAGTGGAGCAAAGGATTGATATTTCTGTGGAGCTAACGCTTTTGAAGGAAAGGTTCATAACTCTGTTGCACGTCTGTTGAGGTTCTGGGTTCTGTGTGGTGGTGGGAGAGAGATTTTGAGCTTGGGGTAAGTGTAGTAGGTATGCGAGACAGGGTTTGTCAGCTATGAGGGGGCATGGGGGAGGTTTGGAGGTTGTTGTAGAAGTGGTGGACAGTGGTACTCTGAGGCGGGAATAGGAAGTGAGCAGGATGGAGAGCTTTTTGAGGTGGTGTTGTGCATGTTGCTCAAGTTCCTGCAGAGCAAGTATTTCAATGTGTGTTATGGGTTCCAGGAATTTGGGATTACATAGCAGGAGAATTTTGCAGATATAGAGAAGAAACTGCAAGGAGGATTGGGCTTGGTTGATATGGTTTTGCAGGACTATGTTGTTGAGGGCTAAGGATTGGCGGGATCTGAACAGGTGGAGGTCAATGTGGAAGGAGGGCTGGCAACCAGAGATGGATAATTTGATGGTAAGGCCATTAGGGGGGATTTCATGAGCCAAGCAACAACGCAGGTACAGTATTTGGGACTGGGATCTGGCTAGGGATAAGGAAACTTTCTTGTATTGACGCAGATGGGAGGAGCAAGGATCCATGCTGGTGCAAAAAATGCGAAAAATTAAGTAAGAAAGTATAATTATGTCCTAAAAATTACGCAAAAATACACTAAAATACGTGTCAAAAATAGGAAAATAACAAAATGGATGCACAAGGGGAAAAAACGCGTTTAAATCTGAGGAAGACGATGATAGTGGAAGGCGAAAACGCACTAAAATTGGTGAGAAGTCACATGGGTCAAAGTAGAGAATAACTAATCATTAATAAATATATGTATATTACTGTGGGTAGTAGGTTTGAGCGCGGATAAGCGTAAAGAAGGGGAATGGCAGATGTGACTGGATGGGGTGGATTTAGTGGGTGCGAACAGGGGTAGAACGGAGAAAGTGTGGTGGGTGGGGAGGGGTTTGTAGGTAGAGATGTAAGACGTGTGGCACCGAAAAAGTGCAGGAGATAACATGCAAAAATACGGGAACTGACACAGGGAGAGATATCAATTTGAAGGTATATGCTTTATTATATAGGCAGAAGTTATGTGGGACATAAGATGCTGCATCAACAATCAGATGCTGCATCAACAATCAGCGTGGTCTCGAGGCCATCTGTTGCACGTGGCTGAGACGGTTGATACAGTGTGGCTCATAATTAGAGCATGCAGTGCAGTTCATGAGGCAACCAGGCAACACAGGAAAGAAAAGAAAGAAGGATAAACGTTGCGTATAGCAATGCAAAAGAAAGTAGTTACCAAGGAAAACAGCACAGGGTTAGGATCGAAGAAAAGCTGTCAGCCAAAACTCAAACAATGGAAAATCCTGGATGGAATGTAACAACACCAGAGAAGGAAAGTTGCTACTCACCATATAGTGGAGATGCTCAGTCGCGGTAGGCACAACAAAAAGATTCACACAATTATAGCTTTCAGCCATAAAGGCCTTTGTCAGCAGTAGACACACATATACACATGCACACACACACTCTCGCAAGTGCAACTTGTACACATGTCTCCAGTCTCAGAGAACTGAAACCACACTGCGAGCAGCAGCACCAGTGCATGATGGGAGTGACGACTGGGTGGGGGTGAGGGGGAGGCTGGGGCAAGGAAGGGGAGCGATAATATGGTGGGAGTGGTGGACAGTGAAGTGTTGCAGTTTAGACGGAGGGCAGGAGAGAAGGTGTGCAAAGGGGAGGAGGTAAGTAGCGGAAAAGAGAGAAATAAAAAGAAATTAAAAGATTGGATGTGGAAGTGAAATGATGGCTGTGTAGTGCTGGAATGGGAACAGGGAGGGAGCTGGATGGGTGAGGACAGTGACTAATGAAGATTGAGGCCAGGATGGTTACGGGAACGGAGGATGTATTGCAGGGAAAGTTCCCATCTATGCAATTCTGAAAAGCTGGTGTTGGTGAGAAGGATCCATATGGCACAGGCTGTGAAGCAGTCATTGAGATGAGGGGTATCAACCCAACAAGCCACCTTCCTAGATGGTGACCTCCACCTCAGAGATGGCTACATCAGTACCTCCGTCTATATCAAACATTCTAACCACCAGCAATACCTCCACTTCGACAGCTGCCACCCATTCCATACCAAGAAGTCTGTTCCATACAGCCTAGCCACCCATGGTCGTCGCATCTGCAGTGACGAGCAGTCCCTCTCTAAATATACACAAGGTCTCACTGAAGCCTTCACTGACTGTGATTATCCTCTCATCTTTGTACAAAAACAAATCTCCCGTGCCGTATCTTTCCAGTCTCCCACCACCTCCCGAAGTCCCACAGTCCAGCCACAGAGGAGCATTCCCCTCATAACTCAGTACCATCTGGGACTGGAGCAATTGAATTACATTCTCCGCCAGGGTTTCGATCACCTCTTGTCATGCACTGAAATGAGAAATGTCCTGCCCACTATTCTTCCCACCCCTCCTACTGTGGTATTCCGCCGTCCACTGAACCTACACAATATACGCTTCTATCCTTACACATAGCCTGCTCCCAATCCCTTACCTCATGGCACATACCCCTGTAATAGACCTAGATGCAAGACCTGTCCCATACATCCTCCTACCACCACCTACTCCGGTCACTAACATCACCCATCCCATCAAAGGCAAGGCTACCTGTGAAACTAGTCATGTGATTTACAAGCTAAGCTGCAACCACTGTGCTGCATTCTATGTAGGCATGACAACCAACAAGTTGTTTGTCTCTATGAATGGCCACAAACAATCTGTGGCCAATAAACAAGTGGACCACCCTTTTTCCAAACATGCTGCCAAAAATGATATCCCTCATCTCAATGACTGCTTCACAGTCTGTGCCATATGAATCCTTCCTACCAACACCAGCTTCTCTGAATTGCGCAGATGGAAACTTTCCCTGGAATACATCCTATGTTCCAGTAATCCTCCTGGCCTCAACCTTCATTAGTCACTGTCCTCACCCATCCAGCCCCCTCTGTGTTCCCAATCCAGCACTACACAGCCATCATTTCACCGCCACACCAAGTCTTTTAATTTCTTTTTATTTCTCTCCTTTCCGCTACTTACCCCCTCCCCCCTCCACACCTTCTCTCCTGCCCTATCACGACTCAGCATCCCCGCTATATGGTGAGTAGCAACTTTCCTTCTCTGGTATTGTTACATTCCATCCTGGATTTTCTGTTGTTTAATGTTTGATCTTTGTATGAATGGACATACATTTCTTGTTGTAGATTTCATGTGTTCTCCCATATGCTTGTTTGAGCTTTTGTAACCGAACTGTCTGTGCTTCCTTTTCCAACACTGTTGGTTTTTAACTCATTTGATCTGCCCGTATTTTGTGTTCAGTTCCTGAATGTCAAATTTAATGCAAATGATCTTGGTCTTCCCAAATGAAATTTGTAGTCCAGTTTTCACAGCGCATTCCTTGAGGACTTCAGTCTGTTTGATCGCTGTATTTTCACAGACCGCTGGTATCGCTAGGTCATCTGCAAAAGCTAAACAACTGACCTTGATGTCATCATTCTTTCATCCGAGTTGAATGGGTTTCCAGTGGTCTTGGGTTTTTAGTTCTTTCTCCCATTCTCAGATGACTTTGTCTAGAAGGAGGCTGAAGAGCAGTGGTGACAGTCCATCACCTTATCACACACCCATCTTTATCTCAAAGGTCTCTGACAATTCGCCCATGAATTTCACTTTTGACTTCATGCCCATGAGTGTTTCCTCGATGAATATTAATGTCTTTCAATCAAGTCGTTCTTTTAAGATGTCAAAGATCGACCAAATCATATGCCTTCTTGAAGTCGACGAACATACAGATGGTTGGAGAGCTTTGGGTTGCCTTATACTTCAATAGCATCTTCAAATTGAAAATTTGTTCAACACAAGAATGCCCCAGTTGGAAACCAGCTTGATAGTCACCAATGTTGTGTTCAACATGTTCTTGTGTTCGTTGAACAAGGCATGTGGACAGAATTTTGTAGGTGACTTCAAGGAGAGAAATCCCTCTGTAGTTATTGACATCTGTTCTGTCAGCTTTCTTGTGTAGTGGATGGATGAGTGCACATTTCCATTCTTCAGGCACCTTTTCCATTTTCCAGATGTCTGTGATGATTTGTGTGAGCCCCTCCATTGTATTTGGGTGTGTGTTCTTCAATAGTTCTGCAATTATACCATCTTCTCCAGATGCCCTGTTATTCTTGAGTCTGAAGATGTGTCTATGGATTTCTTCTTTGGTAGGTGGTGGAGATTCTGGGTTTACTTGTGCAGGAGTCTCTTTGGGCCATCTTGTTGTGGGCTCCAGCAATTGAGTAGTTCTGAGAAATATCGAGCCAGTTTCCAGTTCTCTACAATTATCTCAGTTGGTCATCGTGAGTTTGCCTTCTGGTTTTCAGAAACATAAGTTTTGAGGGGTGTACACTCGAATCCTCCCTGCAAACGTCCTGTAAAAGTCTCAAGTATTGTGATCTTGGAAGTCTTTTTCTATCAAGTCCAACTGGTCCTTCATGTGCCTTCCCTTTGTTTGTCTGATAATTTTTGAGGCTTCCTTTCTGGTCTGAAAATAATGTTGTTGAGTCTCCAGTGATTTCTTAGAGTTTTATTTCTGGAAAGCACTCTTTTGTTCTTCCAGTGCTTCTTCACATGTGGAGTCCCATCATGGGTGTTTCATATTCTTCTTCAATGGTACTGCTCCTTTGGCTCTCTTGATTATCTTGTTACGGAATTGATGTCAGGTGCCTGCCTTTTCCTCTTCGGACTTGCACGTCATGAAATTCCTTCTGTGAAGGGTGTGTGATGGCCACGTGGTCGATCTGATATTCTCTGAGAGACTGTACAGGAGATATCCAAGTCTTCTGTTTTCGAGGATGTTTCCTCAGGGAGGTGGACATTATTTTCAGATTGTTCTGTTGGCACAGTTCAATGAGTCTCATGCGATTCTTGTTGACGAATTTATGGGCTGGGAATTTGCCTACAGTCTTTTGGTATTCCTTTTCTCTGCCAATCTGGGCATTGAAGTCACATAGTAATATCTTTGTGTCTTCTTTGGGGACTACTGCCATAATCTTCTCGAGTTTAGAACAGAACTGCTCTACGTTCTGCAGATCTTTCTTATTTTCAATGTTCATAGGTGCATGTACATTAATTAGTGTGTATTTTTTGTTTGTACATTGTACGTGCATTGTCACTAGTCTATTACTTATGAGGGTGACTTCTTCAAGCGAATCAACTATCTTCTTGCGAACGACAAATGCCATACCCAGGAGTGGGGTGCCACCTCTTCCTATTCGTTTATCTGTTTTACTTTTGAAGAATGGTAATTGCCGTAGTCTAGCGAGTTTTCATATGTAAAGCACATTTCCTGAAGAGCTAGTATCTGTACCTTTTGTCGATCTAATTCTGATGTTAAGACATGTAGTTTACCTGGTTGTCGTAATGTGTTGTTATTGAAGGTCCCGATGTAAGTGGGTCTGTTTGATGGTACTTTGTGAGAGAACTCCGACTTTCTCTGTGATCGTGGTAGCCCAGGTCCCCCAAAATATGAAGACCTAGTTCCCGTCCATTGATGGGTTGATTGGTTACACCCTGGGGTAATTCAGTTGCTACTCTCACGAATCATAATTGCTTGTAATTGAAAATTTGTCCAGTGTTTCCACTGGGAGTTTAGGACCAGGGATTGCTAGTTCCTGGAACATAAGGTGTGCAGCCATACCTACTAGGTAAACAGACGCCAACCACTTTGCCACTCAATCCAAGTCAGACGCATAGTTGATTTGAAATTCGGTTCTTCTGCCCTCTCTGCCATTAAGACATATGTCCTCTTCTGCCACTGAAGCCATTGACCATTTTCTATTCACCTCAGTTGATCCGCAGGTGCTTATTTGGCTAGGCCTTATTCACACGTGTGTGCAAATCTACAGGAGATTCCCCTATACACACAGTATATATAAATAACCAGTTAATACTTTTTACTTATCTGAAATCACTCAAGGAGAAAGGACAGCACTGTTCTTCTTAAAATCAGGAACACTACAAACCCCAAAACTGTCTCTCCCATTCACTTCACTTGATCCTCCTTGGGCCAACAAGCTACCTTTCTTGAAGTACCTCCATCCACATCAAACCTACCAGCCACCAACAATATGTCCACTTTGATACCTGCCATCCATTCCACACCCAGAAGTTCCTTCCACATAGCCTAGCTATCTGCGGCCACAGCAATCACAGGCAGCAGTAGCCAGCCGCGACACAAGCAGCAACAGGGAAGTACCCGATTTTGTGCCTGTTACAAATTCCTAACCAGGAGCAAATTTTATAATATCATCTGTGTGCTTTAATAGTTTAGTTTCTTGTGTTTCTGTGTGTTTATTTAATAGATAATAGCCACAGTTCCCGCATTTTTGTTTGCATCAGAAAGTAAATCGATTTTGTGACGTATTACAAGTTCCTAATCAGGGGCAAATTATTTAGTTTCACCTGAGTTCTTCGGTAGTTAGGCTTTTGAATCTCTGCATGTTAATCTAATTTATAAGACATAGTTACTGCATTTTCATCAGGGTCTACAGTAGAGTTGAGCAGCATGTGCCGATAGTCCGTTTATCTGAATAGTTTAGCTTTACACAGTCTTTAGTATGGACAGGGACTGCGATTGTTGTGTGCGGATGCAATCTGAGTTGGTCACACTTTGCTTTCAGCTTCAGGCTGTGATGGCTTCGGTTACACAGCTTGTGGCTGCAGTGGATGGGCACCACTGTTGTGGGCTGGCCATGGGGATCCAGCGGACATCCAGCGCGGCCAAGTCCTCTGATTGCTCCTCACTGGTGGAGAGCCCAGTTACAGCTCACACTGAGGTTGATCCCTCACCTGTGGGAGGTCGCCCCAGGGCATAGCAGGTCGTGAAAGACTTCCCAGGCAGCCACGCATAAGGCCTCCCTGGTTTTTCTGACAAACAGTTTGCAGGTGCTGTCTGTGGCTGATGCTGTTGCTGAGCCAGATGCTGTCACCTGTCCTGTTTCAGAGGAAACCTCTCAGCCTGCAAGATCCAGACAATCACAGAGGGTGGGATTATTGATAGTTGGGAGCTCCAACATTAGGCACGTCCCCCTTAGGGACATGGCTGCCAAGAAGGGAAAGAAAACCAATGAGCATTCCATGTTCAGACCATGTGGAGTCATTCCAGATGTGGAACGGCTCCTCCTGGATGCCATGAAGAGCACAGGATGCAGCCAACTGCAGGTGGTTGCTCATGTTGGTACCAATGATGGGTGCTCACTTTGGATCAGAAGAGATTCTCTCCGGTTTCGAGTGGCTAACAGAAGTGGTAAAGACTGCCAGTCTTGCTTGCAAGATGAAAGCAGAGCTGACCATTTGCGGCATAGTCAACAGGACCAATTGCGAACCTCTGGTACAGAGCCCCTGAATCAGAGGCTCAGATGGTTCAGCGACTGTGTAGGTTGCAGATTGCTCTACTTGGGTTTCAGGTTCCGCTGAATAGATCAGGTGTCCACTATACGCAGAATAGATCAGGTGTCCACTATACGCAGGGGGCGGCTACACGGGTAGCAGGTGCTGTGTGGCATGGACTGGACAGTTTTTAGGTTAGAGGGTCCCAGAGAAACACAATAAGGGCTTCAGCTACAAAGGGTGCAGGCCAAACACAGGAAGAACATAGATATAGGAACTATCAGTATAATGGTTGTAAACTGTCGTAGCCGGATTGGAAAAGTAACAAAGCTCCAGGTGCTAATAGAAAGCACTAATCTCAAATCGTTATAGGCACTGAAAGCTGGCTAAAGCTGGAGATAAGCTCAGCCAAAATTTTTGCGATGAAGTTAACGATGTTCCAAAACGATAGGCTAAACACGGTTGGCGGTGGCGTGTTTGTTGCTGTTAGAAGTAGTTTATCTTGTCGCAAAATTGAAGTAGATAGTTCCTGTGAGTTAGTATGGGCAGAGATCATTGATGGAAACTGGAATAAAATAATAATTAAATCCTTTTACCAACTTCCCATTTCAGATGATACAGTTGCTGAAAGGTTCAAAGAAAACTTGAATTTGATTTCAAACATGTACCTGACTCATATGATTATAGTTAGTGGTGACTTTAATTTACCCTCAATATGTTAACAAAAATACATGTTTAATTTTGGAAGTATGCATAAAACATCATCCGAAATTGTGCTAAATGCATTCTCTGAAAATTATTTCGAGCAGTTAGTTCAAGAGCCCACGTGAATAGTAAATGGTTGTGAAAACACACTTGACCTGTTAGCAACAAATAATCCTGAGTTAATGATGAGCAGCAATACGGATACAGGGATTAGTGAACACAGGGTTGTTGTAGCAAGATTGAATATTGTAACCCCCAAAACCTCCAAAGATAAACGAAAAATGTATCTATTCAAAATAGCAGATAAAAATTCACTTGACATCTTCCTCAGAGACAATCTCCACTCCATCCAAATTAATGATATAAATGTAGACCGGGTGTGGCTTGAATTCAGAGAAATAGTATCGGCAGCAATTGAAAGATTTATACCAAATAAATTAACAAACGACGGAGCTGGTCCTCCTTGATACACAAAATGGGTCTGAACACTGTTGCAGAAACAACAAAACAGACATGCCAAATTTAAACAGGCACAAAACCCCAAGATTGGTGACCTTTTACAGAAGCTCAAAATTTAGTGCAGACTTCAATGTGAGATGTTTATAACAGTTTCCACAACAAAACTTTGTCTTGAAACATGGAAGAAAATCCAAAGAGATTCTTGTCGTATGTGAAGTATGTTAGTGGCAAGAAACAATCAATGCCTTCTCTGCGTGATAACAATGGAGATACTATTGAAGACAGTGCTACCAAAGCAGACTTACTAAACACAGTCTTCCGAAACGTCTTCACAAAAGAAGAAGAAGTAAATATTCCAGAATTTGAATCAAGAACAGCCGCCAGCATGAGAAACGTAGAAAAAAAATGCTTGGAGTAGTGAAGCAACTTAAATCACTTAATAAAATCAAGTCTTCCGGTTCAGATTGTACACCATTTAGGTTCCTTTCAGAGTATGCTGATGCATTAGCTCCACACTTGACAATCATATACAACTGTTCACTCAACAAAAGATCCGTATCCAGAGATTGGAAAGTTGCACAGGTTACACCAATATTCAAGACAGGTAGTAGGGGTAATCCACTTAATTACAGGCCCATATCATTAACATCGATATGCACCAGGATTCTGGAACATATATTGTATTCGAACATTATGGATTACCTCGAAGAAAATGGTCTATTGACACACTGTCAACAAGGGTTTAGAAAACATCGTTCTTGAGGAACACAACTAGCTCTTTATTCACATGAAATGTTGAGTGCTACTGACAAGGGATTTCCGATAGATTCTATATTCCTGGATTTCCAGAAGGCTTTTGACACGGTACCACACAAGCGGCTTATAATGAAATTGCGTGCTTATGGAATATTGTCTCAGTTATGTGACTGGATTGGTGACTTCCTGTCAGAGAGGTCACAGTTCATAGTAATTGACAGAAAGTCTTTGAGTAAAACAGAAGTGATTTCTGGCGTTCTCCAAGGTAGGCCCTTTGCTGTTTCTTATCTATAAAAACGATTTGGGAGACAATCTGAGCAGCCGTCTTAGGTTGTTTCCAGATGAGGCTGTCATTTATCAACTAATAAAGTCATCAGCAGATCAAAACAAACTGCAAAACAATTTAGAAAAGATATCGGAATGGTGCAAAAATTGGCAGTTGACCCTAAATAACGAAAAGTACAAGGTCACCCACATGAGTGCTAAAAGGAATCCATTAAACTTCAGTTACATGATAAATCAGTCAAATATAAAGGCTGTAAATTCAACTAAATACCTAGGAATTACAATTATGAACAACTTAAATTGGAAGGAACACATAGAAAATGTTGTGGGGAAGGCTAACCAAAGACTGCATTTTATTGGCAGGACACTTAGAAAGGCGCTTTACATTGCGATGGAAACTTCTCACGAAATTCCAGTCACCAACTTTCTCCTCTGAATGTAAAAATATTTTGTTGACACTGACCTACTTAGGGAGAAATGATAACCACAATAAAATAAGGGAAATCAGAGCTTGTGCGGAAAGATATAGGTGATCGTTCTTTCTGCACGCTATACGAGTGTGGAATAATGGAGAATTGTGAAGGTGGTTCAATGAACCCTCTGCCAGGCACTTAAATGTGATTTGCAGTGTATACATGTAGACGTAGATGTAGATGTAGACAAGCAGGCCCTCTCCGAATTTGCCAAGGGTCTCAGTGAGGATTACACTGATCAAATACCCTCCCAGTCTTGTCCAGGAACAGGTCTCCCTTGCTTTGTCTCCCCAGCCATCTGTTATCCCCCACATATCCACTGCCAGCCACAAAGGAGCAGTTCTCTCATGACTCATTATCTTCTAGGGCTGTAGCCACTGAATCACATTCTGTGCCAGGGTTTTGATTACTTTTTTATCATGCCCTGAAATGAAAAGTATCCTCCCTACCCATATCACAGTGGTATCCTACTGCCCACGCAACCTACTCCACCCCTGCTCCCAACCACATGCCTTACGGCTCATATCACTGAAATAGACCTAGATGCAAGACTGTCCCTTCCTTACATCCTCCCACTACCACCTACACTAGTCCCATCACAGGCATCACCTGCCACATCAAAGGCATGGTGATCCGTGAAAGCCACCCTGTGATCTATCAACTTAGCTGCAACAACACAGCTCACAGCTGCATCCTGTGAGGGCATGACAACTGACAAGCTTTTCTAAGTTGCACTGGTGAGAACTCTCCCTGCAATATCTCCTTCATTTCTGTAATCCTCATGGCGTCAACCTTCTATAGCCTCTCTCCTCCATTTGCCTATCTCCTTTCTTGGTCCCACTTCAGTACTACACACACCTTCTATCCCACCAAAGCTTCTGTATAATCCCTTCTCCTTCTGTACTTCTCTCCTCTCATCCTCCCATCCTCTGCATTGCACCTCCCCGTCCCACCCAACCCCCATCCTAGCACAGCCTTCTGATGCTGTACCTGGCAGCCTCCTCTCCCCACCATGTTCCTGCATGCTCCCACAGGCAGCACTAGCATTCTCCCTCACCCCTGCCCTACCCTGCTATTCCCAGCCTCCTCTCCCTATTCCATATCCCCATTAACCACTCCAACTAGATTTTGCTCACCTCAAGTGCAGTCACAGTCAGGCCTTAGCACCTGGTGATGACAGTTGTCACTGCTTCTGATGAAGAATTTAGTCCTCTATGTGACGAGTAGCAAATTAAATCTCATGTCAAACTCCAAATCATTGGAAGTTATAGCATTATGATCTAAGGAAAATCAGTGATGGTCTGTGTATATGTTAGGCAGAGTCTTAGAAGAAAACGAGTTTCCTGTTTTACTATTGGCTCCATATTATCGCAAACTAAATTTGGTTGAATTGATTTAGACTGTAATTAAACAAAATATTTCAGAAAAGAAACATCTGTAAGTATTTTATTGGAACCAATGAAGCAACATGTACAAACAATTTATAACAGTTCTTGCTTGTTTTGTCACTTACCTAGTGTTTTTCTCAGTCACAGTAGTGTTTCTTTCTCTTCTCCAAGAAAGGTCTTGGCATTAACATGAGATAATTTGTTGAAGCATGGAAAATCTAAATCTGGATGTGATTCAAACTCTGCTCAAATTGAATACAAGTCCAGTGTGCTAACTACTACAGCATTCCTTTAGCTAGAGCTGGGCATAAACTACAGTTATTTCTTATCTTCCACATCTACCATGTGGAGTGGATGGCATTGTCATGTGTTTCTAGAATCCTCACTCAAAAGTGGTTCGTAAAATTTTGTAAGTAGGCTTTCATATTATAGTTTGTATCTTATCCTCAGGCATCAGCCAGTTCAGTTTTTTTCTAGTATGGCACTCTCCCATGGTTCAGACAAACCAGTGATCATTCATGCTTACATTCTTGGTATGCATTCAGTACCCCTTGTTCCCTGATATTCTGCCAATGAACTAGTCTGCCACCTGCTTTACCTACAACTAAACCTATGTGATCATTCCATTTCAAATCCCTATAAACTATTGCACCCAGGTATTTGTATGAGTTGATTGATTCAAGTTGTGACTCATTGATATTGTAGTCATAGGATATTAATTTTCTTGTTTTGTGAGGTGCACAATTTTACACTTAAAGCACGTTGCCCATCTTTGGACCACTTTAAAATATTATCAAGATCTGACTGAATATTAGTGAGCTTTTTTTATATATCAGTTCGTTATCGATAACTGCACAATCTGCAAAAAATCTGAGGTATCTGTTAGCAGCATGCAAGATCATTAATATACAACATCAAGAGCAAGAGTCCCAACACCCTTCCCTGGGGCATAAATGAAGCTACATTTACATCTGTCAATGACACCCCCCCCCCCCTTTTCTTTATGATAATATGCTCTCTTCCTACCAAGAAATCCTCTATCTACTCACAAATTTTACTTGATATCCCCTTATGATCATAATTACAATTTACCTCTGATGTATGAGATAAATAATAAATAAGTTATCATAACTTCTTTTCAAATACATAAAAAGAAAGAAAAGGAAACATACATCATGTATAATGGATTATGATACATCACCTAGCCACTTTACTTGACGACCAGCAGGTATACCAGGCATCAAAACTCTGATGGGAAATCCATTTTCCTTTGTAAGAGGCTTTCCATTCAGTTCATAAGCCAAGATTATGTCACTTTTCGGATCCATGGCTTTCTCAAAAGAGATTATAGTACCATAGTGCATACCTGGTACAGCAAGATCCAATCCTTCAAACTGAAATTTACATACTTAATGTATACTACATATGTGAAACATTAAAAATGTTTAAACATTGGGAAACTGGGAATGAAATAACAATAACAATATGAAGTATGGTACAGTGTTACTCACCACATAGCACAGGCATTGAGTGATAGGTAGGCAAATTTAAAGGTAGACTGTTGATTATTATCAGCTTCCAAACAAAGCACTTCATCAGGAAAAGAGGCACTTTGGCCCAGAGATGACAGAGGCTATTTGTGTGTCTGAGTTGTGTATGTATGGATGTGAGAGTGTTTCTTCTTCTGATGAAGGACTTCGTGTGAAAGCTGACAATATCCAACAGTCTACTTTTAAATGTGCCTGTTTCCCACTAAAAACCTGCCATGTGTCATGAGTGGCAGTCTACCATAATTCATATTATTAAAAATGTATAATGATATTAATTTCATAAACATGTAATTATTTTTCAGTTCTTACATTGGATGATTATGCAGTGCTATTTGCATTTGAATATCAGTATAGATTACTGCAGTAAACAAAGATGTTCAGTACATACTTAGACAATTAGCTGTTACTAAGTTATAGGAAGAGAGATCTCTCAAAGACTCTAAAACAAGAATATTTATGGCAGTCTCACAGGACTTTACAATAAATGAAAGTTAGATACCTGTGGTGTTAATATGGCAGCATTTTCAAAATGAAAGTGAAAGTTTATCATCATCAACAAATGAACAAAATACAAGTGTTTAATTTTATGCAATTCCAATTTCCCACCTGAATGTTTTGCACTCCTGTATGACCCTGATCATACCCTGCAGCCTTCAAAACATCTATTAGTCTTGCTCCAGACCACTGATTTTCTTTGACCTTTAATGGAAAAAAAGTTTGTTTTGTTATTTCCAAGTCTTTATTATTTTCTTGTCTTGACATCATCATCTGTAGCTACTTTGCTTGAGTTACCTCAGTTACTCCACTTTTACAGTTTCCTGAACACTTCAATACAGTAGTCACTGTATGTCTAGGAAAATCATTTTTCAGTGTGTTGAGTCGAATTTTGAGAGATAGGTCATTAAGACCATCAATCTCAAGGGCATAAGATGCTGGATCCACATCTGGAACTTAAAAAGAAAATTAGAAATAGTCTTTAGTACTGAATAAGTACATCAGTAAAAGAATAATGGAATAACTTACATTTACAACAATCTGTTTGTTTCATGATACAGAAAAAACTTCAAATTAAATCAGGTGTTCATTTGCTATAAAATATTAATAAATTACAACTATGTCATTGGGGCTTTGCAATATGTTTCATTACTTCACTATCTGGTTGAACATGCATATGGAATACTTAAAAAATAAAAATTTTGCATTCATCTCAACAGCGAGTAGTTCGCCTTCCATAATGTTCGCACATGCATTGACAATGCGCTGACGCATGTTGTCAGGCATTGTTGGTGGATCATGATAGCAAATATCCTTCAACTTTCCCCACAGAAAGATATCCTGGGATACCAGATCCGGTGAACATGCGGGCCATGGTATGGTGCTTCGATGACCAAGCCACCTGTCATGAAGTATGCTATTCAATACTGCTTCAACCGCACACGAGCTATGCGCTGGACATCCATCATGTTGGAAGTACATCACCATTCTGTCATGCAGTGAAACATCTTGTAGTAACATCAGTAGAACATTACATAGGAAATCAGCATACATTGCACCATTTAGATTGCCATCGATAAAATGGGGGACAATTATCCTTCCTCCTATAATGCCGCACCATACATTAACCTGCCAAGGTCGCTGATATTCCACTTGTCGCAGCCATTGTGGATTTTCCATTGCCCAATAGTGCATATTATGCCAGTTTACGCTACAGCTGTTGGCGAATGACACTTCATCACTAAATAGAATGCGTGCAAAAAATCTGTCATCATCCCGTAATTTCTCTTGTGCCCAGTGGCAGAACTGTACACGAAGTTCAAAGTCATCACCATGCAATTCCTGGTGCATAGAAATATGGTATGGATGCAATCGATGTTGATGTAGCGTTCTCAACACCGACATTTTTGAGATTCCAGTTTCTCGCACAATTTGTCTGCTACCGATGTGAGGATTAGCCACGATAGCAGTAAAAACACCTAGGTCATGGTTGATGTTTCACATGTGGCTGAACACTCCCTGTTTCCTTAAATAACGAAACTATCCGGCAAACGGTCCGGACACTTGGATGATGTCATCCAGGATACCAAGCAGCATACATAGCACATGCCCGTTGGGCATTTTGATCTTCTCTTGTGGCGAGATCTATGTGCGAAATTTCAGTCACCAACTTTCTCTTCCGAATGTGAAAATATTTTGTTGAGCCCAACCTACATACGTAGGAATGATCATCAAAATAAAATAAGAGAAATCAGAGCTCAAACAGAAAGGTTTAGGTGTTCGTTTTTCCCGTGCGCTGTTTGGGAGTGGAATGGTAGAGAGATAGTATGATTGTGGTATGATTGTGGTTCAAATGGTTCAAATGGCTCTGAGCACTATGGGACTTAACATCTGAGGTCATCAGTCCCCTAGGCTTAGAACTTAAACCTAACTAACCTAAGGACGACACACACATCCACGCCTGAGGCAGGATTCGAACCTGCGACCGTAGCAGCAGTGCGGTTCCAGACTGAAGCGCCTAGAACCGCTCAGCCACAGCGGCCGGCGGATTGTGGTTCGATGAAGCCTCTGCCAAGCTTTTAAATGTGAATTGCAGAGTAATCATGTAGATGCAGATGTAGATGTAGATGTAGGTGGGTAATGTATCATGAAGCAAATACCATCCGAACTGGTGGAATGTTACGTGATGCCACATACTTATACGTTTGTGACTATTACAGCGCCATCTATCACAAAGCAAAAAAAGTGGTCCAACTAAAACATCCATATTTCTTTACATACTACATGAATATGTAATAAAAAACGGGAGTTCCTATTTTAAAAATGCAGTTGATATCCGTTTGACCTATGGCAGCACCATCTAGCAGGCCAACCATAGCACCGTCTGGTTTCCCCCTTCAAGCTAGACAAGTTTCGTTGTTTGCAGTTTTTTCATTTAAAGATTCTGTAACTTACGAAACGAAAGCATTGGTACGTTAATAAAAACAATAACAAACACAAACACACACACACAAATTTCAAGCTTTCGCAACCCACGGTTGCTTCATCAGGAAAGAGGGACAGAGAGGGAAAGACGAAAGGATGTGGGTTTTAAGGGAGAGGGTAAGGAGACATTCCAATTCCAGGAGCCTGTGTCTGTATATGTGCAGACGGACACATGCATGTGTGCGAGCGCACACCTGTCCCTCCCTCCCCCCAAGGCAAGTCCCCCCACTCCAGTAGAAAACAGCTACTCTGGATCCTACTGCTCCTTATCTTCTACTACTTAGCTGTTTTTTCATATAATATTTCAAACAAAGCATTTACCTTACACATAGCAACATCAGCTGTCTTATAAGCATTATCATCATCATCATCATCATCATTAGCATTTGTTGGTCCATTCTGACCCATTACATACTTAAATGTATTGAACATAGGACAAGAGAGAGAAAGGGAGAGAAGGGGCGAAATTTGGGGGGAGGGGGAGACAGGCAGACAGAGAGAGAGAGAGAGGGGGGGGGAGGAGGAAAGGTGGTGGGAGAAGCCAGTGTACAATCTGGATGGAGAAGGAGTGAGAAGACAGAAGAGAGAAAGGGAAAGGTAAGGTGAGGTAATGGGAATAGGTTAGCAAGGATTTAGGCCAGGAGGACTGTGAGAGCACAGGGAATGTTTGAGAGACAATTCCGCACTGTGTAATTCAGATAAATTTGTGCTGGAAGGAAGTATCCAAATGGACCGCACAGTGAAGCAGCTGTTGAAGTTATTTCTGTTGTGATGCACAGTGTCATCGACATCTGGATTGTTAAGTTTGCAGTTTGCCAGACATTGTAAGTTTGGGGGTGGACATTCATGCATGCACATGGTTTGTTACTTGGCATGCCTACGTAGAATGCTGTGTTGTAATTGCAACGGCTGGTTTCACACATGGCCTTGCCTTTTATTGGATAACAAATGTCTGTGACTGGATTGGGGTAATTGGTGGGTGGGTGGATGTGACCAGTCTCTCATCTGGGCCGACCACAAGGGTGCAGGATCAGGCGTATAATTGGAACAGGGATGGACAAGTATATTCTGTTTGTCTTGTGGGTGATGGAATACTACACAGGAGGATGTGGGTAGGATTTTGGGTAAGATATCCCTCATCTCAGGGCACGACAATAGTTAGTCGAAGCATTGCAGGAGGATGTGGTCAGGCCTTCCAAGGGCAGGGTGACACTGGGTGATCAGAGGGTGCATGTCGGTGGATTGTTAGTAGATTTACTGGTATCAGAGGAGGAGGTGACATGGGAGATCTGTTTATTGATGAGCTGGATAGCATAGGATATTGTCTGTCAGTAAAGACTCAGGTATGATCATTGTTGTATTTCAACAACTTATGTTCTCCACTACAGATGAGGTGTCCACATGTGGAGAGGCTGTGAGGGAGAGACTTTTTGACATGGAACAGATGACAGCTGTCAAAGAGGAGGTATTATTGGTGGTTGGTGCACTTTTAATAATGAGACATGGAACTCAACATTTAGGAAGGTTTATTGATGTGTTGAGAAGGTCCAGGCAAAGTAGATTTGGGAATAGATGTTGGTTTATGTTTGTAAGAGCAAAGGTGCCATGAGTTCAGTTAATAAAAATGTCATAACTGAATTTCAATCAGACAAGAGGTTTTAGCTATTGACTGGATAGGAAGGATTCCTCTAGATGGCCCATAAATAAGTTAGCATAAGATGGTGACATATGAGTACCCATGGCAGTACCATGGATTTGTTTGTATGAGTAGATTTAGCCTTTGAAAATATATTAATTGCAGGTCGAAATATGTTTGGCTAGGAGGTTTAGGCAAGATTGATGGGTTTGGTATCAGGAGGACATAGCAAAAGATAGTGTTCCATGGCCACAAGGTCGTTGACATGGGGGATGACGGTGTACAAGGGTGTCATATCCACATTGACCAGCAAGGAGTTTGATGGTAATGGGACAGGAACTGTGGTGCGGCAGTGAGAAAATGAGCAGTGTCTTGAATGTAGGATGGGAGGTTACACACATTAGTTTGGAGGTGTTGGGCAACAAAAGCAGAGTTTCATTCTGTGGAAGCATTTTATCCATCTATAATGGAATTACCAGTAGGGATACCTGTAGGACTGGGTCTGTGGAGTTTAGGGGGTAGTTAAATGGGAGGAGTGTGAGGAGTTGCTGGTGGGAGGAGGGATTTGGATTCAGGTGTCAGGTTTAGGGTGGGCCTAAGACCTTGTGGAGCTGCTGGGGGCCATGTTGGACTTCTGGAATGGGACCTTGGTTGAGAGGTTTGTATGCAGAGCTTTCAGAAAGTTGACAGGGACATAGTAACTAAAATTGATGGCCACTGTGGTGGGACCTTTGTCTGCAGGAAGGGTGATAAGGTCTGGATTGTTTTTCAGGTTTGGGTAGCAGTGTGTTTGATATGAGTAATGATGGACTCACTGTGAATCAACAAAGAAAGGAAAGCGAGGTCAGGCTAGAAGTGAGGAATTCCTCAAAGATTACCTGAGGATGACTGGGTGGAAGGGAAGGAGTATCATGGTTGGGGGAAAGTTCGAGCAGTTTCAAACAAAGTTCTGTATGCAGCTTTGGTTGTCTGGTGTCAGTGGGGTGTATGGTGAAGAAATTTTTCCACTGTAGAGAATGAGTAAAGGAAAGAAAGTTCTTTACAAGTTCAAGTTAGTTTTCACACTGACACTTCTGCAGGGTCAGAGCTTTGGCAGAGATTGACAACAGTGTTATGGGATGGGCATTCAAGACTAGTTTGTTTCATACAGGGTGAAGGACATTTTTGAGGATGCAGAAGGCAGAGTAAGTCAGCAAAGCCTGGTCAGGAATCTATAAGTGGATGACAGAGGGAGTTGGAGGTAGGGTGGGGTGGGAGTAGGTGGGGCAGGGGGGGGGGGGGGAGGGGGGGGGGTTGGATCAGAGTGACAGTCTTTTTCTTGGCTATAGCCCTATGTGGGAATAAGATAGAAGTAGCTGGGACAGATTCTTCAGATGCTGTTGAGAATGCTGTTCCAATTGTTGAAGGGCAAGAGTTTCTATTGCAGTGGTAGCATTCAGGAATTTGGAGTCACAGAGTAAAAGGATTTTGTGAAAGGACCAGGGGCTGTCAAGTATGGTTTGAGCTTGGATGGTAAGCCCATTAGGTGGGGGACCATGTGCCAGACAGGTTTTTAGAAAGACAGTATGTGATTGTGGTTTTGCACAGGCAACAGAGAGTTTGTGTGGTTACAAAAAAGAAGAATGAACAGAGATTTCTGGTTGGATGGCCAGGGAACAAAAGGAGTGACTGAAAATTTGTTAAAAAACATCAAAAACAAGAAGGTGAAAACTTATGATCGAGGGCTTTTATATTATAGAGAGGTATGTGGGAAGTTCAGAAAATGTATTACAGAAGCAGGAAGTAGTGGGCATATCTGTATGTAAATGAGTTTGATTGCAAATTGATGCGTGCAACAGTAAGAAACCCAAGCAGTCATATATAAATACCTGCAGTACCTGCAGTCATACAATGAGAATGTAAATAAACACTCACAATTGAATAATAGTCAATAGAGCAGAATATGTTAAAAATCACACTGGAATTAAATATTTGAAAATTTGTTGGTGCAAGAACAGGAAGGTTGCAGCATGGCACTACTTAGTGCAGTGTGCTGTTACAACAGCAGGCATTCAAAAAATTGTACAATAGCAGGTAGCTGGCATGTGTTTTGAAGGCAAATGGTATAGAGGAAAGGGAAGCATAGCGGTACTGAGGAATAAAGAATGGACGAGTTGTAGGTAAGTAAAGAGGAAATAGAATAGGTCCATACCCAGTCATTTGTGGTTACCTTGCTCTTTGGGGTCAGACATAACTCCTGGTTCATAGATACTATATAGATACACATCTGTGAACTATTTTTTCTATGAAAGCTAGTAGTTTTAGGTTGGCTGCCTTGTTTACCTGTTCAAGTGCTGACCATCTGAAATTTTTTGCAAGTGTCTAAGTAAAGATGTGTCAAAGTGCGTAAAAAATTAAGTGGGGAAATTCTTTGCTTTTTTCCCCTCGGGATTAACAACTGGCCACTGTGAACGAGAGATCAGTCACCATTATTTTAGTTACTCAGAACGTATAGCTGCTGAAAATTATCTTAGTTTTTCATTTAATGGAAGGTTTTTTTCATTGTTGGTTTACTTTTGTCGTTACGAAATGTCTTAGTTCAGGGACTCTTTGAACTACAGCAAAAGTGACGTCAAGTATCCCCAAGGTGCATTTCTTACATTTCTACAAACATTTTGGACTTTACTGCTGTAGTGTGCTCCTAGCAGTGAACAATGATTCAGATTGATGAAAATACCACAGAAATATAAGAGAACTATCAGAAGTAGGCAATACTGCGATTACAGGCTGGGAATACTGGAAAAATGTCTGCAAGACATTTGAAGGAAGGAGATATTACAGAGGAAAGCTGAAACACTTTTTAATGTTCCAAGAACAACCTTAATTAATAAATTGAAGTTAAAGTAATGAATTAATTCACATTCAGGGTTCATGCAGATATTTACTAATGAAGAAAGAGCACAGATTGTAATAAGTATTTTGAAACCAAGTTTTGGGATACCTGTCACTCCAGTGGCAGTCCAAGTGATTTAAAGTCAAAGACAGGAACATAAAGCTGTTAGATTCAAAGACAATTGTCGAGGCCTTGAGTGGCTCTTCAGTTTCAG
Organism: Schistocerca serialis cubense; assembly: GCF_023864345.2. Lineage (NCBI taxonomy): Eukaryota > Metazoa > Arthropoda > Insecta > Orthoptera > Acrididae > Schistocerca > Schistocerca serialis. The sequence goes on along the minus strand of NC_064638.1, from coordinate 200,606,705 downwards.
CAAATGGCAACCAGGACTTTGTGTGTGCTTTGCAACCATGATTAAAAGGAGAAGAGCTGCTGATGAGTGTGTTCACAGAGAATATGTTGAACATTTGCATGATGAACTGGAAGACATGCCAACAAACAATATATGTAACTTTGATGACACCAATCTCTCTGATGATTCTAGGAAAAAGAAAGTTATGACAAAAAGAGGTTTGAAACATTCAGCAAACACTTTTAGTTCCTCCAAGAGCAGCGTATCTGTAATGTTTGCTGACAATACTGAGGGAGAATTTTTGCCTGCTTGTGTTGTTTATAAATCAGCCCATTTTTCTTCTACATGAGTGGAAAGTGTGGCAGTGGCTGCCTTTTCTCACACAGACATAGTGGATGGTTTGACAGTAAAACATTTACTGAGTGGTTCATCAAGTTGATGCTACAAAGTTGGAAAAAGCTGGAGGGAAAGGCGGTTGTAATCTGTGATAATTTGTCCTCATATTTGACAACCTATGTTCTAGAGCACTGTGGTAAGAATGACATTTCATTAACATGTCTGCCAGAGAAAATGACCCACATTACACAGCATTTGGACATTTCCAGGCAAGGCTTCAAAGACTCTATCTTACAGAAACAGTACTTCCCATTTGTATTAAAGCAAAAACTCAACTTAAAGCCTAATAGCAAGTTTCTGAAAGTGTGGCATACAGCCAATCAATGTTGATGAAGTTCTTTGCTGTCTTCCTTCATGAACCTATGGCAAAGATGCAGTACAGGACTCTTTCATTGAAGCTCTTCAAGATAAGAGATCTGAATGAACTACTGCTATGGCCAGTAACAGAGGAAGGAGGAGGATTGCAGTGACTGCTGGTAAAAGTGTAACAGTGATGCAGAAAAAAGTTATGAGAAAATGGAGAAGAAGTCACAAAAATCTAGAAAGTAGTTCATAAGAAGATTCTGAAGCTGTCTCTCTCAGAGATTCTTCTGAAGATGAGGTTTTTCTGAGACTTAGATCATATCACAGTCATCTGTAACATTTGAAGTGGATCACAGCCAGAGTGATCCAGAATTTGGCGAAATTGTTCCACTGTGGGTCAGTATGTGATCTTCAAATATAAAGGGGAATATTTTCCTAGATTAATTACCAGTGTAAGTGATGATGGGTCCACACTGAACAACCAAAGAAACTGATATACCTGCCTAATAGGCCTCTGCGAGCATGCTTAAACTCAGAAGAGTGTTCCTGGAACCACTCTGTACCAATTCTGGACATGTAGGGTGTCACATTGTCCTGCTGGAATTGCACATGTCCATCTGAATTCACAATGGACATGAATGGATGCAGGTGATCAGACAGGATGCTTACGTACGTGTCACCTGTCAGAGTCATATCTAGACGTTATCAGGGGTCCCATATCACTCCAACTGCACATGCCCCACACCATTACAGAATCTCCACCAGTTTGAACAGTTCTTTGCTGACATGCAGATTCCATGGATTCATGAAGCTGTCTCAATACCTGTACACATCTGTCCTCTTGATACAATTTGAAACGAGAGTCGTCCAACCAGGCAACATGTTTCAGCCATCAATGGTCCAATGTCAATGTTGACGGGCCCAGGCAAGTGTAAAGCTTTGTGTCATGCAGTCATCAAGGGTACATGAGTAAGCCTTTGGATCCGAAAGCCCATATCAATGACGTTTCGTTGAATGGTTCACATGCTGACACTTGTTGATGGCCCAACATTGAAATCTGCAGCAATTTGTGGAAGGGTTACATTTCTGTCACGTTGAATGATTCTCTTCAGTCATCATTGGTTCCGTTCTTGCAGGATCTTTTTCTGGCCTTAGCAATGCCAGAGATTTGATGTCTTACTGGATTCCTGATATTCATAGTACACTCGTGAAATGGCCATACAGGAAAATCCCCACTTCATTACTACCTCAGGGATGCTGCATGCCGTTGCTCATGCATTGAATATAACACCACATTCAAACTCAAATAAATCTTGATAACCTGCCATTGTAGCAGCAGTAACTGATCTAACAACTGTGCCAGACACTAGTTGTCTTATACAGGCGTTGCCAACAGCAGCGCCATATTCTGCCTGTTTACAAATCTCTGTATTTGAATATGCATGCCTACACCAGTTCCTTTGGTGCTTTAGTGTACAATAAATTCAGTGCAGAAGTCTAAGAAATCATGGAAGTGCCCAACACTGAAAGAAGAAATTATGTGAAACTTTGATGAAATACTTTTGTGGTCCTGTCCTCCTCAGTTGCGCGTAATACTACGGTATATTGATAATTTTCACTTATGGACCATCTGACAGCAACTGAATAAAACACAATTTTAGTGCCATACGCGTTTCGCCTTTATTTTCTGCAAGGCATCATCAGTGGCAGGTTGCGTAGTGGCATTAAAACAAGCATTCAGTGCATAGTGCTGTGGAATGTGGAAAAAACAGCAAATTGGCGCTCATAGGAAGAAGAACAACACCAAAAATGCAACAGGAGCGTAATATGTAAGAACCTGTCTACGCAACCTGCCACTGATGATGCCTTGCCGAAAATAAAGGCGAAACGCTTATAGCACTAAAATTGTGTTTTATTCAGTTGCTGTCAGACGGTCCATAAGTGAAAATTATCAATATACCGTAGTTTGATGAAATAATTCAGCTTCCAGAAAAAGATAAGCTGACATTGTTTCTTCTCTGTGGAAGAGACTGATGGATGTTGGGGCTAATAGCTCACATTGTAGACTACATTTTGTGTTAAATCCTTAAATCGTAATCTATTTTGGTATAAAAATTTGTTTGTGCTTACAATTACTGTTTTTTCATAATTCATGTGGTCAAACAAAAGGTTACTTTAAGAGATAAGTACAGATTACTTTGCAAAAAGCTGGATTAACCATCCAAATAATTTTGAAAAACAAAACCACTAGAGGGACCCTGTTTTGAATGTAATTTCTTTAAAAAACGGTAAAAAGGGGAGCAAAGTAAGCCCAAAAGATGTTATGTGAAGGGTTGGCAGGCTCTTTTTTTTTCCAGCTGAATGAAGTATGGTCTATATATTTCAGTTTTATTTTAGTTGCATATAGCACTGACAGCTTATTTCAGGATCCTCAAAACCTTTTTGCTGGGAGGAAGATTAGGTCTTGCCAAAATAATGAATGAAAGTATGCTGGCCTGCTTGCACTTTGGCTTAGCACACAAAGAGCATAACAACCTTTTGAGTGCTTTGTTTCAAGAGCTATCACATCACAGCACCATTTTAAATTGCTTTGTAGCCATATTCCTTGAACTGTAGCTTCAGCAATTGATTTCAATAGTGTACTGCCAAGATATAGTGCTGTAACAAATTTTTGTAGAAGTGAGTAAAAGTGCACATTTCTGAAAATGATTTTTCCTTTATTTATTATTTTCTTATTTTGTTGAAACCAGCTAGTACTTAGAGACATTGAAGTGTCTATTGCTGATTCTTTAGACATTTCATCATAGTCATTTATGGTACATCGTTAATGTAAAGAAGTAAAAATGAGGATGCTAGGACAGAGCTCTGTGGAACTCCATACTTGGTAGACCAAATGAAGTAGCACTGTCTTCAGCACAATGGCCTTGTATTTGAGAGAGTAAGGCTCCAGTCTTCATCTGGTAGTCCTGATTTAGGTTTTCTGTGGTTCTTGTAAATTACTTTAGGCAAATGCCGGGATGGTTTCTACTACGATGTCATGGCTAACTACCTGTCCCATCCTTGTGAAATTAGATCTGTAAATATGTAAATGCTTGTGTATAATAATTACATTATTTTTATTGTTCTTAAATTGTAATACCATGACATGCCCACTATGTTGGGCAGTGGCTTGGTTCTGCCGCTTTGTTTCTGTGACTATTTCACCACAGGAGCTTTTAAATTACTTTGATGAGCATCCAGAAAGTAGCCTAAAACCTGATACTTGGAATCTACATTGGACTTGTCTGCATGTCAGCTCAGCTAAACTTAAAATAATATCACACACTCTAATTCAAAAGTGAGTAAGAAAATAACAGCACTAAATTAAAAGATTGCTTACTTCAATAATAAAGAATACTCAAGGAAGTCAGTTGTTTCCAAGCACATCTTTTATAAAGCACGTTAATTTTTACTACTCTAATCACCATTTGGCACAGTTAAGAGCCTAAATCTCCTAAAAATTCCATCTCTCACATATTTCTGTTTTTGTAACTAATTGTTCTATAATTCAAAGTAATATTTGTTGTTCACCTAAAAGTGGTAAATTTTTATTCCACTTGCCATGCAGATTTAGAATATGGGCAACACATGAACCATGTTAGACTGAAATGAAAGAGGCATTTCAAGTAAGGCAATTCACATGGAAGTTACTCCTGACAGTTTTATAACTTTAAAGTTTCTCAACACACTCAAATCATTCCATACATAGCTGTCCAATGACCCATGTTTCCAGTTTCAGGTTAAATCACAATGCACTTTGCAGTGGAGCTCAGCACTGGCAATAATGACACACACTGCTGGCAAAATACTCTGAGCAAATGAACCACAAGGCAATTCTGGGACTGCTTATATAGCTTCATTTCCATGCAGATTGGACAACAAAATGGAATTTTTTTGTATGTCCATCCTTTTTACATGAGGACTTGGGGATGACAGCCGTTTACTATTATGAGAAAATAAATTGCCTACAGCCGTCCTTGTGATTTTATGTATTTTGTCGCTACCAGTTTCGGCACTTCAGTGCACCATCTTCAGGCTATAGTTGATGCTGAATAGGTTTACATGATCCCTATATATACTGCATGAATGGTCAACATTACTGATTATGCAGACTATCTGAAAACTTTGGTGTCAGCACTCCAATCAGTTTGCTGTGTAATCAGTTATGTTGGCCATTGATGCAGTATGTATAGGGATCATGTAAACCTCGTCAGCACCAACTATAGCCTGAAAATGGCGCACTGAAGCCCCAAAACTGGTAGCTACAAAATAAATAAAATCACAAGGATAGCTGTAGGCTTTTTATTTTCTCCCGGCAAACTGGAATGGTTCCTACTAAAATGAGAGCGCCCCTTTCTGTTCTCAGATTCCTCCCACTCTGCGCACTAAATTATTAATAGCTTGTCCAGTTGAGATTGTATGACTTCTGTAACTTTTCCTGCTGTAAATATATGCTTGAAGAACATTTCACTTTACGTTTACTTTCATATCTTATTAATTATAACTGCTACAAGTTTTTCATTGGAACCTTGTGTGGGCTCTACACTCCAAACTGTTTCTTCTGTTATTGCTGTATCTTTGTAAAATCCATTAAATGTGCTGTAATTTGGTACATCATCAATACTTCTTATATAGGATATAAAGCAGTTTTTTCAATGCTCTGGCTTGTATCTAGGTATAGGATAATCCACTACGTTTTCATGCATTTTAGTTCAAAATCCATATTTCTTTAAAAATATCAAAAAGTATTGAAGATAATTGTAGCAAACCCTTTACTTCATATTTTTATATCAAAATGCATATATTCTCAAAATTACAGTTTTGTATATCTTTTCCTTACTGACTGTGAAATTATGAAAAAAAGCACTGTACGTGAATTTTGTTCAGTCTTAGTATTTCTTACATCTACATCACTGTACACTATTCTATGAACAAATTATAAAATTCTAACAATATTTAATTTTTGTGTTATACAGTATTGCAACTCTTGGTCTGCCACAATATATATTGAAGGCTTGCTCAGCCTGACCTTGAAGCGGGGTAGGCACAGTAGGGAAGTGCTTTTCTCCCACTGACTCACCACTGTTGCTATATGAGACAGCAAAAGCATTTACTTCCCCACAACTATTCTCATAAAAGTTATTTATGGATGAGTAAAACTACTACTACTAATAATAATAATAATAATAAGTGTTTAGATGTCCAGTGAGGGGCAATATTGTCTACATTTATATGTCAGTACATATACTCCATAATGGTATTTGTGATCACCAACAAGAATGAATTTAGGATGAACTCAGCAATTCACAATCATATACTAGAAGTAGAGATGGTTTCCATATAGACTTTGCAGCTCTCTCTAGGATTCATAGTGGTGTTTTATAATCTGGCACATAGGGGAACACCAGGCAGGAAATTGAAAATTCCTAATTATTTAAAACTAAAGTAAAACAAGTACCTCATTAGCCACTCCTCCTACAATTTATCAGACTACTTGGACTAAAGGCTGTAAATTCTGGATAACTCTAATACTTGTATTAGCATCATGAATTAGTACAGATTGCAACTCCTCACATAGAGGAAAGGACAAATGGAGAAACACATTTAAAAGAAGGCTGCACACACACACACACACACACACACACACACACACACACACACACACACACACAAACAAGCACATGCACACACACAAAGCTTGTTTTTGTATACCTGTCTGCTGCTCAACATTCCATCTATGTTGTGAGCAGCAGTCTATCCTAATTCATACTGTTTTTTGATCCCAGATTTTACATTCTTTGATACTTGTATTAAATAGGTACTGACTTTCCCATTACATACAGAGCTGAAAGATGTCTGTGTAAATCACATAAATGCTTGGTTTGAAATATCAAATAAATACAGCAACTGAGTAATATATGAGGAGGAGTAGTTGTTTTTCGTCTAGTATAAAAATATAGTACAACTGACAAATCATACACATGAGAATAAAGGAGCCTGTAAACTGGATTTGCATTGCATTCATTAGACCAGCCACTGCAAGATAGCAATACAGGTATTGCTGACAACAAATGAAAATATCAATGTAACAGTTAGAGGTCACACAACATTTGTAGTAGTGCACAGTTTATTGATTAGTAAATATGACTTTTCCCAAGAGCAATGACATTCATTATTCAATGGGATTTTGCCAGTTGTTCATATGCACATGTTGTAAATGTGCTTCATGTGAAAATCAAATGATGGGAAGTCCAAAATGGAATGCAACAATATTATGAAAAGGTAAGTTGCCACTCACCACATAGTGGAGATGCTGAGTTGCAGATAGGCAGATGTTGTGCCTATCTGCGACTCAGCATCTCCACTATGAGGTAAGTGGCAACTTTCCTTTCCATAATATTGATGCATTCCATCCTGGATTTCCCATTGTTTGATTTTCGCCTGATGACTTTTCTTCAATCTTGACCCAGTGCTGTTTCCTTTGTTACTATTTCCTAATGCATCACTGTACTCAATGCCCATCCTTCTTTCTCTTCTTCCCTGTGTTTCTCTTGTCACCTTACAAATCGTTCTACATGTTCTACATATGAGCCACACTGTATCAACCATCTCGGCCGTGCGCAATGAATGGCTACAAGACCACATTGATTGTCAGTGCAGCATCTTATGTCCCACATTACTCCCACTGATATCATTAAACTTATATCTTTTACTTCATCACTCTCTGTGCCACTCTCCTGTATTTTCACATGTTATTTCCCATATCCATATATCTTTTCTTTGATTTCATTGTGACTTCACGCCAATTTTAGCGAGTTTTCGCCTTTTGCTATCATCAACTCCCTCAGATTTCATCTTCTTCCCCCCTGCTGCATCTGTTTCATCCTTCTCATGGTTTTTCCCATGTATTTGGGTTTATTTTTCAGAAATTTTTCGGACATAATTTTACGTTATTTAGGTAATTTTTCACCTTTCTTCCACCAATACAGGTCCTTGCTACTTTCATCTGTGTCAATACAGAAAAGTTTCCTTATTCCTGGCCAGAACCCAGTCCCACATACTGTTACTGCATTGTTGATTGGCTCATGGATTCCTCTCAAATGGCCTTACCATCAAATTACCCATCTCAAGTTGTGACCCCTTCTTCCACAATGAGCTCCACATGTTAAGATTCCACCAATCCTTAGAACTCACCAACATAGTCCTGCAAAACCATACCAACCAAGCCCAAACCTACTTGCAGTACTTTCTCTCCATCTGCAAAATTCTCCTGCTACGCAATCCCAAATTCCTGGAACCCATAACACATATTGAAACTCTTGCCCTCCACGAACTAAAGCAACATGCACAATGCCACCTCGAAAAGCTCTGCACCCTGCTCACTTTCTACTCCTGCCTTGGAGTGCCACTGTCCACCACCTCTACAACAACCTCCAAAACTCCTCCTCATCCCCTCACAGTTGACAAACCCTGTCTCACAGAACTACTTCATTTACTGTACCCTCCCAAACTCCCTCTCACCACCGCACAGAATCCAGATTCTAAACAGACCCGAAACACTATCATGAACCTTTCCTCCAGAAGTCTTAGCCCCACAGAAATATCAGTTCTTTCCAAAGACCTCACATTTTGCCCCACTCCTAAATTTAATCACATAGCACTTGTTGAAGACTTTCCCTCATTCTCCCAGTCCCCACAGTGGAAACACTTTTTGCCACCAGCCCTACCAATCACCCTTAACCAAAGACCAATGTTGAGCCCTAACTCAGTTCACTCCTCCATCCAATCATGATCCACCCCCACTGCCCCCAAGTCACTCCCTGTTAACTTTCCAGAATATCTTAACCTCCAACCTTGCCTCACCATCATTCCCCAAATCCCTCAACATGCAAACTAACCTTACATCCACAGAAAGAACCACAATTCACGATCTATAAACTGATCCTGACCTTATAATCCCAGCTGCAGACAAAGGCTCTACCATTGTGGATTTGAACTGCAAGGTTTTCCTGGCAGAATGACTCCCCCGATGTCAGATACATCCACCCACAAACCTTGCCACAATGACTCCATTCCAGATATCGAGCACGATCTCCAGTCACTCTTCAAATCCTTAGGCCCATCCCACAGCCTCACCCCAGAGTCCATCTTTCTGCCCGCCCATAACACTCCCCGCACTCCTACCTTCTACATGCTTCCTAGAGTCCATAAAGCCAACCACCAAGGATGCCCCATTGTGGCCAGTTATTGTGCCCCCACAGAGAGAATCTCTGCTGTCGTAGACCAACACCTTCAACCTATTACCTGGAACATACCCTCCTATATAAAAAGATACCAACCATTTCCTCCGCCAACCCTCCACAGCTCCTGTCCCTTTATCATACGCATCACTACTGAGGCCATCTCCCTTTCCATTAACATCCCTAATGCCCATGGCCTTACTGCTATTGAACACTACCTTTCTCAACCGATGGATTCAAAACCCACTACCTCCTTCCCACTCGCCATGACCAACTATATCCTCACCCACAATTACTTCTCCTTTGAAGGCGTTACATACAAACAAATCCAGGGTACGGCTATGGGCACCAGCATGGCACCGTCCCATGCCAACTTATTTATGGGCCATCTAGAGGATCCTTCCTATACACCCAGAATCCTAAACACCTCACCTGGTTTAGATTCATTGATGACATCTTTGCAAACTAGATCAAGGGTGAGGACACCCTATTCACATTCCTCCACAAACTCAATAACTTCTCCCCAATTTGCTTCACGTGTTCCTACTTAACCGAACAATCCACCTGCCTAGATGTTGAATCTACTTCAAAGATGACTGCATCAGTACCTCTGTCCCATGGTTTTTGCATCTGCAGTGACAAGTGGTCCCTCTCTAAATATAGCAAGCATCTCACCGATGCCTTCAGAGACCGTAATTATCCTCCCTACCTTGTACAAGAACTAATTTACCGTGCCTTATTTTTCCAGTCTCCCAACACCTCCCAAAGTCCCACTGTCCAGGCACAGTGAAACATTCCCCTTGTAACTCATTACCACCCAGGACTGGAGCAACTGAATTACATCCTCCACCAGGGTTTCGACAACCTCTCATCATGCCCTGAAATGAAAAATATCCTGCCCACCCCTCTCACAATGGTATTCAGCGACAATATACTCATCCAATCCTACGCAACCCCTGCTCCTGGACTCTTACCTCATGGGTCATACCTCTGTAATAGACCTGTATGCAAGACCTGTCCCATACAACCTCCCACCACCACCTACTCTAGTCCAGTCACAAACATTACCTATCACATCAAAGGCAGGACTACCTGTGAAACCAGTCATGTGATCTGCAAGCTAAGCTGCAACCACTGTGCTGCACTGTACGTGAGCATGACAAACAACAAGCTGTCTGTCCATATGGATGGCCACTGTGATCAAGAAACAAGTGGACCACGCGGTTGCTGAGCACTCTGCCAAACAAGATGTCCTTCATTTCAATGACTGCTTCACACCCTGTGCCATATGGATCCTTCCCACCAACACCAACTTTTCTAAACTGTGCAGGTGGAAATTTTCCCTGCAATATATCCTATGTTCCCATAACCCTCCTGCCCTCAATCTTCATTGGTCATTGTCCTCACCCATCTTCCAGCCTCCCTCTTCCGATTCCAGCACTATACAACCCTCACCCCACCACCACACCCACACTTTTTACTTCTCTCCTTTTCCACTACGCCACTCCCTCCCCACCTCTCCTCTGCCCTCCATCTAACCTCCTGACTGCACATAGCTGCCCTACCCTCTCTCTACCTCGTCCCTGTGTGCTCCCCAACAGCACTGCATTGTCCGCCACTGCTACCCCAGATCACGTAAGAAACAGATTGCCCAATCGCTTGGTCTAGCAGGCAACCCTTGTCAGGGAACGGCCACCAGGCGGCAGCAGCTTCACACCCTTACTTGTGGAATCAACCACTAGATGGCACTCCGTTCTGTGAAATATGTGGCAACATCGGCCAAACGCGTGCAGCTTTCCACTATTTGGCGTCTGTGAAGTACAGCTGTTCCTGACATACCGGTGGTAGTGGATCAAGTCGTCATGCCGAGGGCCTGCGAGTATATCAACTGTGGAAGGAGTAGACGAACAAATCCTGAACTGAAAATGTTCAGATTCCCGTCCAAAATAAAGAAAGATTACGCGAGTGGATTTTAAATTCAGGTAAATCTATAAATTAGTTACGAGTATGAATTAATAAAGATCCCTAAGCATTCGATCCTATCTAAATTTTGTCGATCTTATATTCTGATATAACATGGCAGCCCTTCCTGTACAAGAATCATATCATATCATTTTTAAATGAAATCTTTGCTGCGATTTGGACTTTTTTTAAACTGTTTATTCACTTCACTATCGTAATTTTGGCTGTAGAGGCATTTTTGTGTGCAATGTGAAACTGAAACCAATATAAGATATGGATAGCAAACGCAAAGCATAGTGTGGTAGCATTTGGTAAACAATTTAAGAAGCATTACCTTACAAGACCTTTCCCTTAGTACTTGAAAATGGCTCTAGAACTGAGATCACAACAGTGAAATAAATGAATAATATACGTCATCTAACTGCTAGGTCATCGGTCCCTCTATATCCTGGTATATACTAGAGTGAACGAGTGTAAAACCTCGTTTACACTGCTGCAAATGAGTATTCATAGATAATTCGCCAATGTTCAGTGCCATTCGATTATACATGTGAACAAACGTTTATACTGGAATGAAGGGAGGAGGATAGAAGAGAACGAGCATAGCATGCAAACTATAGACGCTGCCTATTTTAATTTTTTTTTTATCTGTGCGCTAATAATCCTCACACAGCTTTCACTCGAAAACAACACTGCTTATAGTAACATGTCTGCGCGAGAGCAGATTGTGTATTACTTTTGATTTCGCATATGATTGTGAGAAGTATCCCTACAGTAGAAATAAACTTGGTTTGTGGAATTACAGGAGCTAATCTACATTCTTCGATTGAAAACTCGGGAAAAACCATAGCCGATCATGGTCTACAGTGAGCTGTGTGACGAATGCATTTACGCACGGCGCTCTAGCCGAACACAAATCAGCGTCATTCACGTCACCGAAGATACAGCGTTGCCAATTCCGCGACATGGACAGGTCAGTTAGCATTGTAGCGTCGCCTGTGACATCTGTTGACCGACGGGAAAACTATTTTTACGGTTGCCTGTTCCGCCGTAAGGACGGTCAATCTGTTTCTTACGTGATCTGGGCTGCTACCCTACCATCCCTCCCCCTCCTTGCTCCAGCCTCCTCCTTACCCCCACCCAGTCACCAGTCCCATTGTGCACCGGAACTGCTGCTTGTGCGTGTTTGTGTAAGAGTGTGTGTGTGTGTGTGTGTGTGTGTGTGTGTGTGTGTGTGTGTGTGTGTCATCTATTTTTGACGAAGGCCTTACAGGCTGAAAGCTTCATGTGAAATATTGAGATACCATATGTCAAACAATTCAACAATACTGTCATTAATTTCCCTGAATGCAGATCAATCACAGACAAGAAGAGAATAAGAAGACTGGCCGTGGTGGAGAATGCTGAAGTCGTTCAGGTGAGGTATGTGATGCTGCATTTGCTCTCAAAAAGTTTGGAGAGATTATTGTCCAATCCCAGGTTTGTTATGGCAGTGCTATGTGAAAGTTAAAATTTTTTGTGTATCATGTTTGTAGTGTGCTGGAATTGAAGGTGTCTGCATCTAGCGTACTGTACGCTGTTTTGGTAATTTGTTGGCATCCTCAGAATCGCAGAACTGGATGTGTTTCTTCACTGATGAGCCATGGTTTTGGCTTGTATGTATGTGAATACTCAAAATATAAGAATTAAATCAACCAAAAATCCACTTCTCTTTCATGAAAACTGACAGAAAATTGGAATGTGGTGTGCTGTATTGTGTCTTCAAACAGTGAGCCCTATTTTCTTGGAAACTACAGTGGATAGTTGTGTAGCAAGGCATCATTATCCAATTTATTTCATTTCTTCAGGCTGATGTGCATGAATTTTCAGTTACCGTATATAAAGTAATATAGAAGTGATTATCAATTTGACTAAAGTAGTGCTAATCACAGTTTGTTGTTGTATACAGTGCAGAAGTAGCAACTAGTGTCTGTTTCTGCCTGTTAATGTATAACTTGTCTTGTTCCACATCCCTGAAGCTTCTTCTTCATGGTGGACCTTACATAACACAATGTGTTAATTAATTAATTATCTACCGACTGAGCTATCAGGTGCCTCGGCCGAGCGTTGTAGTACACGCTGCATGGTGTGCGAGTGACTTGCGTGTCGTAATTACTGGCTTATGGCTCCAATGGCAACTTCACCGACTTCCACAGCTGCAAGTGAGTGGTTATCCTTCCTCATTTTTGTTTATGGTTACCACCAAGGAATTTTCATTATAATATTTTTGTCAACAGGATCACTAACATATATTTTGATACTTAAATAATAAGATGTGTTCTATTGGCCCTGAATTTTCACATTCCCACAAAATTTCAGTCTCTATTTCTTTGAGTAATTCACTGGAGTCGGACATTAAATTTAATCAACTCCTTCAGCCAAAAGAATATTTTTGCCTCATGTATACAAGAAGTATTCTGTCTCGTGGGCCCCTACCACCACGGCACAGCGCGTCCCCAGGTTGCGGATAGGGAATACGGCCTTCAGATATGAAGGGTAGCTGCGGATTCAAATAAATAAGCAGTCGCGGACAGCCAGTGGGGAGCAGGCGATGGCATGATGAATCATCCCTGTTTCTTCTTCTCTTACTATCGAATCTATTCATCAAGAATCAGCAACATTAATGGGCATGGGTCCCTTTGAAGTAAAATATTCCAGAGGTAAACTAGGTTCCCATTCGGATCTCCGGGCGGAACCTACTTCTAAGAGATTCAGGCCAAAAGGAACTTTCAGGTTGGGAACATGGAACATTAAAAGTTTGAACAGGTCAGGAACGTTCCAGACATTACTAAACGAATTAGATAGATACGATGTAGACATTACAGATATTCAAGAAACTCGGTGGCAGGGGGAGGGTAGCATAAAGAGGGATAACTACACATTTTTCTATGGAGGTGCGGAAGCTCACAGTTTCGGAACAGGTTTCACAGTACAGAGAAAAGTGCTTCACGCAATCAGAGATATAAGGTTCATTAGTGACCAACTATCAGTTATAGTGTTGTCCGGCAGGTGGAATAGACTAGTAGTAATTAATGCACACGCACCAACTGAGGACACTGAAGAGGTTGTTAAAGACGGTTTTTATGAAGAACTAGATCAACTGTGGGATGAGTTCTCCTTGTATGATACAAAATTAATCATAGATGATTTTAATGCAAAGATAGGGAAGGAGGAAGCATTCCGGCCTACAATTGGGAAAGAAAGTTTGCATAACATTTCGAATGATAATGACACAAGGGTGGTTAATTCTGCTGTTTCAAAAGACATGATTGTTTAGAGCACATATTTCAAAAGGAAGGACATTCATAAAGCAACTTGGGTCTCTCCGGATGGACACACCCGAAACCAAATTGATCATGTTCTTGTAGATCGGAGATGGCACACTAGTATAGAAAATGTTAGGACTTTCAGGGGAGCAGACTGCGATTCTGATCATTTTCTTGTAGTTGCCAAAGTTCACCAACGGCTATCTACAGCAATATCAAGGTGTCACAATGCAGAACTTGTTAGGTTCGACACTGACAAGCTAAATGATGAAAACTTTAGAAGAAGGTACATGATAGAAATTTCAAATAGGTTTGATGCTCTCAGGACACACGAAGACCAAGACGAGAATGTAAATAAACAGTGGATCACTGTGAGGAATAATATCAAAGAGGCAGCGAAGGTCACAATAGGTACAATTAAGAAGAACAGGAGGAAACCGTGGTTTGATGAGGAATGCAAGAAATTGGTAGAGGAAAGGAGAAAAGCACGATTAGATTGGGATATAATGGGAGACAGAAAACGAGAGGAGTTCTTGAACTTGAGAAGGGAAGTTGGTCGTAGGCTACGGGCAAAGAAGAGAGATTATTTGAACAATCAAATTACAAAAATGGAAACAAACAGTAAAACAAAAAACATTAGGGAACTTTACCTAGACATAAATGGGTATAGGAAGGGCTTTAGGGCTAGGACAAATGCATTTCAGGAGGATGCTGGGGGAATACTGACAGACCCCAGTGCTATATTAAGTAAATGGAGGGCGCATTTTGAACATCTATTAAATGTACACCAGGAAGCAGGAAATGAGCAGGCGTACGAAATACATACAGCAAAACCCCAGGTACCTGAGCCAACGTTAAAGGAAGTAAGAGATGCAATCAACAAATTGAAAAACCATAAAGCGCCAGGATCAGATTGCATAACTGCAGAATTAGTTAAAAATGGGGGACAGAAATTGGTGGAAGTAGTTCAAAAAGTGATAACTAAAGTATGGAACTCAGAGATGATACCTGAAGAGTGGCAGGAGTCAATACAGATCCCAATTTTTAAGAAGGCTGACAAAATGGATTGTAGTAATTATAGAGGGATATCGCTATTACCAGTATATTCCAAAATTTTCTCGAATATTCTGCTAAGCAGGCTTACACCATATGCAGATGAAATTGTGGGGGATTACCAAGCTGGCTTTCGGAGGAACAGATCAACTATAGACCAAATATTCACCCTGCGTCAAATTTTGGAAAAGAAATGGGAATACAATAAACCAGTTCATAATCTTTTCATAGATTTTACAAAAGCATATGATTCAGTATTGCAATCAAAATTGTACAGAATTCTTTTGGAACTTGGAATAACAAAGAAGTATGTTAGACTTATAGAAGCGAGTTTGAAAAACACAAAAGGTAGAGTACGCATGTGGAGATTGGAGTCAGAAGAATTCGTAATAAAGAACAGACAGATGCCCTGTCTCTGCTACCTTTTAATTTAGTCCTACAATATATTGTACGAATGGCAGCAGATAATTCAGAGGGTATGGAGTTAAATGGATACATTAAGATATTAGGGTATGCAGATGATCTAAACATCATTAGCGATAGGAAAGAATCTGTAACAGCAAATGCGAATGCGTTAATCAAGGCTAGTGAAGATGTAGGTCTAAGGATAAGTGAAGACAAAACTAAATACCTGGTTACTACTAGAATGCCAACAGCAGTAGATCAGGAAATGTTAAGAGTTGGAGACATGCAGTTTGAAAAAGTGAACACATTTAAGTATCTAGGCATGGACATCACTTCGAGAAATGAGATTGAATCCGAACTGAAGAAGAGATTACGGGCAGGAAATGCGTGCTACTTCTCACTGAATAGATTACTTTCATCACAGATATTGTGTAGGAATTTAAAGATTAGAATATACAAAACTATTATTCTACCAGTTATGCTGTATGGGTGTGAGACTTGGTCTCTCACTGTGCAAAATGAAAAGCCGTTTCGAGTATTTGAAAACAAAATTTTGAGGAAAATTTTCGGAGCAAAAAGGGATGACATTAGTGGAGAGTGGCGAAAACTGCATAATGAAGAGCTTCATGAACTCTATTCAAGCCCTGACATAATCAGTATTATTAAATCACGTAGGCTGCGATGGGCGGGTCACGTAGCTCGAATGGATGAGGGCAGGGCAGCGCACAGAGTACTGGTGGGGCACTTAGAGGAAAAATGTCCTGTGGGGAGACCGAGGCATAGATGGGAGGACAATGTGAAGTCTGATTTAAGGAGCCTAGGTATTGGAGGTGAATGGAAGGAAATAGCCCAAGACAGGGACAGGTGGCGAAAATATGTTGCTGCGGTAATGGACTCTCGAGTCTGGTATGACCAGTGAGTAAGTAAGTAAGTAATATACAGGAAGTATTAAAGAAGGTAATGTATCAGATTTTAAAATATTTTGCAAGGCTTTCTGCACAGTTTAACCAAATGCAGTTTATTACCATGTATTTCAATGCTCAGTCAAATTAAGAAGTGAATGCTAATCATACATAGATACTAAAATAGTTGTGTGTGAGAATACTCTCAGCACTTCCTCTACTTACTGTTATTCTTTTTGGAGGATGATTTTGGCTTTTCATTTATTTGAGAAGCTGCACCAGTTTCTTCACAGTTTTCCAAAGTACCTGGACAAAGAAATACATTCTGTAAGGTGGCTGTACTGTACATGCAGAGGGAATATTTTCCTTGCAAAGTTGTGAAATACTATTGAATAGTTTTTTAATTATACCATTCAAATGACAACAAAAATTAACTACATAATGCACACAACTGCAACAGAGATCACCATTCACCTTAAAGATGAAAGCAAATCAAGTAACATGCACATATGGAAATGTTTGATGTGATGCTTTTGAGAGGTAAAAACTGATCAATTATTTCTAAAAATTTGCCATTGGGAGGACAACTCAGTCTTTACTCCAACTATGAACAGAAAGTGCCTTCTGGTGCAGTATTATCTTCTGAAGGAATAAACACTATAAGCTAGATGAAAATCATCTCTTCAGCAACTGTAAAAACAGAAATTGCAGCAGAAAGACTGACAGGAACCATGTTCCCTCCTCTCACCCAATGACTAATACAGCTGTCACTTCCAAACAACTCAGAACGATGCCCATTTTGTCACGTAGTATCATCCAGGCCCTGAATGCCTCAACACATTACTCCATCAAGAGTATGACTTTCTGAAGTCAAGCACTGGAATGACATCCTCTCTTTGTGACTATCTCATCCTAGCACCACTGTTGCCTTCTGTCACTCTCCTAACCTTGATAACATCCTAATTAAACACATGAGATTCCTAAACTATTACCCCCACCATAGATTCTTACAGCTGCAATAATCCACCCTGTAAAATCTGCACCGTGTACACTCCAACTACCACTTACTCCAACTCCAGCAATAGTAAATGTATTAACACGATTCATGTTGTCCGTTGCACGTCACATAGTGTACACCGGGAACTGTCTGCTAGGCATGCCCGATGTAAAATTGACTGGTCACGGCCCGTGCTGCCTGAGTTTTTGTTGTTCCGCCAGCACAGGGCGCGGATGAATTCTCATGTGTCCTCTGGTGGACGGGACTTTACTTGCAGCAACTACTGTCAGTGACGCGCTGTGCCGATATGCACCTCCCGTGATCTTTCTGGTGGCTACTGCACTCCTCCTCCTTCGGGGGGTGAAGCCACTGTGATCCACTGCGTCGGAAGGTGGAGCATCATGCAGTAGTGATGACCTCCACATCCATTGGAATGCTGGAGTCGGGGGGATCTGCCAAATCTCGAGCCAGAACCTTCGAATATGGTTGGAAGTGACCCACATGAAGAGGCCCCCATCGTCCCACCACCAGAGCCCAGAACAGAACAGGCGACAAGCTGTCGAACTCCGGATCCCGTCCCACTGCGGGACGGACAAGACCCAGTGGCAGGTTCGATGGGGAAGAAGGCACGACCACAGGTGAACCACCCTCCTGAGAAACCAAGCCTGCGAGGGGGACTGGCTCTCTCTGGGGCATCTCTAACAATGGTGATGCCGGTGCTGGAGCTACTGAAGGCCGCCAAGGCTGAGAACCATCGCAGTGTGGCGGAGTCACAGGTGGGAGGGGTGGTAGCGTCCCCTGAGAAAACAACACGGTTGCCGGCAATGGGGAAGCTGGTGCCTGAGGGGTCGGAGGGTTGGTGCCCAAACATGGACGTAGCTGATTTTGGTGATGACGTACCTCCCGGTCCCCCACCTGCAAGGTATAGAGCCGGGGGCCAATGCGGTGCAGGACCACCACGGGTATCCAATGTAGATTGCGATCAAACCCACGTGCCCAGATGGAAATACCCAGTGGAAAGCCGGGTACCCCGTTTTGCGAAGACTGGTGAGGACCAGGCCGGAGGAGGTGCAGCAGTGTCCTAGTTGGCGCCCATGGAGGAGCTCTGCGGGGCTGCGTTCTCCCATCGGTGTGGTCCGGTATGCCGACAGGAAAAATGTCAACACCTTCTCCACAGGAAATTCGTGCACATACTTTTTCATCTGCGTCTCAAATGTGTGCACCATGCACTCCGCTTCCCCATTCGATTGTGGATGAAAGGGGAGAGAGTAAACGTGCCGAATACCGAAGCGCCTAAAAAAATCCTGGAAGGTCTGCGAAATAAACTGAGGTCCATTGTCCGATACCAGGGCGACTGGCAGACCTTCCACAGAAAAGATCTTAGCGAGTGCCTCGATTGCAACTTCTGAAGTGGTTGAGGAGCAGCAAACCACATATGGAAATCGGGAATAAGCATCAAGGACAGTTAGCCAAAAGCCATTGTGAAACCTATGTGAACACATTCCCATACCTGGGTTGCAGGCGGCCATGAAGAGAACGCTGACCTGGGAGATGCCTGTTGGCTCGCACACTGGGAACAGGCAGCCACCAAGTGCTCAATTTCCCTGTCAATACCGGGCCAGTACACATGTCTGCAAGCCAAGGGTTTAGTACGGGAGACACCACAGTGCCCCTCATGTAATAATGTGAGGACCTCCCTTTGCAAACTTGCTTGAACAGCTACAGGAGGAGCTGTATCATCGGTAGCCAGAAGGAGAACTCCTTCCAAGACTGAGAGGCAGTCTCGTAGAACAAAATAATTACGAAGAGGGTCTGAGGCCTGGCCTGGAGGTCGGGACGACCACCCCTGCTGAACGAGGCGAACTACTTGCCGGAGAACCAGGTCAGCTGCCGTTTCCCTGGCGACTCTAGAACTAGTGATCGAGAAGCCATCAACCGCTATGAAAACACATAATCTCCTCCCGATCGAACTTGGGATCCAGGCCCACTGGAAGACGGGAAAGAGCGTCGGCGTTGGCATGCTGTCCAGTAGGGCGAAAATGAATGTCATAATGGTACTTACAGAGGAACAAGACCCAGCGCTGCAGTCTGTGGGCCGCCCTATCCAGAATCAGCGACATGGTGCCAAATAACGATATTAATGGCTTACGGTCAGTGATTAACTGAAACTTCATGCCATACAAGAAAGGGTGAAACTTGGTAACAGTGTAGACAATGGCCAAAGCCTCTTTTTTTTTACCTGGGAGTAATGGGCCTGCACAGGACTAAGAGTTTTAGACGCAAACGCCAGTGGCTGCTCGGAGCCATCCGCATTGCGATGGGCCAGGACCGCCCCCACCCCATACTGTGAAGCATCTGTAGCTAGGACCGACGGCTTATTGGGGTCAAAAGTAGCCAAACAAGGCGCTGATGTGAGGAGGCCCTTCAAGGAGGTGAACGCTTGCTCGCATGCAGGCGACCAATCAAAAGGAACACCCTTGTGCAGAAGGCAGTACAGGGGTCGGGCTATGGTGGAAGCCCTGGGAATGAGCTGGTGGTAATAGGCAATTTTGCCTAAAAAAGCTTGTAACTCCTTCAGCGAAGCGGGCCGCAGAAGGTCGATGATACCTTGGACCAAACTTCCTAGCGGCTGGATGCCATGGTGAGAGATGGTGTAGCCCACATACTCAATGGACGGTTGGAAGAAGTTCGAATTAAGCAGCTTGCAACGCAGGTCCACATACCTGAACTTGAGAAAGAGGGTTTGAAGGTTGGCAAGTGTTCCTTCATGCTGTGGCCTGTGACAATTATGTCGTCCAGGTAATTAATACAATGAGGGATCGTCGACATGACGTACTCAAGATAACGCTGAAATATTGCCGGGCCACTAGATATTCCGAAGGCCAACCGCTGGTATTGGTAAAGGCCAAATGGGGTGTTGAGGACTGCCAGCCATTTGGAGTCCTCATCAAGTGATATCTGATGATAAGCCTCCGAAAGATTGATTTTCGAAAAATATTGGCCTCCCGCCACGTCGGAGAACAATTCATCAGAACGAGGCAAGGGATAGGTGTCCACCACCAATTGGGAATTAATGGTGGCCTTGAAATAGCCACAAAGACATAATTTTCATGAGGGTTTCCTGACAATAACGAGGGGCGAAGCCCACTCACTAGAAGAAATGAGAAGAACAACCCCGAGGGCTGTCAGCCAGTCTAGCTCTGCTTTTACCTGAGGCCGGAGAGCCAAGGGGATCTGCCTCACGCATATAAAATGCGGGCGAGCCAACGCCTTCAACAATAAGTGAGGTTCTAAGCCTGAAACATGCCCCAGGCCCTCCTCGAAGATATCCTTAAAGTCAGAGGTCAAAGATTCCGATGATTGATAGGGAACATCTTTGGAGACCAACTGTATGGTGTCTGCAATAGAAAAGCCGAAAGCTTGAAAAGCATCCAATTCAAAAAGGTTAGCGGAGCTCGCATCACTGACAACAATAAAAGTAAGAGACCGAGTGACTGATTTGTAAGTAACGTTGGTAGTGAATTGACCCAGTAGGGGAATGAACTGTTTACCATAACTGCAGAGACGCCGGTAAACTGGCACCAATGGGGGCGACTGAAGGTCGGAGTAAGTTTGTGCATTCAAGAAGGAAACTGCCGCCCCCGTATCTACTTGCAGTTGTAATCTGCACGACTGAACCAACACCTCGATAAAGAGTTTGTGTGCCAATGTGTCGGGAGCCTGGCCCAATGAAACTTCCCGAATGTCAACGTCCATGTCCTCTGTACCTGCCTCCTTCGATTCTTTTGAGGCTGAGCAGCAAACTTTAGCAACATATCCTTTTTTATTACATTTGTGACAAACGGCCCAACGCTGGGGGCACTCTAACTGATCATGATGTATATAGCATGATGCACAGGGCAGTAACAGGGGCCGGCGACCGGAACTCTGTTTATGCGTCGTGTGGGAGCGGCCATAATGGCCGGATTGTACCGCTCGCACGTCGTCCACCCCGGATGCAGTGGACGCAGCCACGGTGCGCTGAACCACCGCAACATCGCACCACGCTTCCAACTGTTGACCTGCGGCATGAGAGACTTCATACGATTGAGCAATGGACAGGACTTCCTCAAGGGGCTCAACGAACAATGACGTCTCACACCATAACGTGGGCATACGACTCTCGCAACTGCTCCGTGACAAAATGACACTTGCAACTAAGACCGTGCAGGGTAGCGGCCTACGCCCGGTAAGACTGATGGGGCTGTTTCTTGCATTGATAGAACTCAATCCTAGGTGCCACAACATGCGTGCGGTGGCGATAATATGAAGACAGCAATGAACACAATACGTCAAAAGACAAGGACACGGGTTTCTGCAATGGCGCTAGCTGCCGCAAAACTTGATACAGTGAGGGAGATATCCAAGACAAGAAAAGAGCACGACATACCTCCGCATCGGCAACATGAAATGCCTGGAAATGCTGCCGAAGGCAATGTTCATATGCGTCCCAATCCTCCACCGTCTCGTCATATGGGGGAAAGGGAAGAGGGAACAGCGCTGGAGCAGACTGCATGGAGAGCAACGCCGGAAGCACTTGTTTCATGGTTGCCATGAGCTCTGTCTGCTGCTCAACCAAGACCCGCACTAAATCCTCCATGCCGTGGATAAGCTGCGAAACCAGAACAATGACACAACACATGAAAGAACGACCCTACTCATCGCCAACTGTGTATTAACACGATTCATATTGTCCATTGCACTTCACATAGTGTAGACCGGGAACTGTCTGCTAGGCATGCCCGATGTAAAACTGACTGGGCACGGCCCATGCCTGAGTTGTTGTTGTTCCGCCAGCAGAGGGCGTGGCCGAATTCTCGTGTGCCCTCTGGTGGACGGAACTTTACTTGCAGCAACTACTGTCTGTGACGCGCCGTGCCAATGTGCGCCTCCCACGATTTTTCTGGTGGCTACTGCAGTAAATCCCCTAACATCAAAAGAACAACAACTTGCAAAATAACACCTGTTGTTTATCAACCAAAGTGTATATTATTTTATTTATTGTAATTATAATTTTATTAATCCTGTAGATCATATATTGTGTGCAGAAAAGCACATGATGATATAGGACAAGTCAAAAATGGAGATGAGATGATACATGGTTAAAATGATTATGGCAGTGAGCTTATAATGATACAAGTGTTCATATAATACATGTGTAATGCCAAGGAACAGAAAAGTGCATAGGTGAATATTTTGTGAAAGATTCAGAATTGCACACTATTTCTAAATAAGTTCACATTATTAAGGGAAAGAAACATATAAGCAAATAACATGGAAATTCAAAAGTACCACATTAATTTAAAAATCCATTACTAAAGTGAAACTGTAAAGGTGACACACTTCTGTATTAAGATGTTCAGGTTTACATACAAAGTACAGAACATGGACAGAACAAATTTTTATGTTTCAAGATATTCATCTACATTATAACAACACTTTTGCAATAAATATTTATGGACAGCAGTTTTATATTTTGAAGTGTCTTTTATTGTTGTAATGTTATTAGATAGCTTGTTGTACAGTCTATTCTCTATTTGCAGTGGTCTATTCTGTTTTTGTGTTGTTTATGCATGTTGAACATGTATATCCTGCTTTCTCCTCGTGTTATACCGAAGGATACTCTGTTTAGTCGATACAAGACTGCTGCTATTTTTTATGATTTTCCTAACAAATACTATTGCTTGTAAGATATATAAACCTGGTAGTGGGAGGATGTGAAGTTTCTTAAATAAGAGCTTGCATGAGCTTCCTGCGGCAGCATTTTCTATGGCTCTTACAATTCTTTCTTGGCAAATAAAACAACTTTTCATGACATGCATTTCCCCAAAAGATTATGCCATATCACAATAACGATTCTGCTTGGGCAAAGTATACATTCATTAGTGTCTCTTCTGCTGTGCAACCAGAAAGAATTTTGATAGTGTAACAAATGTTATTCAATTTCTTTGTAATGTATTTTGCATGTTGGATCCATCTTGGATCTTCTTGGATCATGTTCCAATAAATTTTGTAGAGCTTACATTTTCAAGGGTTCTGATTAACAACTCTACATCTAGAATGAGATTTTCACTCTGCAGTGGAGTGTGTGCTGATATGAAACTTCCTGGCACATTAAAACTGTGTGCTGGACCAAGTCTCGAATTCAGGAACTTTGCCTTTCGCGGGCAAGTGCTCTACCAACTGAGCTACCCAAGCATGACTCACGCCCCATGCTCACAGCTTTACTTCTGCCAGTATCTCGTCTCCTACCTTCCAAACTTTACAGAAGCTCTCCTGCGAAACCTGCAGAACTAGCACTCCTATACTGGCAGAAGTAAAGCTGTGTGGATGGGGCTTGAGTCATGCTTGGGTAGCTCAGTTGGTAGAGCACTTGCCCGCAAAAGGCAAAGGTCCCGAGTTCGAGTCTCTGTCCGGCACACAGTTTTAATCTGCCTGGAAGTTTCAACTCTACATCTGGTGTTAGTGGCCATTTATTTTGCACCGTGTGTTAGTGCATTGTAACTATTTTTTCTGTGTTTATCACTAAGTTGTTTCCAGAAAACCAGTCTATAATGTGGGTGGTACACATTTTAATCTCATGCAGTGATTCTTCTACGGTCCTTCCTTTTATTTTCACATTTGTATCATCTGCGAATTTTTTGTAATTATGGCATGGACTGGTTGGTTCCAAGTCATTTACAAAGAGTAGAAACAGAAATTGGTCCTAGAATGGAGCCTTGTGGTTCACCATACTTAATGCTCTGCTTCCCTGAGCAGTAGGACTTTATCTTGTTCCCTTCTTGGATAGCAAGCTCAACTACTTGCTCTCTATTTTGGAGATATGATTTGATCTATTCATAGGCCCTAATACCTACAGATTCAAGTTTCTTAAGTAAGATGTTGTGATTGATGACATCAAATGCTTTAGAGAGTCTAGAAATATGGCTGAGATTGCTTTGCTGTCCATTGCATTTAAGGCTTCATTTAGGAATGCAAAAATAGCAGTCTCAGTAGATTTAATTTCTAGAATCCGTGTTGTGTATTTGAGAAGTAATTATTTTTTTTCTATAAAATTGATTAGTCTTTAACAACAGAGTTTTTCAATTATTTTGGAAAAACTGGATAGTAGCAAAATAGGCCTGTAGTTTGATACTTCTGTTTTTATCCCTTCCTTGAACAGAGGTTTTACTTTTGCTGTCTTCAATTTGTCTGTGGTAGAGAACAGTTACAGACATCAACAAGTGGCCTGGCTATGAGGGGAGCACATTTCTTCAAGATGTAGTGTGGGATATTGTCAGTACCAACAGAGAATTTAGGCTTCAGTTCCTTGATTATAGCAAGTATTTCCTTTTCATTGGTGGGGTATAGAAAAATAGTTTTTATTTACAGCACATCTGGATTGATTTCTGTGAGTACACTGTAAATTTTGATTTATAAGATGTTCAACTGTCTGTGTAAAGTAGGAATTGAATTTATTTGGAATTTTTGTAGGTTCAGTTATCACAGCTGACTTCTCCAATAGGCAGTTAATATTATAGAAATCTGTCTGTTCTGCTGCAGTTTCCTTCCTTACAATATTCCATATGGCTTTCATCTTATTGGTGGAATTTTTTATGTATGTGTCATAGGAATGACGTCTCCTAATCTGCCTGAGTGCATGAATGGGCATAGAACTGCCTGCCTTTGGGACATTCAGCATCCAGTTTCTGAAAGTCCTCTACAGTATGACTCAAGGGAACTTAGTGCCTGCTACACCAAACAGTCTTTCACCTCATCCCATCTTGATCCCAAACTCCCTTTTTCTCTCTCTCTTTCTCTTTTCCTTGATTGTGCAATCCTTTTTATTTCTCACACTGTCATTATTTCAGGACTGAAGGTGACAGAGTTCTTATCAATGTTCTACATTTGACTCCTCCTCCTCCTCCTTGTCTCCTCTCTGTCTGTCTGTCTCTCTCTCTC
The DNA here is from genome assembly GCF_023864345.2 of Schistocerca serialis cubense. Classification (NCBI taxonomy): domain Eukaryota; kingdom Metazoa; phylum Arthropoda; class Insecta; order Orthoptera; family Acrididae; genus Schistocerca; species Schistocerca serialis. The sequence continues at coordinate 200,581,144 of NC_064638.1, read as the reverse complement.
TCTCTCTTATATAAAGGGTGTAACAGGTATAAATGCAGATTATTTTTATATGTGGTGCCTTAAAATGTACACACATCAGTGTGTTGGTTTCTTTTCCTCTGTGTCGAACAGTCTTCCATCAAACACAAACTTTACAACTTGATGTTTTCTGCATGACTGTAACTGCATGCATCACTAAGTAGAGTATTCCTGGCAGTATACACTAACCATTTTGAATTCAGGTATCCACTCTTCTACACCTGACCTGCCCAAGGAAAAATAAGCATTAATGACTTGCTCTTGTCCCACTTACTTGGAGGTAATAACCCACCTATGAGTTTTTGGCCAAAAGGCTTCAATGTGTAGCATTCTTTTTATTGTGCCTCTTTGTGACTCAACATCAGCTCTCAGTAATCTATGCTTTTCCTAATATGGTCGTTATTCTAATTTCTTTCTTCAAATAACTCCCCTACCCCCTCCCACCAGAAGACTTAGCAGCTGCAGTAATACAATGACCTTATGATTAACAACTAAAATGTCTTTCCCCTTTCACAACTTATCCAAAAGGAGCAATGTAGCATTACAGTCCAGTCTTGAATGACACAATATTCATGCATACTGTCCTGCAGGAAACTACACATCTTAAAAAGGCAGGTCATCACATAGGCTTTCACAAGGGGGTAGTTGGGAGATTAGGGTGGGGAGGGAGGGGGGGGGGGGGAACAGCAAGAGAATGGGAATCACTGGTACAGACTTGATTCATCTCAGCACACTCACTCACTTAATTGGCCAAGATTCTATTATACTGCAGCTTTAGCACTTCCGAGTTAAACAGGAAATACTGTGGCTTTAGCATTACTACACACCTTGGATGTGTTGTCAGGGTGTCCACAGTAAATTATATAATATCCTTGTTGTGGTGGTGGTTCTGTTGCAGTCATAACAAACATGAAATTTTCCATATCATTGACAAAATAGAGTCCCTAGTCTCATCCCTATCACTTCCTTCTCCACTTCTTATCATGCAGCACACAATAAAAGTGGATGCAGTATATCTACCAGACATCGGTACCCAATTCCCGAAAGAAGAGTACCTTCTCATTCTGCATACCCTAATTGTGATAAAAGTCTACTGTTTTTCTGTAGACAAAGGAAAGCTGTCAAGGTTTCTTGCACTGCATTCAGTTTTACATTAGACAATATTCCCTTTGAATTATTGAGTTCCTTGGGAGAGTCAGCTATGATGAAAATATTCCACTTGGTGTGCAAGATATATGAGACTGACAAAATACCCTTAAACTTCAAGAATGTAATAATTCAAATTCCAGAAAAGGTAGGTGCAACAGTTGTATGTATTACGGAACTATCAGCGTAATAACTCATGCTTGCAAAATATTGTCACAAATTATTTACAGATGAATGGAAAAACCAGTAGAAACTGACCTTGGGGGAGGTCAGGTTGGATTCCAGAGAAATTTAGCAATACTTAAGGCAATACTGACCCTACAACTTAAATTAGAAAACAGAGTGGTGAAAGGCAAATCTACATTTATAGCATTCATATATATTTAGAGAAAGCTTTTGACAGTGTAGGCTGGAATATACTCTTTGAAATTCTGAAGATAGCAGGGATAAAATACAATGAGTGAACAGCTATTTACAGCTTGTAAGGAAACCAGACAGCAATTAGAAGAATCAAAGGACACAGAAAGTAAGCAGTAATTGAGAAGAGAAGTTTGTAGTTTATCCCTGAAGTTATTCAGTCCTTACACTGAGCAAGCTGTGAAAGAAAACAAGGAGAAATTTGGAGAGGTAATTTATCTTTAGGCAGAAGAAAAAAAATTCATCTACATCTACATCTACATTTATACTCCGCAAGCCACCCAACGGTGTGTGGCGGAGGGCACTTTACGTGCCACTGTCATTACCTCCCTTTCCTGTTCCAGTCGCGTATGGTGCGCGGGAAGAACGACTGTCTGAAAGCCTCCGGGCACGCTCTAATCTCTCTAATTTTACATTCGTGATCTCTTCGGGAGGTATAAGTAGGGGGAAGCAATATATTCGATACCTCATCCAGAAACGCACCCTCTCGAAACCTGGTGAGCAAGCTACACCACAATGCAGAGCGCCTCTCTTGCAGAGTCTGCCACTTGAGTTTGTTAAACATCTCCGTAACACTATCATGGTTACCAAATAACCCTGTGACGAAACGCGCCGCTCTTCTTTAGATCTCCTCTATCTCCTCCGTCAACCTGATCTGGTACGGATCCCACACTGATGAGCAATACTCAAGTATAGGTCGAACGAGTGTTTTGTAAGCCACCTCCTTTGTTGATGGACTACATTTTCTAAGGACTCTCCCAATGAATCTCAACCTGGTATCCGCCTTACCAACAATTAATTTTATATGATCATTCCACTTCAAATCGTTCTGCATGCATACTCCCAGATATTTTACAGAAGTAACTGCTATCAGTGTTTGTTCCGCTATCATATAATCATACAATAAAGGTTCCTTCTTTCTATGTATTCGCAATACATTACATTTGTCTATGTTAAGGGTCAGTTGCCACTCCCTGCACCAAGTGCCTATCCGATGCAGATCTTCCTGCATTTCGCTACAATTTTCTAATGCTGCAACTTCTCTGTATACTACAGCATCATCCGCGAAAAGCCGCATGGAACTTCTGACACTATCTACTAGGTCATTTATATATATTGTGAAAAGCAATGATCCCATAACACTCCCCTGTGGCATGCCAGAGGTTACTTTAACGTCTGTAGACGTCTCTCCATTGATAACAACATGCTGTGTTCTGTTTGCTAAAAACTCTTCAATCCAGCCACACAGCTGGTCTGATATTCCTTAGGCTCTTACTTTGTTTATCAGGCGACAGTGCAGAACTGTATCGAACGCCTTCCGGAAGTCAAGAAAAATAGCATCTACCTGGGAGCCTGTATCTAATATTTTCTGGGTCTCATGAACAAATAAAGCGAGTTGGGTCTCACACGATCGCTGTTTCCAGAATCCATGTTGATTCCTACATAGTAGATTCCGGGTTTCCAAAAACAACATGATACTCGAGCAAAAAACATGTTCTAAAATTCTACAACAGATCGACGTCAGAGATATAGGTCTATAGTTTTGTGCATCTGCTCGACGACCCTTCTTGAAGACTGGGACTACCTGTGCTCTTTTCCAATCATTTGGAACCTTCCGTTCCTCTAGAGACTTGCGGTACACGGCTGTTAGAAGGGGGGCAAGTTCTTTCGTGTACGCTGTGTAGAATCGGACTGGTATCCCGTCAGGTCCAGTGGACTTTCCTCTGTTGAGTGATTCCAGTTGCTTTTCTATTCCTTGGACACTTATTTCGATGTCAGCCATTTTTTCATTTGTGCGAGGATTTAGAGAAGGAACTGCAGTGCAGTCTTCCTCTGTGAAACAGCTTTGGAAAAAGGTGTTTAGTATTTCAGCTTTACGCGTGTCATCCTCTGTTTCAATGCCATCATCATCCCGGAGTGTCTGGATATGCTGTTTCGAGCCACTTACTGATTTAACGTAAGACCAGAACTTCCGAGGATTTTCTGTCAAGTCGGTACATAGAATTTTACTTTCGAATTCACTGAACGCTTCACGCATAGCCCTCCTTACGCTAACTTTGACATCGTTTAGCTTCTGTTTGTCTGAGAGGTTTTGGCTGCGTTTAAACTTGGAGTGAAGCTCTCTTAGCTTTCGCAGTAGTTTCCTAACTTTGTTGTTGTATCATGGTGGGTTTTTCCAGTCCCTCACAGTTTTACTCGGCACGTACCTGTCTAAAACGCATTTTACGATTGCCTTGAACTTTTTCCATAAACACTCAACATTGTCAGTGTCGGAACAGAAATTTTCGTTTTGATCTGTTAGGTAGTCTGAAATCTGCCTTCTATTACTCTTGCTAAACAGATAAACCTTCCTCCCTTTTTTATGTTCCTATTAACTTCCATATTCAGGGATGCTGCAATGGTGTTATGATCACTGATTCCCTGTTCTGCACATACAGAGTCGAAAAGTTCGGGTCTGTTTGTTATCAGTAGGTCCAAGATGTTATCTCCATGAGTCGGTTCTCTGTTTAATTGCTCGAGGTAATTTTCGGATAGTGCACTCAGTATAATGTCACTCGATGCTCTGTCCCTACCACCGATCCTAAACATCTGAGTGTCCCAGTCTATATCTGGTAAATTGAAATCTCCACCTAAGACTATAACATGCTGAGAAAATTTATGTGAAATGTATTCCAAATTTTCCTCAGTTGTTCTGCCACTAATGCTGCTGAGTCGGGAGGTCGGTAAAAGGAGCCAATTATTAACCTAGCTCGGTTGTTGAGTGTAACCTCCACCCATAATAATTCACTGGAACTATCCACTTCTACTTCACTACAGGATAAACTACTACTAACAGTACTAACAGCGACGAACACTCCACCACCGGTTGCATGCAATCTATCCTTTCTAATTTTGAGAGTTGTTGATGTGATAGTAATTCTGTCAGAGACAGGGAATGGCAGATGAATGCAATGGATAGTGTCTTCAAAGGAATATGTAAAATAAACATAACAAAAATCAAAACATGGGTAAAATAATGCAGTCAAATTAAATCAGGGGATGCTAATGGAATTACAGTAGGAAATGAGAGACTAAAATTAGTAAATGAGTTTTGCTATTCTGACAGCAAAATAACTAAAGATGGCTAAAGTAGATATGACTGGTTATATCATAAAAAAATTTCCCAAAACGAGTAATGCTTAGCATCTAATATAAATTTAAATATTAGGAAGCCTTTTCTGGAGGTATCTGTCAGGAGTATAGCCTTGTATGGAAGTGAAATATGGGCCCCACTTGTGAAACTGGAATTCTATGACATAAACAAGCCATATTTAGATGTAATTAAGTCATATCTAATCAACAGAACACAGTTTGTCTCAATTAAAAATATATGCTCTTTGCTGAAAAAAGTTTAGACTGGTGTGCCGCAGAGCTCAATCCTGGTTCACTACTTTTCATCCCACAACACACTGCATCAGGCAACACAGGAAGAACTAGAACTGACAATGAATTAGTTTCCTTCTAACGAAATCCTTTGTAATCCTAATAAAACACAGAAACTAATTCTGGATGGAACAATATGTAAAATAAGGGAAAGTAGTCGCTCACCTAGAGCAGACTTATGTGTGGCACATACATACACATAATATAAAAAGGCTCACACTAGCTTTCAAGCTCACACTCTTGTTTTAGCAAAAGTACGCATACACGACCACACAGACATCCACACACACAGTCACAGATAGACTGATTGTTGATTATCAGTTATTGAGAGCAGTTGCCTGAGCTTATAAATTTAGGGAGGGGAGTAAAGAAAAGGCTGCATGAGGCAAGGAGAGCATAGCAGGATAGTGCAGGGTAAGTCTTTTGACAGGTGACGCAACTGTTGCACAACAAGATGGAAGGAGTTCAAAGGGTAGAGCATATAAGAGATGTAGAGAGAGGGAGAAATTGAGAATGGAGGAAGTAAGGGAGGGGATGAAGAGGTGGGTGGAGATAAAGAGGGGGGGGGGGGGGGGGGAATGGGAGAGGTGGTGTGAAGGAGGCAGTTGAGCTTTTTAAAGGCAATGTGATACCATGTGTTCACAGGAGTGCTGGTCGACGGCTGGTTAATAATTTTACTGATGTTGGGGGAAGAGATGGGATGGAAGATCTGTTTACGGATGTGCTGAGTAGTATAATACCTAGTCTCTGTTAAGATTGTCAATATATTTGACAGCTCCTGCTTTCCACTGCAGATGTAGTGTCCGCTGGTGGCAAGCTCCATGGAAGAGGGTTTTTGATGTGGAATGGGTGACACCTATCAGAATGAGGGTAATGTTGATGGTTGGTGGGCTTGACATGAACAGATGTACTTACAGAACCATCTGAGAGGCAGAGATCAACATCGAGGAAGGTGGCTCATTAAGTTGAGCATGACTGGGGATGCAGCTTTGGAAGAAAAGATCAAAGGTTGTCCTTGCCATGAGTCCAGATCATGAAAATGTTTTAATGAATCAGAACCAGACAAAGGGTTTTAGATGTTGACTCGATAGGAAGGATTCCTCCAGACAGCTCATAAAAAAGTTGACATAGGATGGTGTTATGTCAGTACCCACAGCAGTGCCACAGATATTTTTTAGAGATTTGATCATGACAAATGAAATAATTGTGGATCTGGATGTGGTTGGCTAGTAGGATTAGGAAAGAGGTTGTGGGTTTGGAATCAGGAGTGGTCAGAGTTTTGGCAGAAAGATTGACAACAGTGTTACAGGATGGGTGTTTAGGAGCAGAGTATTTCATGGACATCAGATGAAATTTCTGGGAATGTGCAAAGCATAGTAAGTCAGCAAGGCTTGACCCCTGCAGAAGTCACCCTAGTTTCTAAGGGCCTCACCTTTAGCCCAAAACTCGAATTCAACCATCATGGACTTGTAAAGGAACAGATCTTTACTCATTCTCCGTAGTGGAAACATTTCTTTGCCACACCCCGCTGACAACAGCCAACCAAAACCTCACATAGAATCTTGTTTAAAACAGTACCCACCTCCCTCCAATCATGGTCCTTCTCCATTTGCACCCAGTCACCACCTTGGTATTCTTTCAGGAATTCCTCACAGCTAACCTGGTAACACCTTCCTTTCCTAAATCCCTTCCCAGAGAGTCCACCATCACTCCTATGGAACACACTGCTAGAACACTCTACTGTCCATAGCCTGAAAACCAATCTGGACTTTATCATCCTTCCCAGAGACAAAAGTCCTACCACGTTGGTTGTTACTCATAGTCACTATGTAGCAAAGAGTCTCTGTCAATTTTTCAAGACCACTGGATACAAACCACAAACCTTACAACCATGATCTCATCCTAAAAGTCCAACATGAACTCTAGCAGCTCCACAAGTTCATCCCCAAATATGACATCTGAATCCATCTCCCTCATCACACCATCAACACTGCCCCCCTCCCCGCACACACACCTACCTTTCACCTACTCCCCAGACTCTATAAACCTAACCCCACAGGCCTCCTCCCTACTGGTTATCCTCTTGTGTCTGGATACAATGCTTCCACAGAATAAACATCTGCCTTTGTTGACCAACACCTCCAAACAATTTTTCATGCCTCCCATTCTACATTAAAGATGCTGCTCACTTCCTTCACTGCCTTTCCATACTTCTTCTCCCATTACCACCTTGTTGGTCACTGTGGATACGATATCTTTGTACACCAACATCCCCCCTGCCCATAATCTTGTGGCAACAGAACAATACCTTTCCCAATGTCCTCTTGATACCAACCCACCACCTATTTCATAATCCTCCTAGCCAACCACATCCTGGTCCACAATTATTTCACTTTCTAAGGTCAAATATATGAACAAATCTGTGGCTCTTCTTTGGGTACTCATGTGGTACCATCCTGTGCCAACTTTTATCGTGGGACATCTGGATGACTCCTATCCAGTCAACATCTATAACCCCTTGTCTGGTTCATATTCATTTATGACATTTTCATGATCTGGACTCATGCCATGGACAACCTTTCCTCTTTCCTCCAAAACCTCAACTGCTCCTCCCAAATCCACTTCACCTGGTCCTTCTCAACTCATCAAGCCACCTTCCTAGCTGTTGATCTCCACCTTTCAGATGGCTCCATAAATAACTCTGTCCATACCAAGCACAAAACCATTAACAGCACCTCCACTTTGACAGTTGTCACCTGTCCCACATCAAGGAGCCTCTTCATTACAGACTCACCATTCATGGAAGCTGCAATTGCAGTGGAATCAGGAGTTGTTGAAATATACAAATAAACCTTGCCATACCTTTTACTGACAGACAATATATGTAGGTCATCCATAAACAAGTCTTTTGTATCATCTGCTCCTCTGACACCAGTAAACCTATTAACCAGCCACAGACTAGCTTTCCTCTCATTATCTGCTATCACCCTGGCCTTGAAAAGTGCAACCACATCCTTTACCAGGACTCTGAATATCTTGACGTGCACCGAGATAGGATATCCTACATAAAATCCTATTCACATGACCCAAAGGAGTGTTTTACCATCCATCCAACCTACAGAATATTCTTGTCCATCCCTATACCAATTGTTGCAATCCTGCAACTCAGTTATCATCTTCTTGTGGTCAACACAGGTGCACACCCACCCATCACCTCCTATCATAGTCCAGTAACAGACATTTCCTATGGAAAAAAGGCAGGTCCATGTGTGAAAGCAGCCATGTCATATATTAGCTATGCTGCAATTACTGCAGAGCATTCTATTTAGGCACTCTATTTAGGCTGTCTATTCATATGAATGACAAGATGCTGTGCACCACGAAACAAATTACTTCAACATCTGCTTCACTATGTGGATCATTTGGATACTTCCTTCCTGTACAATTGCCTCTGAATTACACAAGTGGGAATTGTGTCTACATGACTTCTTTCCCACTTCTCCATTCAGATCTCCATCTGCTTTTTCCATTACTCTCTCTCTCTCTCTCTCTCTCTCTCTCTCTCTCTGTGTGTGTGTGTGTGTGTGTGTGTGTGTGTGTGTGTCTGTCCTCCTATCTACCCCTTTTCCATCCCTCTACACTACTCTCCCCCCTCCATGTCTGCTTCTTCATCCTCACCTTCCATTTTCCTCCTCTCCCTGCCCCCCCCCCCCCCCCCCCCCCTGCTCCCCATATTTCATATGTGCACCGTTTGGAAAAATACAGTATTGTTTTATTAACAGAAAGGTCGTGTGAGTTGTTATTTCAAATAGTACGATAATTACAAGAACTGAAGCCCACCTGTGTACTTTGGAAAATTACGAAGATCCGATAAGCTTAATGGGAACATGGTCAAGACTTCAAAGGTGAACACGGCGACCAAACACGGCATTACAAAGAACGGTAAGCACAAATCTACAGCGGAGAAAGAAACTACTTCGCCCTGCAAAATAATATGAACTAATACGAACTTATTTCCAGGCATAGCTCAGCTTATTGTGCTTGTCATTCATGCCGAAAAATTGTCTCATTAATTCAATACATTTTAAAAAGCCACACATTTCAACATTTTATTATCATCTATTCCATTATTTTATTATATTATACCCTCATTCAGGACACCCTTCAATGTCTACCAGTTGTGCTCATGGGAGAGATGTCAACAAAATTCTGCATGCTAATCAAAGACTGACTGTCTGAGAGATTACAGGAGAATGTAACATTTCAATTGGATCATTTCATGAAATCCTAACACAGCATCTTGAAATGCAGCCTGCTGCCAGCAAGTTCATCAAATGGCTCATAAGTCAAGGACAGGAAGACATTTGCCACGCGATCTATGAAGAGTTTTTGGGCTGTGCAAATGAGGATGGGATGTTCCTTAAGAGAATCATAACTGGCAATGAGACATGGGTCCATGATTATGATGTTAAGACCAAGCTTCAATCTTCACCATCGGTCAGCAAAGGTTCTCCAAGACCAAAAACAGCTCATCAAGTCAGGTCAAATGTCAGAACCATGCTGATAGTTTTCTTTGACTTTGTAGGATTAGTTCATCATGAATTCATACCACAGGGACAAACTGTTAATCAATGGCACTATTGGGATGTGTTGCAATGCCTGCAAGAAAATGTAAGAAGGAAATGGCCTGAAATGTGGCAAGGCAATACCTGAATTTTGCATCATGACAACAAACCCAAATATTCATCCCTGTTGGTGCAAGACTATAGCACAAAAAACAAAATCACTGTGCTGGATCATTCTTCATACTTTCCAGACCTGACCCCGTGGAGTTTTTTTTAATTTCCAAAGTTGAATACTCCACTGAAAGGATGAAGATTTGCAATGATACACGAGATAAAAGAAAATTCGCAGGCAGCACTTCACATGATCCAGCAAGAGGCATACCAAGACTGCTTCTGGAAGTAGAAACGGTGTTGGGAGTGGTGTATCAATTGTGGAGGAGAGTATTTGAAAGGAGAATATGCAGAATAAGTAAAAGGTAAGGGTAGAAAAATTTTGTGAACAAAGTTCCAGAATTTTTTGAACAGATCTCATATTCAACATTTTTCTTTTTTTGGATGCTGTATGGTAAGAATATGAACTGGTTTTATGAACTGCCATTTTGTGGAAGGGCAACATACAACTTATACAGGGTGAACATTAATAAAACCGACAAACTGCAGGGACAGCTCCTTGACTGGAAATGGAGGCAAAAAGGTCCTATGAACATGAGAGAGAGAGAGAGAGAGAGAGAGAGAGAGAGAGAGAGAGAGAGAGAGAGAGAGTGTGTGTGTGTGTGTGTGTGTGTGTGTGTTAGCAGAATTGGGGGTCAGAAATACCTCCTATCTTACACAGTGACAGGAGAGCCTGTCCATACTTTGTCCACTACTCACCAGCCACAGATGCTCAAGTCTCACATAGAGGTCAATACGCTCATGAAGAGCCTCACCTCTGGGTGTACAGAGTATTTTGGGAGATGGAGGTCAGCAGACAGTGTTGTGGGCAGGTGCATGACAGGCAAGGCTGTGGCAGGCATATGAGTAAGACACAACTAGAACATTTCTTGGAGAAGTGGTGCACAGATGTGCGTGACTGTTCATGCAGTGGCAGGTATGTGTGTGAAACTTGATTAGGCCATTTCTCATGGTGTTATATGATGTGGAGATGGTGTACAAGAGGTACGGTGCCATCAGTTGTGGAGGGGGGGGGGGGGGGGGATGTCTGTTTGATTATGTTTGGTTTTGTTAGGCACTCAACTGCGCGTTCATCAGCACCCATACAAAGTCCCAATTTTTCATACAGTCCAGTTTCTTTACTCAGTCCAGTTTAGCCACTGTCATAAATAATGATGATGAGGAGGAGGAGGAGGAGGAGGAGGAGGAGGAGGAGGAGGACAACACAAACATGCAGTCCCTGGTCAGAGAAAATCCCCATCCCAGCCGGGAATCAAACCTGGGACCCCATTATCCAGAGGCAGCAACACTAGCCACTAGACCATGAGCTGTGGACGAGATGTCTGTCATGGGCATATTGTGAGGGGTGATGTGGACAATGAATGTTGATCATCATTCTTGGTTACCAGCATGTTTGTGTCTGGATGCGTTGAGGCAGAGTTATCTTGGAGCACTGAAGTGGGTTTAAGTCAAGCAGACGAGACAGTCGTAAGCTAGCCAAAAACTAGAATGTCTGTGGACCATGTTTAAGCACTCTGTATGGGTCTGAATAAAGGGGTTGCAGAGCTGCTTGTACTGAACCATCTCACAACATCACAAAGTCACAGGAGGTGAAGTTCTTGTGTATAAACACTTTTGGGTGTGGAACGTGTGTTCAGGATATGTTGCTGTACGTGATGCACTAGCATAGGTAAGTCCATGTCCTGTGTGTTGTTTTTAGGCTGTAAGACACCTGCAGGCAAGACCAGTGACTCTCCATAGACCCCTTCTGCCAGTAACACTCATAGGTTGTCCTTATACACTGAGCAAACAGCCGAGCAGGACCCATGGGAGTACCACAGTCCAGGAACCACAGTGGCACATCAGGTCCATCTTCATGGTCACCTCTCAATGAGGTCATTACTTTGGGGATGACACATAGCGATTCTTGTGCGAGTGATCCCTTAGACACGACACAGGACACTGAAGAGGGCCGCCTGAACTTGACGGCCCTGATCACTAGCAACCAGATCAGGTGTGCTGATGCAGGTGATCCACTTCTCCACACACACACACACACACACACACACACACACACACACACAAGCAGTTATCTTGGCTGTGATGTCATCCATAGGTAAAGCTTCTGTCCATTGTAACCAATAGGAGGTAACAAAATCCTTCTGACTCTGGCAGGGGTCCAACAGTATCAAAGTAGACATGCTGGAATTAAGTCTTCAGGATGTGGAAGCTTTCAAGGTGAGGCTGTGCACGAGAGTCTGTCTTGCTATGCTGGCATGCAAGACAAATTTGTGTCCAATGACGACTATTGGCACATATGAATCTGTTCATCACTAAGTGAACTGTTGCGTTGATGCTGGGGTGGCTCAGGCTACATAACCACTCAAATATTTTGCAAAGTATCATAAGAGATGCCAATGGTCATGGCCTGTTCTTTGAAACATTGCAGAGCACTGTTGTTGGAGACATGGGAACAAACTGATATCTGATGCAAAGGTTTGTGTCCTGGTCATTAAGGAGTTCTGTGATACTCAGATCATTCGTTTGCTCATGTGCTCATAGTCATATTGGAGAGAAACTGCACTGATTCTTGAATGGTAGTCCACAGTGATACTGTCTACACCATGGATGTGACCTATGTCAGTGGTGTACTGTGCAATGAGGTACAGATGTCTGAATCAGCTTGGACTGGCATCATGAGATGGGTTCTTCATGGAATCCACCAGAGGTTTGTGATTGTGTACACGGTCACTCGGCAGCACTTGGTATCTTCATGGAAGTATGTGCCCACCACATCTATTGCAAGGAACTCTTGATTGAAAGCTGATCACTAAGATTGTGAGTAAGATAGTTTCTTTGAGAAGAACTGGAGCAGTTGAAGCACCTTGTCTACCAGCCACTGAAGCACTGCCCATCCAGCAGTGTCACTCACATCAGTTGTGAGAGTAAATTGTGCTTATGGGCAGGGTGTGTCAAAGTAACAGCTTGTGCTAAAAAGTTTTTCACTCAATGGAGCAATTCTCTACAGTCTACTTGACTTTCCTTTTTCTTGTTTACCTTTGCCAGTTAAGCTACTCATGAAAGGAGGTCGCAATGTAGCTGCATGGGCAAGGTGTCGTTGATGAAAGTTAAGTATTCTGAGGAATTGATGCGGGTCATGAAAAGATTCTGGAAGCGGAAGTTTTTTCACCATGTCCATTCGTTCCATAGTTGGTTTGATGCATGATGCATTGAGTGTATGGCCTAAGAATGTCAGTTCTGTTTGTTGAAGTTGTGGCTTTGTTTCATTAATAACAACAGCACTTTGTCATAGCACAGCCAGAACTTGTTCTAGAGGATGCAAAGGTTCATGATGGATGCTGGAGAAGATGAATATGTCATCAAGATGAGTGTAGCACTACAGAAATCAATTGAGTAAACCATCAATATAACATTTCCATGTTTGTACCATATTCTTGAGGTCATATAGCAAGAAGAGATATTTGTACAGTCCAAATGGAGTGCTGATCATTTTCAGGATATCTGAGTGCACTGGTATGTGCAAAAGCATTGAATATTCTTGGACTGGTGACCACATGTGTAAATTCCTGTATGTTAGGTATAGGGTAACTATCATGTACAGTTCTGGAGTTGAGTACTCCTCAGTCTCCACAAAGTCTGATTGAATCATCTTTCTCAGGTATGAGCTTAATGCAAGAAGCTGACGGCTATCTGGTGGGTCAGACGATATACGCTTGCAAAAGTTCCTGTATTGTGTTTTTAGCAATCCATAGGTCTTCAGAGCACAAACAGTATGGTTTGTGGTGTATGGAAGGAGCATCAGTGGTCACAATTAGGTGCATAGTTCCAACTCAGGCTACACATGCATGAGCCTGAGCACGAGAACTGGGCAGATACATTTCACTCTTTACAAATGCTGCTCCATGCGGTGTACTGACCTTGTTGTGGACAGCTATTGGTGTGCACTGAGGAGGGGAGGTGACTATTGTGTGCAGAATGTGGATGTGGCTGGGTGGAGGGGGCATGGTGGGAGGTGACACCCCGTGCACTGCAGCTGACTGTTGAAAGCATAGTGTTCACACATCGATGTGAGTGCTCTGCTTTCTCCTGGACTTGATGCTAAAGGCCCATGTTTTTTATGTGTTCACACATTGATGTGAGTGCTCTGCTTTCTCCTGGACATGATCCTAAAGGCTCATGTTTTTTATGTGCAATTCCTGTGATTGTACATTGCAGTCAATGTAACACTAGTGCGTAGTGGGGATACCATCTAACAAACAGCATACTCAATGAGTGCATCAGGAGAAGAGCCATTAGTGATTAGTCATTCAGGTGAACAGGGCCCAGTAAGTGAGAAACCAAGTAAAAAGTCCCTTGATGAGGTTCTCAGTAGCATGGTGCATCAGTGCCACTCATACTACACCAGGCAAGAGCTGGAAGAACTGTAACAAGTCCATGCCAATGACTGATTTGCAGACTTCTGTTACATATAAAGTTCAGGTGCACTAAAGGTTTGTTGATAGGTGTGTAGAAGTGCTGTAGACAGTTATGCAGGTGTGTAGTAGTGCTGTAGACTGCTATCTGTGAGTCATTCATCAAGTGAAGCAAGAGTGAAGATGTCAGTTCATAGTTAGATGTTCTGCTGTGTGATAAAGAGTTTATGTTAGAGCCCATATCCACTATAAAATACTATTCATTAGCAAGGCCAGGCATGAAGAGGCATTGTGTGGTTGTCATGGAGGTGACATGACTTTGCCCACTGGAGCAGGCCAAAGCACCTATTTCAGTCCACTGACATCATTTGGGAATTTACAAGGAGGACATCATTTGGGAATTTGCAAGGAGCACAACATTTGCAAGCATCCTGTCCAAATTTACTGTGGAACCAACAGAATAACAGCTGTGGGCCAGCTATAGCATCTGGTGCATCATTACTAGGCAAGATGGGCATTTGATGGTGCACTGTAGGCTGCTGGGGGGAGGGGTGACTTCATCCTCAAGTTGAGTAAAACTGGTTCAGCTAAGATTGGACGGCATGTGTGAGACATTGTTGGCACATTTCCATGCCCATCTGTCTGTTTAATAGACGCCAGTGGCGTATCACCGAGGACATTTGATCTGTCAGCACAAGTCATTTTTCTAGCGGTTCAGACTCGTGTGCGTTCATCACTAGCTGCAGCTCGGTCAGCAAGTGGATGATCCGTAGGGTCCATAAGGTTGTATGAGAATGCAATCAATAGTTGTGTGCAGTTGACACCAAAGTTGTGAAGGCTTGTTGTTATTGAGATGCTATTCATATATAGCTTCTTGGAGCTGTTATTTCAGGTTTTGAGAAAGTGTCTGCAAGAGAACAAGCTTTTCTGTGCTCCAGTTGTTTGTGGGCAGCAGTCACAGGATAAGGTCATCGATTAGTTCAGCCTGTCCCGCAATATGACAGAGTAGGTGAACATATTTAGAATCATTGTCTAAAATTCTCATTGCTTCAAAAATCCCATCCACTGTCTGAACCACAAAGTTAAGTGAGTGGGGTCAAACTGTGGTTGTCCAAGGCGCAGGCTGAACCTCAGACATAAGGCTGAAGAGGTAATTGTAGCATTGTTCAGTATAGTAGACAACGTAGCTGCCAACAGGTCTCATATCCAATATGCAGTGCAAAAGACTTGAAAGTAGCATTACAATTATGTTGCAAACTTTGTTGGTTAAAAGTACTGTCTGTGGTAGCATTGTCCTCATGGTCCACAGGCAGAGTTGTTGTTGGCAGCCGCATTTGGGCCGTTAGGCTGGTTTTGTCTGTCAGTACAAGGTACAAATTGTCACTGCACTCAGTTTTCACTGTTGTGTTTGCACCATGACAACACTGCACATCCTGCATTGCAATCATGTTGGCACTGTGATCCAGATGCAGCATGAGGGGTAATGCATTGTGTAACTGCCACACTGTTGTCATACAATGCACCAGACCAGATTATGTGAAGCAACAGGAATGGGGTCACCAGTGAAGAAAGAGTTGACACAATACAGTAGAAACTACTTCAAATCGTACATGGTGTGATAAACATAATGTAACTTGATTCAGGAGAGCAACTATACATACATACATCTCAAACATTAGTCTAGAATGCACTGGCTTTCCTTTCACTTTGTCCAAACTTTGTCCACCTCATGCCAACCAGAGGCATTTGAGCCTCACATAGAGATCGATATCCCCCCCGCCCCCACTACCCCTCTCTGACCCAATACACACACATCAATGTATATACAGTCATTGTTAAAAATATATCCTGAGACCTTATAGTATATAGTTTTAATTTCTGCTGTACTGTGTGGTATGAGTTAGTAAAAGGGCTCATACAATTGACAATGGTAAAAACACACTGATTGTAAATCAGTTCCAACAGATCTGAATGTCTGACTTTGAGTCTTCTTTGTTATTAAATCAAACAAAACCATGATTTGCTTAAAAACTGAATAGGAAAACTGATTGGGATCATTGGTATATGGGGTATGAGAGAGACCAGTCCACGTACTGGACCTGTGAAGATGTAACTTCAGTGACATTATTTCACATAGTTTAACCTTAGAACATAAAGCTTTACAAAGTTTCAGAAGGTTCAAATCACATTGTAGTATTCTAATCATAAGTTGATGAGCCATAAATACAACTTTCCTAATACATAGGTTTTCTGTTAAAACTAAATACAAGGAAGAAAACTAAACCACACATTATCATAGCATTGCACTTTCTCTCTCATAGTCACTTTTAACAGAATATCTGCATATTGTTGTTTAAAAAATATATAACCTATGTGCAGTCAAATGTCTGTTACAGTATTGTGTAAAAATTAGAAGTAAATCAGTCAAGAACTTCAAGATTTTTGGAAACAGCATGGTGTCCGAGGAGGAATGGTCAAGAGTCAGGAATGTGACAGGAATGATCATTTGAAGGGCTTATTTCAATAGTGGTACAAGTCCATTTTTGTTCATTTTGAGATACAGAGTTCTAAAGTTAAATGAGCACTGAAAAATCTGCAGTTGAGATGCCAGAAGTATTCATGCATAAGGCTTCTTGCTAGGGATGAACCTTTCTTTCTGTTTGTTTGGATCATTAATTTCAGAAGCATTATAATCAGAAAAGTGGAGGTAATGGACTTGTACCACTATTTAAATAAGCCCTTCATTTTGCCCACCACACCTAGGACAGCTTCTCATCACTCTCCCAATCTCCACAATGTCCTTGTCAGACTCTATGCTGCTTCTGCACTCTTTTCCCTACCCTATGGCTCCTACCCCTATGACCATCCCCACTGTAAGACTTGACCTATGCACCCTCCTACCACCACCTATATCAGCCCTGTAACTGGCAAAAAGAAAAAACTATCAAAGGGAGAGCTATCTGTGAACATTGCCAGACTACTACCAAGTTATTAGTTAGGATGAAAGGGCATAGGCAGAAGGTGTAACTGGTAACACACAATATCTTATTGGAGAGCATACTCTACAACATGACAGTTATGACCTTG
Source organism: Schistocerca serialis cubense (assembly GCF_023864345.2). Classification (NCBI taxonomy): domain Eukaryota; kingdom Metazoa; phylum Arthropoda; class Insecta; order Orthoptera; family Acrididae; genus Schistocerca; species Schistocerca serialis. The sequence continues at coordinate 200,563,905 of NC_064638.1, read as the reverse complement.
GTGCCTGTTTCAGTTTATTGTCATCTTGATTCTTCCCCGAGACACCAGTTTCTAAGAACTATGCATATGGGATCTGGCATTACAACATGTCCTTGGTTCTTGCTGTCCACCTGGCCTTAATTTATTTTTTGGGTCTCAGCATTTCTTCTCAGTAGCTATCCCTTTCTTTACTCCCTTTTAGTTTTCTATATATTTTATTTTTCGACCTGTCTATTGGCCCCCTGCTCTACCGCATACAATGATACACCCACTCTTATTAACCCATGCACAATGTTTTGTCACTAATCTCTTTCTTGCATACTACTCTATCCTCCACTTTTAAGCTCTCGGGGTTTCCTGGTGCAGTCCCTAACAATCAATCTTTCTTTCTCATCCTGTCCAGTAAGCCTCCCCTGACCCAGGGTTCTTGGTGAGCTTCTGAAATCTCCCCAGTAAACCTCGTCAGTCTCTTTCCTTCACCCATCTTCCTTCCCTTTCAACCCTTATGCAGAAGAAGGAGTCAACAGCTCCAAAAACTTGCAAATTTGAATACCTTTACATGTGTTTTCTGCTGGCACCATTTGGTGAGCAGATTTTTTTATCCATCCCATTACATTATATTTTCATTGTATAATCAAAACGTCAAGGCCTATATGCACTGATACAACATGTATCAATTGAAATAAATCAAACAGCTGAATAAATAAATAAAATAAAGGTACATTTCTTCTTTCCACAACTCTACAAATTCTTATCGACACATCTTTGCCCTATAAACTGTATCATGTTTACTGTTAATTACTGTTTTCCTAGTTCCCTATAAAGAAATTTCATGTTCCAGACAACACAGATTTGTCAGACTCATTTACAATACATTCCTGTCAATCAAGCTCCAGGCTCTCCTCATTCCAACTATTAGGAGAACAAGAAAGGATTATTAACATTTAATGTCCTTTGGATGATAAGACCATTATGGATGAAGCACCAGCCCAGATTTGGCAAATATTGGGATGGAAATCAGTCATGTACTTCTTAGCTGACTTTCAAAAATTATGTTAACATGAATTTAGAGCAGCAGATAGCGATTTTGAACCAACTCCTACAGCAACAAGTAAGTAGAGCTTTTCAAACATATATAGCTTGTTTTTTGTACTGCTTTGACTTCCCTGTAATAAATTATCACTGTAGGAGAAACATGAAATATTATAAGTTTAAAGCATGAATTACAGTCTAGGAAATCACACTGTAATATGAAAATAGTGAAAATAGCTGAAAATTAATAGCTAATACTACCTATTTTGTATTTCTCTAATTGGGATAGAACAGATGGATTTTTATGAACAGGGTATTTCATCCAGTAAGGTTCCAATGATCCTCCAGCAGCTAACAATACATTATCTCCACCTGGGTGATGTTCAATGTAATCTGTGATATCATAAACTCCACAGTTGTATGTTACCCATATTCCTGTATTTCTATTGGAGTGTGCAGCAACATCGTTGAGTGAATATTGCCTCAACTGATTCTTGTTCTGGAATGTTTCTGAAATTGATGCAACAGCATCCCAAAATGATCCCTTTCCTGCAAACAAAACCAAAAATAATTAATACTTTCCATTTTAATAACTGTATTACTATGAGAAGAAAACAAGATCGGGGAATGGAAGGAGGGAGAGAGTATGAAAGATGGGGTAGGGGGCAATTCTAATACAAAGAAAATCTAGAAAACTTACCATAAGCATTATATGGAATAGTGAGAATTCAATGATAATATTCCTACATGATACCAGAGTAAGTAGTTTTTGGTCATTTAAACAGAAATTAAATATATTGTATCCTGACATGATATGAGATATATTTGAAATATTCCATAACTTACATAAATGAAAGAATCTGGAGGGTGATATAGAATTGAAGTGCCATGTCTTTGCCTTTTCACTTTTATGATGAGCTAATACTGAATGCTAAATCTGAACCCGAGCTAAGGCACCTGCCTTTTGCGAGCATGAGGTGAAGTTTTTTAACTTTTAATAAATTTTAACTTTGATAACTGCCTGTGGTAATTGAGAATGTATAATGAAGTAGTAAAACATAGAAATGCTTTTGCATGACAAAACAATTGCTTTCTTTTGATCTTGTCAAATGTTCCCTCCAATCAGTGTGTCAATTCTGATTATTTATGTTTTATTTTCTTGCATCTTTGACAGTGTGCTTGTATCCTCAGCCACTCTAGTGATAAGTGCACAAACGTCTCAAAATATTGACTCCATAGCCATTTCCTTATCACTTTACATGTAATCAGAATACCTCTCCAGGCAGAGAGCATCACTTCATCACAACATTAGGAAGCACTGGTCAGCCAAGCTACCCATGTAGTGCAATCAAAGGAGAGAGAACACAACAAAGCCTCTGTGGTCGAACTGCACCACTGTCAGTCAGTATGTATCTTTTTAAGTAGACACTCTGGAAAACTGCTAAACACCTTAAATTCTTTTAGCATTATTGAGTTTTCAAATTGGTTGCAAGTGGTACCTGTGTAAGTCTCAAACACAGAGAAATTGGACATTTCTACACTCCTGGAAATTGAAATAAGAACACCGTGAATTCATTGTCCCAGGAAGGGGAAACTTTATTGACACATTCCTGGGGTCAGATACATCACATGATCACACTGACAGAACCACAGGCACATAGACACAGGCAACAGAGCATGCACAATGTCGGCACTAGTACAGTGTATATCCACCTTTCGCAGCAATGCAGGCTGCTATTCTCCCATGGAGACGATCGTAGAGATGCTGGATGTAGTCCTGTGGAACGGCTTGCCATGCCATTTCCACCTGGCGCCTCAGTTGGACCAGCGTTCGTGCTGGATGTGCAGACCGCGTGAGACGACACTTCATCCAGTCCCAAACATGCTCAATGGGGGACAGATCCGGAGATCTTGCTGGCCAGGGTAGTTGACTTACATCTTCTAGAGCACGTTGGGTGGCACGGGATACATGCGGACGTGCATTGTCCTGTTGGAACAGCAAGTTCCCTTGCCGGTCTAGGAATGGTAGAACGATGGGTTCGATGACGGTTTGGATGTACCGTGCACTATTCAGTGTCCCCTCGACGATCACCAGTGGTGTACGGCCAGTGTAGGAGATCGCTCCCCACACCATGATGCCGGGTGTTGGCCCTGTGTGCCTCGGTCGTATGCAGTCCTGATTGTGGCGCTCACCTGCACGGCGCCAAACACGCATACGACCATCATTGGCACCAAGGCAGAAGCGACTCTCATCGCTGAAGACGACACGTCTCCATTCGTCCCTCCATTCACGCCTGTCGCGACACCACTGGAGGCGGGCTGCACGATGTTGGGGCGTGAGCGGAAGACGGCCTAACGGTGTGCGGGACCGTAGCCCAGCTTCATGGAGACGGTTGCGAATGGTCCTCGCCGATACCCCAGGAGCAACAGTGTCCCTAATTTGCTGGGAAGTGGCGGTGCGGTCCCCTACGGCATTGCGTAGGTTCCTACGGTCTTGGCGTGCATCCGTGCGTCGCTGCGGTCCGGTCCCAGGTCGACGGGCACGTGCACCTTCCGCCCACCACTGGCGACAACATCGATGTACTGTGGAGACCTCACGCCCCACGTGTTGAGCAATTCGGCGGTACGTCCACCCGGCCTCCCGCATGCCCACTATACGCTCTCGCTCAAAGTCCGTCAACTGCACATACGGTTCACGTCCACGCTGTCGCGGCATGCTACCAGTGTCAAAGACTGCGATGGAGCTCCGTATGCCACGGCAAACTGGCTGACACTGACGGCGGCGGTGCACAAATGCTGCGCAGCTAGCGCCATTCGACGGCCAACACCGCGGTTCCTGGTGTGTCCGCTGTGCCGTGCGTGTGATCATTGCTTGTACAGCCCTCTTGCAGTGTCCGGAGCAAGTATGGTGGGTCTGACACACCGGTGTCAATGTGTTCTTTTTTCCATTTCCAGGAGTGTATTTGCTATGGCATCAGTCTTGGAGTAAATAGATTTTTTTTTCTTTTTTGAAGTTTACTTTCAGACTATAGTTACCCAGTAAGTACCAAAATTACTTCACAGGATATGTTTTTGAAATTCTTATTATGTATACAATAATTTATGTTTTGCTGATTCTGGAGGTATAATTAATTTCACCATATCTAATTTAAATCTAGCCATTTTCCTTTTTAAATTTTTTACTATATCTCCTGGATTAAAAAAATCTAACATTCCACACTCCAGCTCATAGAATGCTAGTTCTTTGACCTTGCCGACACAGAATTGCTTGCATGTCTCAAAAATGCACACAGCCATACAGTAGATACAAACACAATGGAGGGAATCTGTGGAGAGGTCAGGCTATCTCTCGGTTCCTAAAGAGGGCCACATCCTTTTCGGTAATTGCAGAGACAACAATCTAGATGACTGATCTGTCTTTGTAATGTCAGCTAACATGGCCTTATTATGTTGGTACTGCAAATGGCTGAAAGCAAGGGGAAGCTACAGCTGCTATTTTTCAATGGGCAGGTAGTGTTACTATATGGTTGAATAGTGAGGGAATCCTATTGGGTGATATATTACAGAGGTAAAATCGTCCCCCACTCAGATCATGAGGTGGAGAACAGAGCATGTCATAATCAGGAGGAACAAAACGCTTTCTACAAGTAGGAGTGTGAAATGTTAGATCCTTTAATTGGTTAGGTAGGTTAGAGATAAAAAGGGAAATGGACAGGTTCAAGGTGGACATAGTGGGAATTAGTGATGTGTGGTAGCAGGAAGAACAGAACTTCTGATCAGGTCAGTACAGGGTTAGCAATATAAGATCAAATACAGGTAATGCAGAAGTAAGTCTAATAATGCATAAGAAGAAGTTTATGTGCCAACTAGCTTTGCAGATGAAGAGATTGAAATAATGTATAATGAGATAAAATAAATTATTCATATAGTAAAGGAGGACAGAATTTAACTGTAATGGAAGTGGCTGAAAGTTGGTAGTAGCAAAAGTAAGAGAAGGAAAAATATTAGGAGATCAAGAGCTAGGGAAGAGGAATGGAACAGAAAGCTGCCTGGTAGAATTTTGCACAGAACATGATTTAATCATCACTAATATTTGGTTTAAAATCATGACAGAACATTGTATGTGTGGAAGTGATCTGGAGACACAGGAATGGTTCAAATAAATTTCATAATGGTAAGCCAGAGACCTCAGAACCAGATTTTAAACTGCAAAAAATTTCCGGGTGCAGATGTTGCCTTTAACCATAATTTATTGGTTATGAAGTGCAATGATGAAATAGTGAAGGCAGCAGAGCATCAATAAGGTAAACAGACAAGGCTCAACAGAAATCATTGGATGCCACATGAGATACTGAATTTAATTTACAAAATTTGAAAATGTAAAGTGCAGCAGATGAAGCAGGCAAAAGGCATACTCCTGAAAGTGGAAAAATGACTGTGCAGAAATGGCCAGAGGACAATTGCAAAGCTGTAGAATCATGCATAACTAGGGGAATGATATATGCCATCTATGGAAAAATTGCCAAGATCTTTCGAGAAAAGAGAATCATCTGTATGAATATCAAGTCAGATGGCTAGCAAGTACTAAGCATGAAGGGAAAGCTGAAAGGTGAGAGGAATAAAGGGTGACCATTACTGAAGTTTCAGTTTCTGAATGTTGTAGAAAGAGAACCACTGCTCAGAATGACATCAGATTTGAACAACACATTATCAACGCTGGGAGCGGTGGAGGGGAGGGGGGGGGGGGGGGGATGCGGGGGAATGTCATGGAACAAAAAAGAAAAACAAAACTTCGAAAATTTTACCAATAAATAACACTGTAAGTGCCTTAATGTAAATGTGGTTCGCTACAAATGACAGATGAATCACAATATGACAGCTATGGTTTGAGTTTCTCATAATACCATCCATAATGATTCATAATGTCAACAGTTGTGACATTGCTAGTCAGATAAGCCCATCCACCATGGCAAGTTCCTACCACATCAGATGGGAAAAATCAGTTTTTAATTGTCCTGAGGACAAAAATTGCATAAAAACAAAATTACATTAGTTTTTAATTGTCCTGAGGCCAAAAGCAACATAAAAAGTAAAATGACATTGGTTTCTAATTGTCATGAGACTAGTGCAAGCGATGTTCAATATGTTTTCCATTACTTGATGCCACAAGTTAAAATTAAGAAACAGCATGTTCCATAACAGATTGGAGTGTGTCGGGGGTCACATTCAGAAATTGTTACATAATGTGTGCCTTCAGTTCAGCTATGTTCATAATTGGAGCATTAGACACAATATCTTTCAGATAAGCCCACAGATAAAAGTCATGCATATTAAGATCAGGTGATTTGGACATCCAGGCTGTAGGTAAATGATTTTAGCATTTCCAACCTGCCTCTGCAGCAGCCATTCCACTGGTTGTACAATTTGCGAAGGAGTGCCATCTTGCATAGAAATGACCTTACCCACACATCCACACTGCTGAAGGGATGCAATGACAGTGATGTGCAAAAGACTCTCATAGCATTTATGAGCAACAGTACAGGTAACAGAGCTGTAGGACTATCTCCTCAAAAAAAAAAAAAATATGGCTCTACAATAAATAATGCTACTAACCAGCACTACACAGTCACCTTTTCAGAATGAAATGTTGCTGGTCTATGCGTGTGCAAATTTTCCATTGCCCATATTCTGCAGTTCGTAACTGCCGTCTGCTTCACGTCTGCTGTGCAGCGAGCTACCTTAATTTAAGTATTAACTGTACTTTTCTTACTTGTCACTTCTTCTTCCGTGTGTATTTGCTTTTAGGAAGCTTTAATTGTTGGGTGCTATTAATAGTGTTCCATAGATTTCGTGTTTGTTTTGAATACAGTCAGAGAGAGTCCCTTTAGTCAGCCATAGTCCCAGTAGAGTCAGTGTCATCGTAACTGCCGTCTGCTTCACGTCTGCTGTGCAGCGAGCTACCTTAATTTAAGTATTAACTGTATTTTTCTTACTTGTCACTTCTTCTTCCGTGTGTATTTGCTTTTAGGAAGCTTTAATTGTCGGGTGCTATTAATAGTGTTCCATAGATTTCGTGTTTGTTTTCAATACAGTCAGAGAGGGTCCCTTTAGTCAGCCATAGTGCCAGTAGTGTCAGTGTTGTCGTAACTGCCGTCTGCTTCACATCTGCTGTGCAGCGAGCTACCTTAATTTAAGTATTAACTGTACTTTTCTTACTTGTCACTTCTTCTTCCGTGTGTATTTGCTTTTAGGAAGCTTTAATTGTCGGGTGCTATTAATAGTGTTCCATAGATTTCATGTTTGTTTTGAATACAGTCAGAGAGAGTCCCTGTAGTCAGCCATAGTGCCAGTAGTGCTAGTGTTTGTTTTCAATACAGTCCAGAGACAGGTAGTGCTATTTTCATTGTTTTCTACAAGAAGTGCCTAGCAACCACAGTTTAGTTAATAAACTGCCGCCTTTAGTGAATTAGCAGTCTAGTTAAAGTTTGATTAACTCTCTTCAGTAAATTGATTCCTTAGGATGGATAGGATGTGTGACTGCTGTGTGCGGATGCAGGAGGAGCTGTCCACTGTTCGCGAACAGCTGAGCGTGTTGATGGCCGCGGTCAGCCGTCTTCAGGCTGCTGCCTCAGAGTGTAGCGGCAGTGGGGAGTCTGGTGCGTCGCAAGCTACACCCCAGGTGTTACATATGCTTCACCCACTGTCCCTGCTGTCGAGACATCTTCGCGGGTACTGAGCGTGGTTGGGCCACCCTCTCCCCAAGGGGAGTGGCGGGTTCAGCGGCGTTCGTGGCACACGAGGCGGAGGGTCAATGTGGAGGCTAGCCATGTGGCATCGCCCGCTCTGCCTGTGAGTGGACATGTGGCTGCTCCTTCAGCAAGGTCCGAGCAGGCACACGGGGGGAGGGGTTTATTAGTTATTGGGAGCTCCAACGTTAGGCGGGTGATGGAGCCCCTTAGGAAAATAGCGGGAAGGTCGTGGAAGAAGGCCAGTGTTCACTCTGTCTGCTTGCCAGGGGGTCTCATCCGAGATGTGGAGGAGGCTCTGCCGGCGGCGATAGAGAGAACTGGGTGCACCCGACTGCAAATTGTTGCTCATGTCGGCACCAATGACTCCTGCCGTCTGGGTTCAGAGGTCATCCTCAGTTCGTACAGGCGGTTGGCGGAATTGGTGAAGGCAGAAAGCCTCGCTCGCGGGGTGAAATCAGAGCTAACTATTTGTAGTATCGTTCCCAGAACCGATCGCGGTCCTCTGGTTTGGAGCCGAGTGGAAGGCTTAAACCAGAGGCTCAGACGATTCTGCGGAGATCTGGGGTGCAAATTTCTCGACCTCCGCTATCGGGTGGAGAAAAGTAGGGTCCCTCTGAATAGGTCAGGTGTGTATTACACGCCGGAAGCGGCTACAAGGGTAGCGGAGTACGTGTGGAGTGCACATGGGGGTTTTTTAGGTTAGAGAATCCTCTCCCTAGGCCCGACAAGACCCCTCCTGAGACGCAGCAAGGTAGGAGTAGGCAAAATGCAACAGGGAATAACAATATTAATGTGCTAATAGTAAACTGCAGGAGCGTCTACAGAAAGGTTCCAGAACTGCTCTCATTAATAAACTGTCACAACGCCCATATAGTACTAGGGACAGAAAGTTGGCTGAAACCAGATGTAAATAGTAATGAAATCCTAAACTCAGATTGGAATGTATACCGCAGAGACAGGCTGGACAGTGAAGGGGGAGGCGTGTTTATAGCGATAAGAAGTGCAATAGTATCGAAGGAAATTGACGGAGATCCGAAATGTGAAATGATTTGGGTGAAGGTCACGGTTAAAGCAGGCTCATACACGGTAATTGGATGTCTCTATAGGCCCCCTGGCTCAGCAGCTGTTGTGGCTGAGCACCTGAAGGATAATTTGGAAAATATTTCGAGTAGATTTCCCCACCATGTTATAGTTCTGGGTGGAGATTTTAATTTGCCGGATATAGACTGGGAGACTCAGACGTTCATAACGGGTGGCAGGGACAAAGAATCCAGTGAAATTTTTTTAAGTGCTTTATCTGAAAACTACCTTAAGCAGTTAAACAGAGAACCGACTCGTGGCGATAACATATTAGACCTTCTGGTGACAAACAGACCCAAACTATTTGAAAAAGTTAACGCAGAACAGGGAATCAGCGATCATAAAGCGGTTACAGCATCGATGATTTCAGCCGTAAATAGGAATATTAAAAAGGGTTGGAAGATGTTTCTGTTTAGAAAAAGTGACAAAAAGCAGATTTCAGAGTACCTGTTGGCTCAACACAAAAGTTTTGTCTCAAGTACAGATAGTGTTGAGGATCAGTGGACAAAGTTCAAAATCATCGTACATAATGCGTTAGATGAGTATATGTCAAGCAAGATCGTAAGAGATGGAAAAGAGCCACCTTGGTACAACAACCGAGTTAGAAAACTGCTGCGGAAGCAAAGGGAACTTCACAGCAAACATAAACACAGCCAAAGCCTTGCAGACAAACAAAAATTACGCGAAGCGAAATGTAGTGTGAGGAGGGCTATGCGAGAGGCGTTCAATGAATTCGAAAGTAAAGTTCTATGTTCTGACTTGGCAGAAAATCCTAAGAAATTTTGGTCTTATGTCAAAGCGGTAGGTGGATCAAAACAAAATGTCCAGACACTCTGTGACCAAAATGGTACTGAAACAGAGGATGACAGACTAAAGGCCGAAATACTAAATGTCTTTTTCCAAAGTTGTTTCACAGAGGAAGATTGCACTGTAGTTCCTTCTCTAGATTGTCGCACAGATGACAAAATGGTAGATATCGAAATAGATGACAGAGGGATAGAGAAACAATTAAAATCGCTCAAAAGAGGAAAGGCCTCTGGACCTGATGGGATACCAGTTCAATTTTACACAGAGTACACGAAGGAACTTGCCCCCCTTCTTGCAGCGGTGTACCGTAGGTCTCTAGAAGAGCGTAGCGTTCCAAAGGATTGGAAAAGGGCACAGGTCATCCCCATTTTCAAGAAGGGACGTCAAGCAGATGTGCAGAACTATAGACCTATATCTCTAATGTCGATCAGTTGTAGAATTTTGGAACACGTATTGTGTTCGAGTATAATGACTTTTCTGGAGACTAGAAATCTACTCTGTAGGAATCAGCATGGGTTTCGAAAAAGACGGTCATGTGAAACCCAGCTCGCGCTATTCGTCCACGAGACTCAGAGGGCCATAGATACGGGTTCACAGGTAGATGCCGTGTTTCTTGACTTCCGCAAGGCGTTCGATACAGTTCCCCACAGTCGTTTAATGAACAAAGTAAGAGCATATGGATTATCAGACCAATTGTGTTATTGGATTGAGGAGTTCCTAGATAACAGGACGCAGCATGTCATTCTCAATGGAGAGAAGTCTTCCGAAGTAAGAGTGATTTCAGGTGTGCCGCAGGGGAGTGTCATAGGACCGTCGCTATTCACAATATACATAAATGACCTTGTGGATGACATCGGAAGTTCACTGAGGCTTTTTGCGGATGATGCTGTGGTGTATCGAGAGGTTGTAACAATGGAAAATTGTACTGAAATGCAGGAGGATCTGCAGCGAATTGACGCATGGTGCAGGGAATGGCAATTGAATCTCAATGTAGACAAGTGTAATGTGCTGCGAATACACAGAAAGATAGATCCTTTATCATTTAGCTACAAAATAGCAGGTCAGCAACTGGAAGCAGTTATACCATAAATTATCTGGGAGTACGCATTAGGAGTGATTTAAAATGGAATGATCATATAATGTTGATCGTCGGTAAAGCAGATGCCAGACTGAGATTCATTGGAAGAATCCTAAGGAAATGCAATCCGAAAACAAAGGAAGTAGGTTACAGTACACTTGTTCGCCCACTGCTTGAATACTGCTCAGCAGTGAGGGATCCGTACCAGATAGGGTTGATAGAAGATATAGAGAAGATCCAACGGAGAGCAGCGTGCTTCGTTACAGGATCATTTAGTAATTGCGAAAGCGTTACGGAGATGATAGATAAACTCCAGTGGAAGACTCTGCAGGAGAGACGCTCAGTAGTTCGGTACGGGCTTTTGTCAAAGTTTCGAGAACATACCTTCACCGAAGAGTCAAGCAGTATATTGCTCCCTCCTACGTATATCTCGCGAAGAGACCATGAGGATAAAATCAGAGAGATTAGAGCCCACACAGAGGCATACCGACAATCCTTCTTTCCACGAACAATACGAGAATGGAATAGAAGGGAGAACCGATAGAGGTACTCAAGGTACCCTCCGCCACACACCGTCAGGTGGCTTGCGGAGTATGGATGTAGATGTAGATGTAGATAATAACATCTCCTTTGAGATTTGGAGGTTCAAATGGCTTTTGCCTGTCCACAGATTGTTCCAAGGCTGTTCATTGTCCACTTCCACATGAACAAGAAATTCCAGAGTGAACATTTTGATTTTGTATAGATAGTAATACAGAACATTTCATAGGATTTTATGAACCATGCTTACAAGCATGCGCAATGTCCGGGCAATTTCCCATGCACTACATGTTTGCACATCACCACTTGACCCCTCCTGCAATGCTGTGATCATATCTTTGGCAGATGTTGGATCAATTGCTTTCCTCTCTCTGCCACACTGCACTTCAATAGGACCTACCTTTTCAAATTTTATAATGATTTTCTCTAGACATTTATCAGACATCCAGACAATGCCTTTTACATACCCTTGAGTGTCCTGAACTTATGCAGTGCTACTGGTGCAGTCACCATTCTTGTAAAATGATCTGCCAGCAGTGCACAATCATTCATGGAGACAGTTGCATTGGGCATCTCGGAATGAAACTGATGTACAGCCATAAGCCTTGCGTCTGTTGGTGTGCATTTTCTGATGCTTACAGTGCCATCTATTGCAGTAGTAAAATTTTTTGTATTTTTTCTCTTACTTTCCACTCTGCATCTGATGTAATTCTGAGCAGTAGATCTCTTTCTACAGTATTTTGAAACTGGAACTTTAATTATGGACAGCCTGTATACAGAATGTCTTTCCAAGGGCAACAAACTTGAAGGCAATACTGTAGAAAGAGAGGAGGGAGTAGATGAAGGTGATTAGATTAGATTAGATTAAATTAGTACTTGTTCCATACATCATGAATACAACACTTCATAATGATGTGGTACGTGTCAGGTACAAGATATTACATTACACAAAATATTACATGACACTTAATATTTTTATTTTTTTGTGGGGGTTTGGGAAATTACCCACTTACTGTATCCAACAATTCATCTAATGAGTAGAAGGAGTTGCCATTAAGAAATTCTTTTAATTTCCTTTTAAATGCTATGTGGCTATCTGTCAGACTTTTGATGCTATTAGGTAAGTGACCAAAGACTTTCGTGGCAGCATAATTTACCCCCTTATGAGCCAAAGTTAGATTTAACCTTGAGTAGTGAAGATCATCCTTTCTCCTAGTGTTGTTGCCATGTACACTGCTATTACTTTTGAATTCGTTTGGATTGAGGTGGGGATAGGACACTGTGAGAAGAATTTAACAGAGCACTGAAAGACTTATGTTAAACAAATGACTCTACAACACAGATTAAAAGTTAGATTGAAGATACATTTACAGCATTTCTAAATGTTGAGGAAGGTTGTAGGTGTGAAAGGGTGGGTGGGTTTCAGTGTGTGTGTGTGGGTGGGTGGGTAGGTGGGTGAGTGGGTGCATGTGTGTGTGGGTGTGTTTGTTTTTGTGTACTCTAGTTGTCAAAGGTTCTATTCTGAAAGCTAGCAAAGATGTGACTCAAAACCTCTGTTACTCAGTGAGTGGTCCCCTCTACTCAAATATTTATTAATGAAATATTTACTAGTGATACAACATATTTTTGGACTGTGAATGGTACTTCTCCTTCAGTGAAACAGATTTTTTAAGGCATGATGAAAGTCTTTGTGATGTGGCAGGAAATTAAAATTTTGTGTGTGTGTTATATCTTGATGGAATACAGATAATGGAAAGGGTAAAAGTAACCACTAACCTAACAGCTGAGGTGTGTGACACACACACACACACACACACACACACACAGTCTTGGTTCTGAAGCCAACTTTTACTGGTGTAAAGGTTGTCTTGGGTGCAGTAGGTGTGAGGGGAAAGGAAGAAGCTAGGGGAATGAGGAGTGAAGAATGGCTGGTGACTGAGGGAGAGGCAGCAACAGGCAGGATGGGAGTGTGGTATTGGTGAGCTTGTCCCACTGTTGACAGGGCTAGTTCCACATGGTATATAAATAACTGGAGGAGTGTGTTGCAAGAGAGATGGAGAAAGAATATACGAAGAGGCAGGCCTGAGGAGAAAATATGAGAGTAAAATGATGGTGTGAAGTAAGGGTCCTGTGACAAGGTGGATGTGGCTCTGGGGCAGGGGGCTAGCAGAGATAGAGGCCAGGAGGACTGGAGAGTTGAAGGAAGTGTTGTAAGGATTATTCCCATCTACATAATTCAGAGAAGCTGGTAGGTGGAGGGCGCAGGGGAGCAAGGGAAGAAAGTATCCAGATGGCACAGATTATGAAGCAGCCTTTAGGTTGATCATATTGTGCTGAGCATCATGTTTCTGCCCATAGGTGATCAACTTTTATCTTGGTCATAATTTGACTGTGGCCATTCATTTGCATTGGCAGCCCATGCCCAAATAAAAAGCTATGCAAAAGCTACACAGAGCTGATATATGGTGACTGGTGTGCAGGTAGCCTTGCATGTGATACCTACTCCACCAGAGGCAAAGCCATCTGTGATCAGTCATGTCATATACCAGCTCTGTGTTAACTTTTGCACTGCATTTTATGTGGACATGGTCAGCATCAAACAGTGTCCTGCAGCTTGACAGTGCATGCCACCATCCTATACACTCTCACACGCACTGCTTCTTGAGCCACATTAGCCAATAAGTATTTTATTCCATCATCTTCCAAGTGTACACATTAGACAGCAATATTTATTCTTATTCTGATATTTAGGTCAATAATTGTACAGCCATAGTCAAGGTGAATTGGTGGCAGAATTAAAATCACTTTACATGATACTGTTGAGTAAATGCACATTTACTTCAAGGAAAACTTGAAAAACACACTGCAGTTTTCAACATAATCAATGAAGTGTTTTGGTGACATCTGTCACTGTTCACAAACATAACTGATATCTGCAAATCTACAGCAACTTCAAGGTAATACACATGCTACTATGAATATATTCCCCTTTTCATGACCCAGAGAGTTGTTTTCTCATCTCTTGAGTAGTAACTGTTTATCCAAAATTGACCTACCAGAAATGTGAATCCATTACTCCCTTAATGAAAAAGCATGATACTGTCAGTTCAGCCTTTTCCCACTGTGTGTCACACAGTTCTGAAAAACTGATCACATATACTCTGAAGACTGTCTTCAACACACAAAAAAGGCATTGACTACCATTTTTGAGGTCCATTAATTTCACAGGTATCTATTAAATATTTGATTCAAAACTGCTGTGGATTGCAAACTACTCCTTGAATGTTTGGACCTCATCATCTTCTGGAGCACATACCTCCATAGCTAGAACAATGAATGTGTTTTATAACTGATTACAAGTACATTATCTGTCTGCCCCAAGTATAACAACATTAACAATAGCACCTTGAGCAACTTATCAGTGCAGTGTATATTGGCCTGCAATCAAATGAGACATTCAAATAATAATCAATCACTGCCATATGTAACAGCAGTAAGATTTTTGTGATACACTGAGGTGTATAAGACTAATAGGAAGTAGAGGTGATCCGTTCATTACAATAGACAAGAAACTTGTAATAACTTAAATAGAAACTGAAGCTGCATGTGAAATTTTTAGGCAAGACTTAGTATCAGGAATGAGAGGATACTTATTCTTCTAGCAACCACCACCCTTCCCACTAGATGTAATTGAAAAAGCCAGAAAAACCCTCAGCTTGCTAATTCATATATATACCCCTTAATACTGTTGCTGATGGAGCAGACTTTAATTGTATAACAACTAATTGGGATGGTTACAGTTTTATTCTTGTGACAAGAAGACCTCCTGCAATACAATAACAAATCCTTTCTCTGAAAGTTACTTTGAACAATTTGTTCTGAAACCCACTTACGAATATAATATGTTATATCTAATGGCAATTTATAGACCTTAATTCTTGAAGAAGTGCACATTGAAGCTGGAGTCAGTGACTGTGAGAAAGTTGTACTAAAGAACAAAATGGGAACTAAGACAAGTAGATAGATTTATATTTACAGTAACCTACATAAACAGGCAGTACTGTCACATCTCAAGGGGTCAAGGAGGAGCTCAAAACATTTTTCTCTCTGCAGGAGCAGGTAGAGGAACTGTGGCTCAAGTTCAGAATAAAAGCTAACATGACGGGAGGTATCTGATTTGGATTATAGTCACTGTAAAGAAACTCCTGAAGGAACATTGACTAACATACAACAGGCATAAAATAAAGCATAGGCTTATAGATTGAGAAATGCTGAATAAAATGTGTTTCGCTGTCAAATGGGCAACATGATGCCTCCAATGACTACTGTTGTAGAATTTTATCAAAAGTTCTCTAAAACACTCAAAGAAATTCTAGTCACATGTAAAGGCTATCAGTGGCACAGAAGTTTATGTTCAGACACTCTTGGTTGTCACAGAACTGAAACTGATGATAGCAAAGCACTGTTTTCAAATGTTCTTTTACAAAGGGAGATACAAAAGAACTGTCCCAGTTTCATTCCCACATCACTGCAAAGATGAGTGATCTAAATATTAATTTCAGTGCCATCAAGAAACATTTGAAATTGCTAAGATTATTGGTAGCTCTGGTGGCCACTTTTCTACAATTTCTTCAGTTTAATTTGCAATTCATTACCAATAAATTATGGTTGAGTGTAATTTCAAAATCTTTTACAGTTTAAAATCCGGTTTTGAAATCTCTGTATTACCATTATATAACAACCTGAAACCTTCTGGTGTCTCCAAGTCTCTTCCATACATACAACCTTTTTTTTTCATTATTCTTAAACTATGTATTTGCAATAATTTACTTGTGTTCTGTGCAAATTCTACCAGGCACCTTCCCTTTTCCTTCCTTTCCTACAATACATGTTCTTCTATTATCTTACCTTATCTTTCTTTTCTTAGTATTGAATTCCAATTCTCCATCACATCTACCTTAGACTAAATAATTTCCTTTATTTTATCATATATTCTTTCAAATTTTTGATTACCTGCAGAGCTAGTAGACATATATGCATGTGCTATTGTGATGGACCTGGGTTTTGTGTCTATTTGGCTATGATAATGCATTCACTTTGTAGTTCACAGTAGTTCACTAACATTCCTGGTTTCTTATTCACTATTAGATCTACTTCTATGTTGCCACTATTTGTGTTTGTGTTGATAATCCTGTACTCACCTGACCAGAAATCCTGTTCTTCCTGTCCCTGCGCTTCACTAATTCTCACTACCTCTAACTTTTAAATATAATTTATTGGCCTTTGGCATTAATCATTTAGCCAGCCTCTAACTTCTAGCTATCCATTTCTCTTCTGGGAAATGTCTATATATTAATTACATACAATCACTCATGAACAATTGAATTAGGAATGGTTGCTGGGCAGGTTGCTTCTGCTGCCACAGCAAAGTCTGTCATTTCATATAACTGCGATGTCACATAACCTCGTAGTGGCTACTGGCCTGAATGCCCATGTCATACCAGCTCACTGCCATGCTGTTGAGAAAGTTATGAACCTCTTCTTTCACCTCGTCATCAGAGCTGAATCGCTGGGACCACAATTAACACTGACAGGTACTGTGAGACTCCGAAAAAACTCAAATGGGCAATTCAGAATCGGAAAACAGGAATGTTGAGCAAGGGTGTACACATTCTCCATGACAACACTCGTCCACATATGACTTGGCAAACCGTTGCTCTCGTGAAACAGTTTCAGTGGAACATAATCACTCTCCCATCCCATAGTCCTGACTTGGTGCCCAGTGACTGTCACCTGTTTCCTAGGTCAAAAGAACATTTGGCCAGAAAGCGATTCAGCTCTGACAACAAGGTGAAAAAAGAAGTTCATAACTTTCTGAACAGCATGGCAGAGAGCTGGTATGACATGGACATACAAAAACTGCCACATCATCTACAAAAATGCATCGACAGAAATGGTGATTATGTTGAAAAATAGCTAAATGTTCAAGCTGTAAACTGATGTAAACCATTGTAGAAATAAACAGGTCTATGTACTTATAAAAAAATAGGAGACCTTACTTTTGGGATTACCCTTGTATGTTGCTCACAAGTGTAAATACATGAAAAGTACTTGAAGGTAAATAGCCTGACTGTGTAACTGGAAAAGCAGTAAGAAGTTTCTACTGGAAAAGCAGTAAGAAGTTTCTAGATTTATTTATTTATTTATTATTTTATTACAGGCCAACTATGGACCATGTCAAGACTACTATTCATTTCTCTTTTCCTCAAGTCTAATTAAAAACACTCTAATTTTCTCAGAATGACCTCTTTTCCTCTCATCTGATGATTTTTGACACCAGTTGTCTGTTTTCTGTTTGTTTTATCTTCCTGAAAACCTTTGAATTTCTTAACTTCTGGTCTGAATTTGTCTCTGATGAGTGAGGCTTCCTGTTCAATCTGCATTTTCTTTGTCTGTATTTTTATTCTGGAAGAATGTGTGAGTCTTCTATGCTAACCCATCTTCCTTCATTCTCTCTAGATGTCCATAGACTATAACATGTCTTCTTGATCTCATATGCTATTTTAGGGCAGAATGAGTCAATTTCCTTATTTGGTCTCAAAATCCAATTGCCATATTTGTTCTTGTTTGGACCCAATACTATTCACATGATTCTTGTTTCTATCTTTTCCAAATCTTGTAATGGCTTTTTGTATCCAGATAAAAGTAGTGTTTCTGACCCATACAGATCTGGTTTTACAACTGTATTATAATGCCTTAGTTTTACATTTTTAGAAAAACATTTTTTATTGTATAGATTTCTCACTTTCGCGTATACTCTTTTCATTTTTTTTTTTTTTTTTTTTTTCAGTTCTGATTTTAATTGTTTCTTTTCAACTTTTTGCATTTGTATTTTCACCCAAATATTTGGAGTTATCTTTTTTATTGATACTGCCACAATTGGTTTTAAAAATTCTCAGTGAATTATTTTCATTAGTCATGTGTAATGTCTTTGCAAATGATATTGTAGACCTGACCTACCTTCTCAGCTGCCTGCTTCAGAAGTTCTAGTTTTTTCTTTGCATTCTTCGAGGTTCCATCTATTATTACAAGATTGTCTGCAAAGGCCAACAATTTATTGCTTCTTTTGATCCAACCCTTCATTTTTCTTCCTTTATTTTCCACTCTCTTAAAACCTTTTTCTGCACAAAGTTGGATAATAATGGTGACCAACTGTCTCCTTGTCTGACTCCTGATACAATCCGGAACAGACGAGAAGTTGTTCCAAGAAATTTAACTTTATATATTGTGCTTGTATGAGTTTGTGTAGTTATTTCCACAGTTTTCCTGTCTTCTGCAAATTCATTCAGAGTTTTGAGAAATGAATTTTGTCTACTGAATTATATGCCTTTTAAAAATCAACAAATATCAGCACTATCTTTTTATTTGATATTTTCATTTACTTAATTATTTGTTTAAGGTATATGATTTTCTCTGGACAGGATCTGTTACTCCTACATCTGGCCTTATACTTTCCAGTTTGTTTCTCTAATTGAGGATTTAATGTGTCGAGAAGACCTCATCATAAGATTTCAAACAATGGAAACTCCAGCTAGGAATATCAACAACTTAGGAAATGTTAGATTGCTACTTACTTATCGTAAAGAAGACTTGCTAAGTTGCAGACAGGCTGAAAGAGTTATGTAGAGCTTTCGGCCACAGCCTTCATCAAAAAGATAAACACACACTGTTCATACACAAGTAAGCCCACCACATGCACACATGACTGCCAACACCAGCATCTCGGGCCAGAATGCAACTATCATGTGGGATGCAAGCAGCAATCTGGAGGTGGCAGGGAAGAGGAAGGGATAGTTGTTTATAGTTGGGGAGAGAGACAAACGCTGTCTGGCAAAGTGTGCGGGAGCTAGGTTGGTAACAGGCACAGTGTAAGTAGGTTGTGGGACAGGGAGGTGGAGAAAAAGAGCAGGAAAAGATGGGCAGGTGCATTGGCAGAGGGCAGCAGACAAAGAAGGTGCAAGACAAGAATGGGGAGGAGATGATAGGACAGACAGGGTGGAAACTTTTGGGTAGAGGATGTGGGGACAGTATGTTACCGTAGGTTGAGGTCGGGATAATTACAGGAGCAGAGAATATGTTGTAAGGCTAACTCCCATTTGCGCAGTTCTGAAAAGCTGGTGGTGGAGGGAAAGATCCAGATGGCTTGGGTAGTGAGGCAGCGATTGAAATTAAGCATCTTATGTAGAGAACTGGAATAGGAAATGCAGGGTGGGTGGGTTGGGCAGTTCTTGTACCTGGGTCTTTCACAGGGACATAATCCCTGCGGCAAGGGGTTGGGATTGAAAGTGGCATAGGGATGGACTAGCATGTTGTGGAGGTTGGGTGGGCAATGGAACACCACTTTAGGAGGGTGGCAAGTATCTGGGGTAGGATGCCCTCATTTCAGGGCATGATGATAGGTAATCAAAGCCCTCGCAAAGGATGTAGTTCAGTTGTTCCAGTCCAGGGTGGTACTGGGTGATGAAGGGGACATTCCTTTGTGGCTGGTTCTTGGGGGTGGTGAGAGGGTTGGGAGTGTGAGGGGAAATGGCATGGGAGATCTGTTGGCAGACTAGGTATGGAGAATAATGACGGTCTATGAAGGCCTTGGTGAGAACTTCAGCATAGTAACCAAGGTGGTTCTTTTCACTGCAGATGTGATGTCCCTGAGATGCCAGGCTGTGTGGGTGGGATTTTTCGGTGTAAAAGGGATGGCAGCTGTGGAAATGCAGATATTGTTTGTTGGTGGTTGATGGATTTAATATGTGACAGAGGTGTGGATGGAGCCATCAGAGAGGAGGAGGTCAACATCTAGGAAAGTGGCGTGCTGGGTTGAGGAGAACTATGTGAAATGGATGGGAGAGATGGTGTTGACATTGTGAAGGAATGCAGATAGGGTATCTCAGCCCTGGGTCCTGATCATGAAGATGTCATCAATGAACCTGAACCAGACTAGGGGTTTGACATTTTGGGAGGCTAAGAAGATCTCTCCTAGATGGCCTATAAACAGGATGGCATAGGATGGTGCCATGCGGATTTGTTTGTATACCTCCCCTTCAAAGGAGAAGGGATAGGATCACTCTGGCAGAGTTAATAGGTGGAGGAGTCAGACAATTGCTGGAGCCCTTCTTCCAGGCAGTCACTGCAGTTCATAACAACAGTAGTGGAGCCTTTGTCTGCAGTTAAGATGATTAGGTAAGGATTTGTTTTGAGGTTGTGTACAGCTATTCTTTCTTTGACTGAAAGTAGTGGAGCCTTTGTCTGCAGTTAAGATGACTAGGTAATGATTTGTTTTGAGATTGCGTACAGCTATTCTTTCTTTGACTGAAAGATAGGTGCTCTGAGGAAGGGACGTGGGGAAGGATGGTGAGATTAAGTTGGAGGTAAGGAATTTCTGGAAGGTGATCAGCACATGGTTAGGTGAGAGGGGGGAGGATCATCATTAGATGGTGATGTGAACAGGAAGAGGCAGGGTTGACTGTTGTAATTAGAGTTGTTTTGATTTGAGGGATTGGTGACAAAGAACTTCTTCCATTGCAGGGATCACGAGCAGGAGTGTAGGTCTTTGACAAGTTGGGTGTAGGGTTAAAGGTGATGTCTTTCAACAGGACTGAAACTTCTGTGGAGCTGAGGTTTTTAGTGGAAAGGTTAAAAAACATTGTTACATTAATGTTTTGGCTCTCAATTTGGTGGAGAGTTGGTAGGGAGTTTTGGGGGATGTGGCAAGTTGAAAAGGTCAGCCAGGCAGGGTGCTAGAGAGGCAGATGAGAAGGAATACAATGGGTAGGATAGGGACTGGATAGTGGTGCATTGAGGTGCCAGTAGGATATCAGGAGGTTGGATAACTTATGGAATTGGTGTCTGAAATGCTCCTTCATGTGCTGGAGGGCAAGGGAGCAAATTTCAGAGATGTGACGAATGGAGTAGGAATTGCACATTAGTAGTATCTCTGATGGTTCCATCTGCAGCTCTGTCCACACTAAACCCACCAACCACCAAAAATACCTGAATTTTGATAGTTTACAACCCTTTCACACCAAAATATCCCTCCCATACAGCCTGCCAACTCAGGGAGAGGATATTTGTAGTGACAAGAGCTCCCTTGCTCAGTATGCAGAGGGTCTCACCAAGGCCTTCACAGACTACACTATCCCCCAGACCTAGCAAGCAAACAGATCTCCTGTGCCATTTCCCCTCACACCCCCAATCCTCCCATCATCTCCAAGAACCCACCACAAAGGAGTGTCCCCTAAGTCATCCAGTACCACCCTGGACTGGAACAACTGAACCACGTCCTTTGCCAGGGCTTTCATTATCTATCATCATGCCCTGAAATGATGGACATCATACCTGAGATACTTACCACCATCCAAAAGTGGTGTTCTGTGGCCCTCCCAACCTCCACAACATCCTAGTCCATCCCTATGCCACTTCCAATCCTAATCCCTTACCACAAGGATCATATCCCTATTGAAGACCCAAATGCAAGACCTGTCCAATCCACCCACCCATTACTTTCCATTCTAGTCCTGTCACTAGTTTATCGCACCCCACCATGGGCCAGACCACTTGTGAAAGCAGCCTTGTCATTTACCAGCTCTACTGCAGTCACTGCACAGCTTTTCACATTGGTATGACTACCACCCAGTCAGGATGAATGGCCATTGCCAAACTGTGGCCAAGAGCAAAGTAGATCAACTTGTGGCACAACATGCAGGAGAACATAACATGCTTGATTTCAGTGGCTGCTTCACTACCCAAGCCATCTGGATCCTCCCCTTCATCACCAGCTTTTCTGAACTGCACAGATGGGAGTTGGCCTTACAACATATTCTCTGCTTCTATAAGAATCCCAACCTCAACCTACATATACTGTCCCCACTCCGACTGCTCAACAATTTCCACCCTCTCTGTCCTATCATCTCCTCCCCATTCTTGTCTCTGACCTTCTTTGTCTGCTGCCCTCTGCCAATATATCTGCCCATATTTCCTTGCTCCTCTCCTTTTTTTCTCCACCTCCCTGTCCCACAACCTACTGACACTGTGCCTGTTTCCAACCTAGCCCCTGCACATTCCACCAGACAGCATTTGTCTCTCTCCCCACCCATACACTACTGTCCCTTCCCCTTCCCTGCCCCCTCCAGACTGATGCTTGCATCCCATGGGATGTTGGATTTTGGTCCGAGATGCTGGAGCTGGTGGTCATGTGTGGATGAGGTGGGCTTGTTTGTGTATATAAATGGTATGTGTACCTCTTTTGCTGATTAAGGCCATGGCCAAAAGCTTTATGTAAGTCTTTTAATTGTGACTATCTGCAACTTAACATTTTGTCTTTATGGGACATAGCAATCTATCTTTTCCTACAATATGATAAGATTTTGTATTCTAAGTGTCAAAAATGAAATTCCTTTGTAATTACTGACACCAGTATCTGTTTTGTCCCCTTTTTTATGAAGTGGATGAATTAATGGAATCTTCCTGTTTTATGGAAATATTTCAGTGTCCCAAACCTTATCTTATTTTTCTTTTATAATTGTGACACCTGGATCCCCAATAGCTATTAGAATTTCTGCTACGGGGCCAACTTCTGCTGGAGCTTTGTTGTGTTTTAATTGTTTGATTTAACTTTTAATCATATTGATGCACAAGGGTTTTGAATTTTAATTTGGGATATTATCATGGAATTCCAATTGTCTGGTCAGTTTTTCAGAGTTCAATAGCTTTTCAAAATATGCTGACAGTAACTCAGTTACCTTCACTATTAAGTGTGAGTTTTCAATTTACTTTTCTGAAGCATAGCAACTGCAGAATGTCCCCAGATGTACAAAGGAAGGAAGGAAGGAAGATTAGAGTTTAATGTCTCAGTGAGGTTATTCAAGATGGAGCACAAGCTCAGATTATGAAAGGACAGGGAAGGAAATTGTCTGTGCCCTTTTAAAAGGAACCATCCTGTCATTTGTGTGGAGTGATTTACAGAAATCATGGAAAACCTAAATCAGTATTGCAGTATGGGCATTTGAACCCTCATCCTCCCAAATGCAAGCCCATTGTGCTGACCACTGTGCCACCTCACTTGGTCACAGACATACAGTTCATGAATGTTTTATAACAGTCTCTTGTATAATATTTTTTAAAGTTTTTTGTAGTTTTAAGTTGCTCTTTTTCCAAGCAACTTTTTTGTGCCCTAATAATTTTATCTGCTTGCTTATTTTCAAACTGATAGATTTTACGATTACTACTTGTTTTCCTGCTATAACAGTTGTTTCAAGCTTTCTTTTTTGTCTAAGTACTCCTTCGCATTTATTATTCCACCATTGGTCCTTTCCTTATTTGTTCCCTACAGCTACTTCAAATGTAATATTTTTAATTGTTTCTGTAAAATTGTTAGTATAAATATTCACTTTCTTCAACATCTTATGAAAATCATATTCCATTTCCTTCGAAGTTTCATTATTAATTTTCTCAATTGCACTGGTTTTTTTCATGATTTTATGTTCTGGAGTAAATGTCATGTGGATCTCAGTTAGGTAGTGATCTAAAGCAATTCCCATTTCGCTCTTGACTGTAATGTTCTTGATTTTTTTAAAAATTACATCTGAAGATGATGACATGATCAAGTTGGGATTTGGTGATGTCCATGTCTTTTTTTCTTCTTTCTAGGTAGTGTTTTGAAGCACGTTGCCATCATTTTAAGATTAAAGTACTTGTGTAATGACCCACACAGATCCACCACCAACATCCGGGAGTGCAGTCATAAGATACGCCACAGAGGTTAACAGATGCAGCTAAAAATTCGAAAACCATGAGAATCCACCATTCATGGATGTACACTCTCCCAGCTGGCAAATGGCTTTCAGAGGTGGGCCCAACCAGCTCTAACTCATTTACGTGTTTACTTCTGCATATGTGTTATTGGACTGTGATTGTGAACCACTCCTTGGCTAGTGTGCCCCCACCCCCCCTTACAATATGTTATTTCCTAGACTTAAAAAAGTTTGTTGTGTGATCTGTAGTGAGATTAGAACACAGTGGTGATGACTGTGGTCATATCTTCATGCGTCTTTCATTGTGCAGTTGCTTTTCGCTTATTTGTCGTGGCATGGAGTCTCTGATTCAAATGTTGGTGCAGCAATAGAAGGACATCATCATGGTCATGCAACAAGCTTTGCCAACATTTCTCTCCAAACATTCATCTCTGGCTCCCTTTGCTCCACAGTTCCTGTTGTTCAGTGAGTTGGTGGAAGATTGAGGAGGCATATGTACACCATCTATGGCAGCATTTTCATGCCTTCCATTTTATGTTATGGAGGTATGTCATGCAGTGTTTTTGTCATGTATTTCTCCCACCTCATATCAGGTGCAGCGGCAGTTGACCCCATTGCAGGAAACTTCCTCACTGTCATTTGACACCTTATGTTTGTTGTTGTCTTCCAATTATCAACATTGCACGCATGTCATGGAGATAGGCCACATCATCTTCTGGAAGGGCATCCAAGCCATGGAGAGTCTTTATCAGGGCTATTATGGACCTGCCCCCTCTCTTGTGACTCTGTGAACTGCAGGCATTTTTAGGTAAAATTGCCTATTACCAACAGTTCATTCCCGGGGCATCCCTGCACACACACATACACTGCATCTCCTTCTACACAAAAGTGCTCCCTTTGTCTGGTCTCCAGCATGCGACCAGCCCTTCACCACAGTGGAAGAATGAATCTGGTTGGTACCATATCTAGCTATCTTTGATCCCAATAAACCGTTACTTTTGGCTATGGATGTCTCGCAGCACAGTATGGAGATGGTCATCATCCATCTGGCTTGTTCCACATCCATCATCTCATTTTTTTGTTTCTATGGAAAGAAAATAAAATTGAATCTAATCTAATCTAATCATCATAATGCACACAGATCAGAGCAGCTACTAGAATTTGCATCTAAAACTCTCAGTCCTGCACAGGTCCAGTATTCTCATGTCAAAAAGGAGGCTCTGGCCATTGTGTATGCAGTCATCAAATTTCACATTTTCTTGTACAACACCAAATTCCAACTAATTATGGATCACAAGCCCTTAATTTCATTATTTAATCCGTTCGGCCACATCCCCAATAAGATGATCCACTGGTTGCAGTGGTGGACCTCGTTCCTTTCAAAATACAACTATGATATTCATTTTTTTGCTCCACGAAGCAACACACAAAAATCAGATGCCTTCTTCCAGCTGCCCATTGGTCTGGGCTCATTTAGGTTATCAGCAGCAGCTCTTGTGTTTTCATTTGGATGTCTCCTCTGGCCAACTGGTAGACGGTTATCTAGAGCCCTACTTGCCAGGGTAGCAGTGACTGACCGTGTACTCAAACAGGAAGTCCACCTCATCCAGCAGGGTTGGTCTTCTTGCCCTTTGAGCCTCTCTTATGATCAGTTTCATAACTACTTTGTCTTGTACCATCATCTCTCAGTCTTAGCTGGGGTCCTCCTCATTTCCATGGATGAAGCAGCTCCCTGGATGGTCATTCCCGAGAGTCTGCACTGGGAGGTTTTATACAAGTTGTACAACTTCGCTTCTGCCATTTTTTCCCCAACATTTGTGGCTTTACTGAAACAAATTGGTTACACATGTGTCATTCAAAGTATTTTCCATCACTGGCCACTACTTTCTGCCATCTTGTGGGCACTGTACAAATCCTGTTGGTCAGCCAGGCCATGTGCCATTGATATAAACAAGTGATAGTCAGAGGGCGCAATGACTGGAGAATACAGTAGGTGGGGTAGGACTTCCCATTTTAACGTTTCCAAGTACATTTTGACCTCTTTTGCAATGTGGGGTTGAGCGTTGTCATGCTGCAAAATCACTTTATTGTGCCTCCCTCTGTATTGTGGCCATTTGTCTTTTCATGCTCTGCTCAAATGCATTAATTGCATTCGATAACGAGCACCTGTGATTGTTTCACTTGGTTTTAACACCTCATAGTACACGACACCGAGTTGCTCCCACCAAATGCAGAGCATGATCTTGGAGCCACGAATATTCGGTTTGGCTGTCATTTAGGGTTATCATAATTAACACATTTTTCATCAGTGGTCACAATGCGATGCAGAAATCCCTTCCGTTTTTGCCTCTGAAGCAACTGTTCACAAACAAACAAACGCGGTTCAACGTCTCTTGGTTTCACCTCACACAGGACCCAAGTTCCTATTTTCTGAATCATGCCCATAGCCTTGAGATGTTTTGAAATGGCTTCCTGTGTCACTGCCACTAATTGAACCAATTCTTCTCAAGTTTGACGTGAATCTTCACTCAGTGATGTCTCCAATTCTGCATCTTCGAAAACATTCTCTCTTCCACCACTATGCCGGTCTACGAAGTTGAATTCACCGTTCTTGAAGCATTGAACCCATTCACAACATGTTCTCTCACTAACAGAGTCCTTACCGTACGTACTTGAGAGCATTAGATGAGACTCAGCTGTTGTTTTCTTCATACTGAAACAAAACAGTAACACCTCCCGCAGATGACGAGAATTAGGCTCATAAACTGACATTTTCAATCAAGAACAACTTTATGATGAAGACACAAATCGATCAATGTTTGAATGAGGTTATGTTGACTGAGGTCCAAGCTAACTGCCTGATGTCTGCAAGCTGTTTCTTTTGACCGCTACTTACCGTTGTCGCCAGCTGTAGGCAAACGGCGGAAGCGAAATTGGACACCTTGTAGCTGTTATATGAGGGGCACTGTGGTGCTTCCCACACAAAGGTCTTGGCTTGCAGACATGTTTACTGGCCTGGCATATACTGAGAACTGGAACACTTGGTTGCTGCATCTCCCCAGTGTGCTAGTCAACAGGTGACTCCCAGGTCATTGCTCTCTTCATGGCCTCTAGCAACCCAGCCCAGCCCAGGGAACCAATCAATGTTGATTTTGCAGCTCTGTTTCCGAATGCATTCTGGATAATTGTCATTGACGCATTTTCACATTTTCCAAATGTGGTCCAGTGCCCCTTTGCCCCTACCAAGGTCACTATTCAAGCTCTCTGCACAACTTTTTCTGTGGAGGATCTTCCAGTCACACTCATTTCTGACAGTTCCTCTCTCAGGCATTTTGTGTTTTCTGTGTGCTGTCAGCCATTTGCCATGTTCAATCCCCTCCCTTTCACCCATAATCCAGTGGGGAGGCCAGTCACATAGTTCACACAGTTAAGACCCAGTTGAAAAAATACAAGGCATGTTTTTTAAGTAAGGTCTGTTTTGTTGTAGACACTAGTAGTTAGCACACATACTGCAATGAGCATGTGCGTCATGTACTGGCATGCCTCGGAAACAACTGTGCTCAGTTTCAGCTCTGTAGCTAACTTGTACAGTTCTGTTTGTGCTTTCAAAATGTTTAAGACTATCAATTCGCTGCCAAGTATGAGGTTCGCTCAGTGATACGGTTTTTGTCAGCAAGGAACCTCTATGCGCAGAAATTCATTGACAGATTTGTGAAGTGTTTGGTGATCCTGTTATGAGTAAAAGCAAAGTGGGTACGAGAATTCAAAGATGGCTATGACAATGTCCATGATGAGGACCGCTCCGGTTGCCCTTCTTTGATTACAGATGATTTGTGGCTTCTGTTGAAGCCAGGGTTCGTGAGAACAGGCGCTTCACAATAACAGGTCTCTCAAACATATTTCCTTATGTATCAAGTTCAGTGCTTTACAACATTGTTTCTGAACACCTAAAGTTTAGGAAACTGTGTGGCCATTGGGTCCAGAAACTCCTAACAGAGGACCACAAAAACCAAAGATTTGAGTGTGTGATGAAGTTCTTGACTCGTTATCACGAAGAAGGTGGCGGCTTCTTGAGTCAGATCGTAACTGGAGACGAAACATGGGTTTCACATATCACGCCCGAATCGAAGCAACCAAGCATGGAATGGAGACACACACACACACTCACCTGTAAAGGTGAAGGCCAAACAGACTCTGCCCCAGTGCAAAATCATGGCATCGGTGTTTTGGGATAGGCATGGTGTTTCGTTGGGCGACTTCATGTAACAAGGAACCACTATCAATGCAGAAACATACTGTCAAATCATAAGAAAGCTACGCAGAGTGATACAAAACAAAAGAAGTGGCATGATGACAAAGGGAATTGTCGTTCTCCATGACAATGCAAGACCTCACACTGCAGGTCGGACCCACGATTTGTTGGACAGTTTTGGCTGGGAAGTTTTAGACCACCCACCCAACAGTCTTGATCTTGCGCCAAGCAATTACCATCTGTTCCTCCACCTCAAACAACACCTCAGTGGCAACGGTTACAATGATGATGACGACGTGAAAACGGCAGTGAACTGTTGGTTATCATAGCAGACGGCAAGTTTTTATGAAGAGGGTATTTTAAAATTGGTTGAGAGATATGATACATGTTTGAACAAACTTGGCAACTATGTCAAAAAATAGAGTGAAGTATGTACTTTCTGAAAATAAATTTACTTTTTTGAAATAACCTTTCATTGTGTGTGTTCAAACAGACCTTACTTAAAAAACATGCCTCGTATATGCAAGACTTCCCTGCCAAAGAGGCATTAAATTTCATTCTGATGGTCTGCAGCATGACTCCTATTTAAAATATCCACGGGTGTACTGCCAGTCTACAGTGTCCAAGGGGCACAATATTTCGGCAATCATACATGTTGCCATCATCAGGTGAACAGACAGACTGAGCTCCTGTGAACGTGCTGCCACGGAGATCCGTACGCTATGGCTGCCCAGAGGGAGCTGGGTTCAGCCGCAGCGGTGGCCGATTTAAATACCCTCCGCCCGGGGTGCACTCCCTTCGCTGTCCGCGCCCTGCGCCATGGTCGTGCGGTGGAACAGATTGCGACGGCGTCTGAGATGACGTCGGAGTGATGGCTCTGTCCGCCATGGTCGTCACAACTATACGTTTGCTCAATTTACTCTTGATTAACCCAATTGCTGGTTCCCAAGCCTTGCTCACATTATAGCCACAGTCACTATTTATGAGGTCATCATTGGTGCGAATTTCGATGGCCTCTCTAACAACGCTGTCCCAGTATCTCGACATCTGTACCAGAATCCTCGTGCGTTCATACTCGATAGCGTGATTTTCTGACAAATAATGTTCAGCAACCGCTGACTTGCTCGGATACATCAGTCGAGTGTGCCTCTGGTGTTCACGGCATCGATCCTCGACGGTAAGCATCGTCTGACCAATATACAACTTGCCACATTGACACGGAATCTGGTACACGCCGGCCTTCCTCAAACTGAGGTCATCTTTGGCGCTCCCCACCAGTGCACGAGTTTTATTTGGAGGACAAAACACAGTTCCGACCCGGTGTTTCTTCAAAATGCGGGTGATTTTCCCCAAGAGTGCACCTGTATATGATTTCATCCATCTCCACAGGTTATGCTGTAGTGGTTGGGTGGAGAGCACATTGAATCTGCCACTCTGAGTACCCATTTTTTCGAAATACAGTTCTCAGATGTTCCAATTCCTGGGGTAGACTCTCTGCGCGCCCTATGTACTAGAGTTTTAAGTACCTCATTCCTCTGTGAAGGGTGGTGGCATCTGTCTGTGTGCAAATATAGATCAGTGTGCGTTGTCTTCTGATATACCCCATGACCTAGGGTGCCGTCAGCCCTCCTCTTGACCAAGACGTCAAGGAAAGGTAATTTACCCTCCGTTTCAGTCTCCATATTGAATTTTATGTTGGGGTGTATGGAGTTTAGATGTGTAAGGAAGTCAAGGAGTTTATCCATACCATGTGGCCAGATGACAAACGTGTCGTCCACGTAACGGAAAAATCAAGTAGGTTTCCATTCGTATGACAACATGGCTTCCTCCTTGAAGTTCTCCATGTACAAATTCACTACCACCGCAGAAATTGTTAGTGGTGTTGAACAGGTTGCAGCTCGACTTCCGCCTGAATCAGCTGAGGAAATACGTCATGAAACTTGTCGTGCCTTGATGAAATCCAAGCTGATGAAGTCAAATATCACCAGTAAAGAGAGGGCGGCCATTCGTGATCTGAGGGAGCACTTTGAAATTGTTGTCTTACTGGCTGACAAAGGCAATGCTACAGTTGTTGTCTCCCATAAGGACTACACTGATAAGATGCAGAGCCTGCTAAATGACAGTTCCTACTGGAAGATCAGCATTGACTCTACAAAGAAGGTGGAGAACAAGACGAGGTCGTTTCTCAAGGACGCAGATTTACCGGAGGGTGACGCTAAGAAATTGTTACCCCAATGTCCGGTACCGCCTACACTATATGGACTCCCGAAGGTTCACAAAGAGGGAGTACCATTACGCCCCATTGTCAGCAACATCAGGGCACCTACATATTTGTTGGCCAAATATCTGATGGGAATATTAAGTCCTTATGTGGGTAAATGCCCTCATCACATCCGTAGTTCCGTGGATTTTGTTAAATGCCTTGATAGCTTCAGGTTGGATGAGTCAGATATCATGGTGAGTTTTGACGTCGTTTCCTTGGTTACGAGGGTACCCCTACGAGAGTCACTAGAATTGATTAGTCAGAAGTTTGACGAGAAGACCACTGAACTTTTTAGGCATGTCTTGACTTCCACGTATTTTCTTTTTAATGGAGAATACTACGAACAAACGGAGGGAGTCGCCATGGGTAGCTCACTCTCACCGGTGGTAGCGAATTTGTACATGGCGAGCTTCGAGGAGGAAGCCCTGTCTGTATTTGCACGCAGACAGCTAGCTGCCACCACCCTTCACAGAGGAATGGGGTGCTTAAAACTCTAGTACATAGGGTGCGCACTATCTCTGATGCAGAGAGTCTACACCAGGAATTGGAACATGTTGTTGTTGTTGTGGTCTTCAGTCCTGAGACTAGTTTGATGCAGCTCTCCATGCTACTCTATCCTGTGAAAGCTCCTTCATCTCCCAGTACCTACTGCAACCTACATCTTTCTGAATCTGCTTAGTGTATTCATCTCTTGGTCTCCCTCTACGATTTTTACCCTCCACGCTCCCCTCCAATACTAAATTGGTGATCCCTTGATGCCTCAGAACATGTCCTACCAACCGATCCCTTCTTCTGGTCAAGTTGTGCCACAAACTTCTCTTCTCTCCAATCCTATTCAATACTTCCTCATTAGTTATGTGATCTACCCATCTAATCTTCAGCATTCTTCTGTAGCACCACATTTCGAAAGCTTCTATTCTCTTCTTGTCCAAACTATTTATCGTCCATGTTTCACTTCCATACATGGCTACACTCCATACGAATACTTTCAGAAATGACTTCCTGACACTTAAATCAATACTGGATGTTAACAAATTTCTCTTCTTCAGAAACGCTTTCCTTGCCATTGCCAGCCTACATTTTATATCCTCTCTACTTCGACCATCATCAGTTATTTTGCTCCCCAAATAGCAAAACTCCTTTACTACTTTAAGTGCCTGATTTCCTAATCTAATTCCCTCAGCATCACCTGACTTAATTAGACTACATTCCATTATCCTTGTTTTGCTTTTGTTGATGTTCATCTTATATCCTCCTTTCAAGACACTGTCCATTCCATCCAACTGCTCTTCCAAGTCCTTTGCTGTCTCTGACAGAATTACAATGTCATCGGCGAACCTCAAAGTTTTTATTTCTACTCCATGAATTTTAATACCTACTCTGAATTTTTCTTTTGTTTCCTTTACTGCTTGTTCAATATACAGATTGAACAACATCGGGGAGAGGCTACAACCCTGTCTTACTCCCTTCCCAACCACTGCTTCCCTTTCATGTCCCTCAACTCTTATAACTGCCATCTGGTTTCTGTACAAATTGTAAATAGCCTTTCGCTCCCTGTATTTTACCCCTGCCACCTTTAGAATTTGAAAGAGAGTATTCCAGTCAACATTGTCAAAAGCTTTCTCTAAGTCTACAAATGCTAGAAACGTAGGTTTGCCTTTCCTTAATCTTTCTTCTAAGATAAGTCGTAAGGTCAGTATTGCCTCACGTGTTCCCGTGTTTCTACGGAATCCAAACTGATCTTCCCCGAGGTTGGCTTCTACTAGTTTTTCCATTCGTCTGTAAAGAATTCGTGTTAGTATTTTGCAGCTGTGACTTATTAAGCTGGTAGTTCAGTAATTTTCACATCTGTCAACACCTGCTTTCTTTGGGATTGGAATTATTATATTCTTCTTGAAGTCTGTGGGTATTTTGGAACATATGAGAACTGTATTTCGAAAAAATGGGTACTCAGAGTGGCAGATTCAATGTGCTCTCCACCCAACCACTACAGCATAACCTGTGGAGATGGATGAAATCACGAGGGAGGAGGTAGGCACTGCGTTTATTCCATATACAGGTGCACTCTCGGGGAAAATCGTCCGAATTTTGAAGAAACACTGGGTCAGAACTGTGTTTTGTCCTCCGAATAAAAATCGTGCACTGGTGGGGAGCGCCAAATATGACCTCAGATTGAGGAAGGCTGTCATGTACCAGATTCCGTGTCAATGTGGCAAGTCGTATATTGGTCAGACGATGCGTACTGTTGAGGATCGATGCCGTGAACACCAGAGGCACACTCGACTGATGTATCAGAGCAAGTCGGCGGTTGCTGAACATTGTTCGTCAGAAAATCACGCTATGGAGTATGTATGCACGAGGATTCTGGTACAGATGTCGAGATGATGGGACAGCGCTGTTAGAGAGGCCATCGAAATTCGCACCAATGATGACCTCATAAACCATGACTGTGGCTATAATCTTACCAAGGCTTGGGAACCAGCGATTGGGTTAATCAAGAGTAAATTGAGCAAACGTGTAGCTGTGATGACCATGGCAGACAGAGCCATCACACCAACATCATCTCAGACGCCGTCGCAATCTGTTCCACTGTGCGATCGTGGCGCGGGGCGTGGACAGCAGAGGGAGAGGGCCGCGGGTGGAGGGTATTTAAATCGGCTGCCGCCGCAACTGAATCCATTTCCCTCTGGGCAGCCATAGCGTACGAATCTCCGTGCCGGCACGTTCACAGGAGCTCAGTCTGTCAGTTCACCTGATGATGGGGACATGTATGATCGCCGAAATATTGTGCCCGTTGGACACTGTAGAGTGGCAGTACACCCGTGGATATTTTGATTATCAAATACGCCGGGAGAAACTCAAGAATCACATGACTCCTATTGGTTCCTGTAGCCCAGCAGAGCTTTTACACGGGGATGCAGTTTTGGTCAGTGTATCTATTGGATACCAGCACTCATTGGGCACCAGTGCAGCCACCATGTCTACATCCTATGGACAGGAGGCCAGGAGGTCTGGCACCATGCAAATCAGCTCTGCATCTGGCTGAGCACACACCCCCATTTCCTGGCTGCAACACCTCCTTTGCCAATACCCCGGCCACTGGGCACTGCTGACTTGTAACAGTTCCAGCCTTTTCTTCCACCTGCGGCAGCACCTCCTTCTGAAGAGTCTATGGCTTTGCAGCCTCCAGCAGCAGCTCTCATGATGTTCCAGCCAGATTGCATACCTCTTGAAACTTCCTGGCAGATTAAAACTGTGTGCCCGACTGAGACTCAAACTCGGGACCTTTGCCTTTCGCGGGCAAGTGCTCTACCAACTGAGCTACCGAAGCACGACTCACGCCCGGTACTCACAGCTTTACTTCTGCCAGTACCTCATCTCCTACCTTCCAAACTTTACAGAAGCTCTCCTGCGAACCTTGCAGAACTAGCATTCCTGAAAGAAAGGATATTACAGAGACATGGCTTAGCCACAGCCTGGGGGATGTTTCCAGAATGAGATTTTCACTCTGCAGTGGAGTGTGCGCTGATATGAAACTTCCTGGCAGATTAAAACTGTGTGCCCGACCAAGACTCGAACTCAGGACCTTTGCCTTTTGCGGGCAAGTGCTCCGCAATATCCTTTCTTTCAGGAGTGCTAGTTCTGCAAGGTTCGCAGGAGAGCTTCTGTAAAGTTTGGAAGGTAGGAGACGAGGTATTGGCAGAAGTAAAGCTGTGAGTACCGGGCGTGAGTCGTGCTTCGGTAGCTCAGTTGGTAGAGCACTTGCCTGCGAAAGGCAAAGGTCCCGAGTTCGAGTCTCGGTCTGGCACACAGTTTTAATCTGCCAGGAAGTTCCATATCAGTGCACACTGCGCTGCAGAGTGAAAATCTCATTCTGGAAACATCCCCCAGGCTGTGGCTAAGCCATGGCTCCGCAATATCCTTTCTTTCAGGAGTGCCAGTTCTGCAAGGTTCGCAGGAGAGCTTCTGTAAAGTTTGGAAGGTAGGAGACGAGGTACTGGCAGAAGTAAAGCTGTGAGTACCGGGCGTGAGTTGTGCTTCGGTAGCTCCGTTGGTAGAGCACTTGCCCACGAAATCTGCCAGGAAGTTTCATATCAGCGCAGACTCCACTGCAGAGTGAAAATCTCATTCTGCATACCTCTTGCTGGTTCGATGTTACAAGAGCAACCTCAGCTTCCAGCGGTGTCGCCTCCACCTTCCACACCACCACTGGACATCTCCATCGATTCTGACTTGGAGTGCCCATCACCAGTTCTGTCGTTTTGTGCTCTGGTGGGAGGGTGGGGGTTGGTGACCGGGGGGAGGGGGGTGGGTGGGGGGGGGGGGGGGCAGCCTCTTCTTGTGCTGCCCGCTTTTGCCCCCATATCCCAAGATCTCCAGATGTGGACATCATTCCACAATGCAGGCGTCTACAACTCACCCTGGGGATCAGCACAACCCTCCACCCACCAAGTGAGGAGGGGGTGTGGCGATCAACATAGATCCACACCCGAGATCTGGACACACAGTTGTAAGGTGTGCCACAGGGGTCGGCAGATGCAGCTAGAAGTTCGACAACCGTGGAGGACACACTTGTGGGTGCATTTCAGCCTCTCATCAGTCTACTACCACTAAGGCGAAGTTTTTAGAGATGGGCCTGGCCAGCTCTAACTTAATTACATGTTTGCATCTGCATATGTGTTATCAGACTGCTCTTTTGAGCCACTATGTGGCAAATGTACCCACTATAATAAGTTTATGACTTAATAAAGTCTGTTGTGTCAGTCACCATATGGTGTTCTCTTGTTGGATTAGAACAACATCTACCAATCTTGAGCCATTTGTGTTAGTTCTCTTGTGAGCTGGATAGTTTCCAGTAACTGATTTCTCACGTCTTAGTTGGGCATTGAAGTCCCCCATCATGGTTACTAGATTGTTTTTGTGAACTTTCAACAGCTTGTTTGTTCTTAGAACTTTTCTACTTTTGTTTGGTTCTTCTTGTTATCTTCATTCGTTGGTGCATCCCAGTTAGAGTTTGGGTAATACTTACTCTTTCATTTTTTAAATTGTTATTTTCTATTTATAACATTTCATGTAACCATGTGGGCCAAAGCTACTTGATCATGGAATGAGTCTGTTCACAGTTTACAGATTCCTGAGTAAAAGATATAAACAAGAGATACTAAAAAGTTAATAAAACATGAAAATATTGACAGAGTAAAACATTCAACCCAGCACCACATGTACTGCTATTAACAGAAGTACAATTGTATGGTGTATTAAATGAAATATGTGACTGACTGACAGTTTTGTCGTAGGGAGGACTTGACATGTCATCTCAGATGAAGAGTCTTCAACAGATGTAGAAGCAGTTTTAGGTGTGAATCCATGGAATTGTGTGGGGACCCTTGCTGTTCATGTACATGATCTTGCAGACTATATTAATTGTGCTGGTGTATGCTTTCACCAGCACACCGGTCGGCACTTGGAAACAGTGTATAGCAGGTGCTGAGCTAAGTACGCCTATGAAAAGAGAAGACCAAGGCACGCCCCCAGGTTGCACACCGATAACGCCCCCTGGGCAACATGCATGCCGCTGAATGAGAGTCTCTCAGCCACAGTACCTCAGCCAGATTTCATTTCTTTTGCCCTATGAAAAAGCTGGAACAGTCATATTGTCAGTGGTGTACTGACTTACATGGTCTCACTAGCAAGTGTAAATTCAAGTGTAGTTCTGATAACTTTTATGGTCACTTGATGATCCGTGATGCGATCACATACAGTGTCCCTGATAGCAGAATTAGAAAACAGATGCTCAAGTACTCAGATCCTTCGCTCCATCAAGTGTTGCAAATATTAGAACAATTCAATTTCAGTGCTATTGCCACCGATAAATCTGATCAGGTCCTGAATTGTTGGGTCGAGTCGCCACTGTCCCGTGACCATCCCACTCAGCTGCCACAATGAGAATGCACACAGATGCACAGATGGCCTAGTAAACAAGTAGCCAGGCCTGTAAATCTAGTGAAGTCTTGCCCTCACTGTTTTGCTCATCATAAGCAGCAAGATTGCCCATAGCAGCAGCGTGACATGTTATTCATGTGGAAAGAAAGGCCACGTCCAGACAGTTTTCTTGCAATGGCAAAAGAACGCCAATTCTACCTGCTCTCTCAACAACAGGTCTCGTGCACATTCTGTGACTGCAGTGTTTTCAAAACTGACTACAGGTTCTAGCAGTAATTCAAGTAAGGTTGTACCCTCATATCACCCCACTACAGTGTGACGCCATTCCAATGAACTATTTGTAACGCTGAAAATTGCTGGCCATCGCGTAGACATTGAACTGGACACAGGTGCTTCTGTAATTTTGCTTAATCGTGCTTTGTACGAATTGTTAGGCTCACCACGCTTATCAAAATCTAGAATGAACCTCACTGCATACAACAGACAGGAAATCCCAGTACTTGGACAGTGTAATTTGCCTGTCACTTACAAATCTCACACTAGGACAGTGAAATTTACTGTGTTGCAATCAAGAAACAGTGAAAATATTTTTGGCTTAGATTTGTTTGACTTTTTTGTCCTTAACATCCAAGACAGTGACTGCTTTTAATCCAAAAGACAGTGTAGCTAGTTCACTTAAGGAATTTCCTGAACTCTTTTATGATGGATTTGGAAAAGTTAATAATTTTGTAGTGCACATAACTCTGAAAGACAAAGCGCAGCCTAAGTTTTTCCAGGCTTGGCCGTTCCCATTGCTTTATGAGACAAAGTAGCCAGTGAATTAAAAGATTTGCAAGACAATGGTGTGATTGCTCCAATACAAGCTAGCCAGTAGGCAAGTTCATTGGTTTTGATGCCCAAGCCTTCTGGTCACATCTGTATTTGTGTTGACTTCAAAACTACCATCAATCCATGGACAATAATTGACACTTACCCACTGCCTCACCCTGAGGAACTTATGGACAGGCCTGGCACAGGCTGTTACTTTTCTAAAATAGATTTGTGTGATGCTTATTTCCCAATACCACTAGATGAAGAATCACAGAAAGTATTCATTGTGAATATACACTTAGTATTTGCATTTTCCCTTCAGCAGTGCCTCCACACCTGATATTTTCAACGTTACTAGGAACAGCTGACTCTTCAAGTGCCATTCTGTTCAGACTACGTTGATGTTATTGTTGTCTCAGGTCATATGCCAGAGCATGTTGCCAATTTGTATACTCTTTTTTGAGTGTTGTCAGATACAGGACTCAAGTGTCATCTCGAGAAGTGTGACTTTTTTCAGACAGAACTACGATTCTTAGGTCATGAAGTAAACAGTCAGGGTGTGCACTCTCTCCAATCTCATTTGATTGCAATCCATGACCTGCATGTTCCTCACACTGTATCTGAACTGCAGTCAGTGCTAGGCAGGTTGACATACTACATTCATTTCATTCCGAGCGCTTCACACATCGCGGCCTCATTGTGTCACTTGCATCAGAAAAATGTGCCTTTCATGTGTACCAAAGAGTGTCAGAAACTGAAAAATGCCTTGCTCAGTGATAGATGTTTAGTACATTTTGACCCTGTCAAACAAGTGATTATGTAAGAAGATGCTTCCTCTTACAGAATCGGTGCTGTGCTTGAAAGATCTATTGATTTTGCCACAAAGTTGTTAACTCAAACTCAATGCAGTTATTCACAAACTGAAAAAGAAGCTCTCGGTATTGAGTATGGTGTGACATAATTCCATCACTCACTGTTTGCTCACAAGTTCTATTTCATGACAGATCACAAGCCTTTGCAGTCCTTGTTTCATCTGTCAAAGCCAGTTCCTACATGTACAGCTCAAAAATTGCATCGTCGGGCTTTGCTTCTATCCCAATATCAATATGAAATTGTGTACAGACCTACGGCGTAGCAGGGCAATGCTGATGCTCTTTCTTGCCTTCCGATCAGCTCCAACTCTGATGCATCCTGTTGCCAGATCGATGCACAGGACTTACTATTAATTTTAAGAGCCAAATAGGCTAAATTTAATTCCATGCTAATTACTGCATATAGGTACTACTCCTGCAAGTCCCTGATAGGTGGGGTCTCTTTACACTTCATCCATAATACAATGATCTATACTGGTATTTGTTTTGATTTTTAAGTGCAGCTTGAATGAGAGTAATTTTTTTCCCCCAAGTCTCATTTCTGGGGTGCAGTTTGCATTTAAATACCACTTTCATTTAGGTAAATACAGTAACACTTAACTACAACATAATGCAATTTCTGATGTGGAACTTTTGTAAATGAAAAATTTTATTCGTAAATATGGTCAGTCAATGTAGCAGACAGTTTTAAATTCTTAGGACAGAGGGAAGAAGAAAATTTCCTTGGAAATCTTGCATCAGGTTCTCGTGCAGAAACTTAATGCTGCTATTTTCATTATAAGATTAATCTCCACTGCCTCTGACACTGAAATGCCTCCTGGGGCAGCTCTATATGCTCACTGAGACTATTTTTAGCCCATAAAATGGCAGCTGGGTAGATCTGCTGTGTCAGTTCGCAAACTTTGTGTAGGCCACCATTCTTGTGTCTTGGAATTATTATTCTGCCACCCCTCTTTCTCATTTAGAGGAAACTGCAACATTCATTCAGTGAACACTAAATTGAGAAACAATTTGCACTTCAATAACACTTCATTAAGCAAAGTACGTATAGGTGTGCACTATTCTGCAGGTTTCATTTTGAGGAGTTTCCCAGCATAACTGTAGAGACTGAGTGATGGACCCCAAGTTATGAAATCTAAGAGTTTCCTTGTGGCATCCACATCTGTATCCACATGCATACTCTGCAAACCAGGGTGAAATGCATGGCAGTGCTTCCCATTGTACCAGTTACTACGGCTTTTTCCCATTCCACTAACTTGTGGAGTGCAGGAAGAATGATTGTTAAAATACCTCTGTGCGGGCTGTAATTAGTCTAATCATGTCTTCATTAATCCTAAGGAAATGATAAATGTGGGGTTGTAGTACAAAGTCTCTTACTTGAATGCTGTATTGAGGTTCCATAACAATATTTATTTAATAGTTTGTTATGAACTGGCTACGGCTTCTTAGGCCATAATCAGATAACTTAATACTAGACAGATAGTCCACACAACTTAGTGAGAATGCATAGATGTACAGTGGTTGTTGTACAGATATATGTGACATTTTATGACTATATTGATACAAAACATATGAATAATGTAACACCGAAGGAGACTCTGAACAAATGAATCTTATATTACAGTATATTCAGATAGTAAAACCGTATGAACATGTAAGCCATAAATGTTGTACAAATGAGGAATGGCACGGGCTACAATACCACATGGACAACCTGGTCAATGTGATAAATAGATTGAAAAAGGGGTAGGGGGGAGAAAGGGAGTATGGTGAGTACCAACTATCCTCTTCATCATATTGCCGTTATTCCAATCTGAATTTTCCATTGTTTAATACAAGCTATAAATGTTATACAAATGAGAAATGGTACAGGCTATTACATTACATGATGAACTGGTGAATAAGATGAAAAGATTGAAAAGGGGGGGGGGGAGGGGGAGAAAGAAGTCTATGGAATGAGGGTGTGGAACAATTATAACAACCTTATTATCTAACAATGAGAGAAATAATAACTGGCTGTTGCTACTTTAATAAAGGACCAGTAATAGAACTGTATCTGGTCATTGAGGACAAGGTCAGGATTCTTTGAATGGTGTATATTATTGGCCAGAATTTCATGTAATGCTAGTTTTTTCCCTTTGGTTTCTTTATGGAGAACAAGACATTTCACATCATATGAATGACATTCATTTAGAGCATGTTGAGCAAAGGTGGAATCTTTCTTTTATGGTCTCAACTCCTTTCATGCTCAGTCAGTGCAGTAGTTATAGTCCTACCTGGTTTGACCTACATATAATTTGCCACACATACTGCAGGAAAATCTATAAATCCTATTCTGTTCCGAAGGTGGAATCTTTACTGTTGAACAGGTGGGCAAAAGTATTCCTAACATAAAAAGCTGGAGTATATTTCCTGGATTTTAGTTTTCTGGCAAGAACCTGTGAAGTGTTATCCACATATAGCATTGAAGCCCATTTGTTATCAGTGTGGTTTTGTGCTGTCTGAGATGGGTAAAGGAGTGCTATAATCCACTGTCACTTCTTTTTGCTGAGTACGTTGTCGATTAGGGTAGGACTCTACAGTTGCTGTATCTTATTATTTTCAATTATTTCTCATAATCTGGTCTAGTTTGTGGTGCAAAAAGTAGGCAGTGCACCACAGACTGGAAGGCTGCGTGTTTGTGTTATTGGATGCTGGGAACTGGCTAATGTTACTGTGTCTGTTGAAGTTACTTTCCTGTATATCTTCAATAAATACTGTTACTTACTAATTTCAATGGTGAGGTCTAAAAGTTGATAGAGTCTCTCCCATCTCCAATATAAACCTGATTTTACTATGGTGTGAAATGAAATGCTGAAAAAATTATTTAATTTCATGGTGGTAACCCATGTAATCGGCATTCTACTGAATTCATGTCTGGAAGGTATTTGAAATCAATACTTGTAAATATAAAATCAAACAATGGAAATCCGGGATGGAATGTAACAATACGAGAGAAGGAAAGTTGCTACTCACCATATAGTGGAGATGCTGAGC
This sequence comes from Schistocerca serialis cubense, assembly GCF_023864345.2. Taxonomy (NCBI): domain Eukaryota; kingdom Metazoa; phylum Arthropoda; class Insecta; order Orthoptera; family Acrididae; genus Schistocerca; species Schistocerca serialis. Next base: position 200,522,661 of record NC_064638.1, on the reverse strand, counting down.
ACAATAGGCACAATAAAAAGATTCACACACTCATAGCTTTTGGCCATTAAGTCCTTTGTCAGCAGTAGATACACATACACACACACACTTACTCATGGAAGCGCAACTTGCACACACATCTGCAGTCACAGAGAGCTGAAACTACACTGCGAGCAGCAGCACCAGTGCATGATGGGAGTGGTGACGGGGTGCGCATAGGAGGAGGCTGGGGCGTGGAGGGGGAGGGATAGTATGGTGGGAGTGGCGGACAGTGAAGTGTTGCAGTTTAGATGGAGGGTAGGAGAGAAGGTGCAGAGGGGGAGGGGGTAAGTAGCGGAAAGGAGAGAAATAAAATAAATTAAAAGACTGGGTGTGGCAGTGAAATGACTGCTGTGTAGTGCTGGAATGGGAATAGAGAGGGGGCTGGATGGGTGAGGACAGTGACTAACGAAGGTTGAGGCCAGGAGGGTTACAGGAATGTAGGATCTATTGCAGGGAAAGTTCCCACCTGCACAATTGAGAAAAGCTGTTGTTGGTGGGAAGGATCTATATGGCACAGGCTGTGAAGCAGTCATTGAGATGGGGGGTATCAAGTTTGGCAGCTTGTTCAGCTACACGGTGGTCCACTTGTTTTTTGGCCACAGTTTGTCGGTGGTCGCTCCTGTGGACAGACAGCTTGTTGGTTATCATGCCTACATAGAATGCAGAACAGTGGTTGCAGCTTAGTTTGTAGATCACATGACTGGTTTCACAGGTAGTCCTGCCTTTGATTTGATAGGTAATGTTAGTGACCAGACTGGAGTATCTGGTGGTAGGACAATGTATGGGACAGGTCTTGCATCTAGGTCTATTAAAAGGGTATGTGCCATGAGGTAAGGGAAAGCAGGGGTTGTGTAAGGATGGCCAAGTATATTGTGTAGGTTCGGTGGATGGCGGAATACCACAGTAGGAGGTTGGTTGGTTGGTTGTTCCGGGGAAGGAGACCAGACAGTGAGGTCATCGGTCTCATCGGATTAGGGAAGGACGGGGAAGGAAGTCGGCCGTGCCCTTTGAAAGGAACCATCCCAGCATTTGCCTGGAGCGATTTAGGGAAATCACGGAAAACCTTAATCAGGATGGCCGGACGCGGGATTGAACCGTCGTCCTCCCAAATGTGAGTCCAGTGTCTAAACACTGCGCCACCTCACTCGGTCCATGGTAGGAGCGGTGGGAAGGATAGTGGGTAGGACATTACTCATTTCAGGGCATGACAAGAGGTAATCAAAACCCTGGCGGAGAATGTAATTCAGTTGCTCCAGTCCCGAATGGTACTGAGTTACGAGGGCAATGCTCCTTTGTGGCCGGACTGTGGGACTTTGGAAGGTGGTGGGAGACTGGAAAGATAAGGCATAGGAGATTTGTTTTTGTACAAGGATGGGAGGATAATTACGGTAAGTGAAGGCTTCAGAGAGACACTCAATATATTTAGAGAGGGACTGCTTGTCACTGCAGATGCAACGACCACGGGTGGCTAGGCTGTACGGAAGGGACTTCTTGGTATGAAACGAGTGGCACCTGTTGAAGTGGAGGTGTTGCTGGTGGTTAGTAGGTTTGATATGGACAGGGGTACTGATGTAACCATCTCTGAGGCGGAGGTCAACATCTAGGAAGTTGGCTTGTTGAGTTGAGTAGGACCAGTTGAAGCAAATGGGAGTGAAGTTGTTGAGGTTCTTGAGGAATGTGAATAAGGTGTCCTCACCTTCAATCCACATAGCAATGATGTCATCAATGAATCTGAACCAGGTGAGGGGGTTAGGATTCTGGGTTTTTAGGAAGGATTCCTCTAGATGGCCCATGAATAGGTTAGCATAGGATGGTGCCATGCAGGTGCCCAGAGCCATACCATGGATTTGTTTGTAGGTAATGCCTTCAAAGGAGAAGTAATTGTGGGTGAGGATATAGTTGGCATGGAGACTGGGAAGGAGGTTGTTGGTTTGGAATCCATAGGGCATCTGGAAAGGTAGTGTTCAATAGCAGTAAGCCCATGGGCATTAGGAATGTTAGTGTACAGAGAGGTGGCATCAATAGTGATGAGCAGGGAACCGTGTGGTGAATGGACAGGAACTGTGGAGAGTCATTCGAGGAAATGGTTGGTATCTTTTATATAGGAGGATAGGTTCCGGGTTATAGGTTGAAGGTGTTGGACAACGAGAGCAGAGATTCTCTCAGTGGGGGCACAGTAACTGGCCACAATGGGGCATACTGGGTGGTGGGGTTTATGGACTTTAGGAAGCATGTAGAAGGTGGGAGTGCGAGGAGTGGTAGGGGTAAGTAGAGAGATGGACTCTGGGGAGAGGTTCTTGGATGGGCCTAAGGATTTGAGTAGTGACTGGAAATCCTGCTGGATTGCTGGAATGGGATCACTGTGGCATGGTTTGTAGGTGGAAGTATCTGACAGGTGACAGAGTCCATCTGCCATGTAATCCTTACAGTTCAAAACTACAGCGGTGGAGCCTTTGTCTGCAGGTAGGATTATAAGATCGGGATCAGTTTTTAGATGGTGGACTGCGGTTCTTTCTGCAGATGTAAGGTTAGTATGCATGTTGAGGGATTTGGGGAATGATGGTGAGGCAAGGTTCTAGGATAAGAAATTCTGGAAAGTTAATAGGAGGTGGTTTGGAAGCAGTGGGGGTGGATCACGGTTGGATGGAGGAGGGGACTGCGTTAGGAGGTTCAATGTTGGTCTTTGATTGAGTCTGATTGGTTGGGTTGGTGGCGAAAAAGTGTTTCCACTGTAGGGACAGGGAGAAGGAGAGAAGGTCTTTAACTAGTCCCGCATGGTTGAATTTGGGAGTGGGGCAAAAGGTGAGGCCTTTGGAAAGGTCTGATATTTCTGTGGGAAGAAGGCTTCTGGAGGAAAGGTTCATGACTGTGTTGCGGGTCTGTTTAGGTTTTGAGTTCTGTGTGGTGGTGGGAGGGAGTTTCGGATGGTGCGGTAAGTGTAGAAGGTCTGCGAGACAAGGTTTGTCAGCTATGGGGAGGGGGTTTGGAGGTTGTTGTAGAAGTGGTGGACAGTGGTACTCTGAGGCAGGAGTAGGAAGTGAACAGGATGGAGAGCTTTTTGAGGTGGTGTTGTGCATGTTGCTCAAGTTCCTGCAGGGCAAGAGTTTCAATATGTGTTATGGGTTCCAGGAATTTGGGATTACACAGCAGGAGAATTTTGCAGATGGAGAGAAGGTACTGCAAGGAGGATTGGGCTTGGTTGATATGGTTTTGCAGGACTAAGTTGGTGAGGGCTAAGGATTGGTGGAATCTGAACAGGTGGATGTCATTGTGGAAGGAGGGGTGGCAACCAGAGATGGGTTATTTGATGGTAAGGCTATTAGGGGGGATTTCATGAGCCAAGCAACAACATGGGAACATTATGCGGGACTGGGATATGGCTAGGGATAAGGAAACTTTTCTGTATTGATGCAGATCGAAGGAGCAAAGATCCACGGTGGTGCAAAAATGCGAAAAAAATACGTAAGAAAGTAGAATTACGTCCGAAAAATTACGCAAAAATGCACCCAAATACGTGTGAAAAGTACGAAATGGATGCACAGGGGGGGAAAAAAAAGAGATAAAATCTGAGGAGGATGACGATAGTGGAAGGCGAAAACTCACTAAAATTGGTGAGAAGTCACAAAGGTCAAAGTAGAGAATAACTAATCAATAATAAATATAAGTATATTACTGTGGGTAGCAGGATTGAGGGTGGATAAGCGTAGAGAAGGGGGCGGCAGATGTGACTGGATGAGGTGGATTTAGTGGGTGCGAACGGGGATAGAAAGGAGAAGGTGTGGGGGGTGAGGAGGATTTCGTAGTTACGGATGTAAGATCATGTGACACCGGAAAAGTGCAGGAGATAACATGCAAAAATATGGGAACTAACACAGGGAGCGTTATCAGTTTGAATGTACGGGCTTAATTATATCAGTGGGAGTAATGTGCGACATAAGATGCTGCACCAACAATCAGCATGTTCTTGAGGCCATCTGTTGGCACGCGGCCGAGTCCGTTGATACAGTGTGGCTCATAAGTAGTGTGTACAGTGCGGTTCGTAAGGCAACAAGAGAAACACAGGAAACAAAAGAAAGAAGAATGGACATTGAGTATAGTGATGCAAAAGAAAGTAGTTACGAAGGAAAACAGCACAGGGTGAGGATCGAAGAAAAGCCATCAGGCAAAAATCAAACAATGGAAAATCAAGGATGGAATGAAAAAATATGATAGAAGGAAAGTTGCTACTCACCAAATAGCGGAGATGCTGAGCTGCGATAGGCACAATAAAAAGATTCACACAATCATAGCTTTTGGCCATTAAGTCCTTTGTCAGCAGTAGATACACACACACACACACACACACACACACACACACACACACACACACTCATGCAAGCGCAACTTGCACACACATCTGAAGCAGTCATTGAGATGAGGTGTATGAAGTTTGGCAGCGTGTTTAGTTACAGGGTGGTCCACTTGTTTGTTGGCCACAGTTTGTTGGTGGCCATTCATGCGGACAGGCAGCTTGTTGGTTGTCATGCCTACATAGAATGCAGCACAGTGGTTGCAGCTTAGCTTGTAGATCACATGACTGGTTTCACAGGTAGCCCTGCCTTTGATGTGATAGGTAATGTTAGTGACCAGACTGGAGTAGGTGGTGGTAGGAAGATGTATGGGACAGGTCTTCCATCTAGGTCTATTACAGGTGTATGAGCCGTGAGGTAAGAGATTGGGAGAAGAGGTTGTGTAAGGATGGACGAGTATATTGTGTAGGTTCCGTGGACAGTGGAATACCATGGTAGGAGGGGTGGGAAGGATAGTGGGTAGGACATTTCTCATTTCAGGGCATGACGAGAGGTAATCAAAACCCTGGCAGAGAATGTAATTCAGTTGCTCCAGTCCTGGATGGTACTGAGTCATGAGGAGAATGCTCCGCTGTGGCCAGACTCTGCGACTTTGGGAGGTGGTGGGGGACTGGAAAGATAAGACACGGGAGATTTGTTTTTGTACAAGGATGGGAGGATAATTACGGTCAGTGAAGATTTCAGAGAGACCCTCAGTATATTTAGAGAGGGACTGCTCATCACTGCAGATGCGATGACCACAGGTGGCTAGGCTGTACAGAAGGGACTTCTTGGTAACAAACACGTGGCAGCTGTTGAAGCGGAGGTATTGTTGGTGGTTAGTAGGTTTGATATAGATGGAGGTACAGATGAGCCTTCTCTGAGGCAGAGGTCAACATCTAGGAAGGTGGCTTGTTGGGTTGAGTGGCCTTCACTGACCATAATTATCCTCCCATCCTTGTACAAAAACAGATCTCCCGTGCCTTATCTTTCCAGTCTCAGACCACCTCCCAAAGTCCCATAGTCCGCCCACCGGCCACAGAGGAGCATTCCCCTTGTAACTTAGTTCCATCCGGGACTGGAGCAAGTGAATTACATTCTCTGCCAGGGTTTGGCCACGTCACATCGTGCCCTGTAATGAGAAATGTCCTACCCACTATCCTTGCCACCCCTCCTATTGTGGTATTCGGCCGTCCACCGAACCTACACAATATACGCGTGCATCCTTACACAACCTCTTCTCCCAATCCCCTACCTCGTAGCTCATACCCCTGTAATAGACCTAGATGCAAGATCTGTCACATACATCCTCCTACCACCACCTACTCCAGTCTGGTCACTAACATTACCTATCACATCAAAGGCTACCTGGAAACCAGTCATGTGATCTACAAGCTAAGCTGCAACCACTGTGCTGCAATCTATGTAGGCACGACAACCAACAAGCTGTCTGTCCGCATGAATGGCCACCGACAAACTATGGCCAAAAAACAAGTGGACCACCCTGCAGCTGAACACACTGCCAAACATGATACCCCTCATCTCAATGACTGCTTCACAGCCCGTGCCATATGGATCCTTCTCACCAACACCAGCTTTTATGAACTGCACAGGTGGAAGCTTTCCCTGCAATACATCCTACTTTCCCGTAACCCTCCTGGCCTCAACCTTCATTAGGCATTGTCCTCATCCATCCAGCCCCCTCCCTGTTCCCATTCCAGCACTACACAGCCATTATTTCACCACCACACCCAGTCTTTTAATTTCTTTTTATTTCTCTCCTTTCTGCTTCTCTGCTACTTACCTCCTCCCCTCTCCGCTCCTTCTCTCCTACCCTCTGTCTAAACTGCAACACTTCATCACTCCCACCATACTATCCCTTCCCTTTCCCGCCCCAGCCTCCTCCTCCGCCCCCCCCCCCCCCCCAGTTGCCACTCCCATCATGCACTGGTGCTGCTGCTTGCAGTGTAGTTTCAGCTCTCTGCGACTGCAGATGTGTGTGCAAGTTGGCCTTGCATATGTGTGTGTGTGTGTGTGTGTGTGTGTGTGTGTGTGTGTGTGTGTGTGTCTATATATATATATATATATATATATATATATATATATATGGTTATAATAGAGGGAAACATTCCACGTAGGAAATATATATCTAAAAACAAAGATGATGTGACTTACCAAATGAAAGTGCTGGCAGGTCGACAGACACACAAACAAACACAAACATACACACAAAATTCAAGCTTTCGCAACAAACTGTTGCCTCATCAGGAAAGAGGGAAGGAGAGGGAAAGACGAAAGGATGTGGGTTTTAAGGGAGAGGGTAAGGAGTCATTCCAATCCCGGGAGCGGAAAGACTTACCTTAGGGGGAAAAAAGGACGGGTATACACTCGCACAAACACACATATCCATCCACACATATACAGACACAAGCAGACATATTTAAAGACAAAGAGTTTGGGCAGAGATGTCAGTCGAGGCAGAAGTGCAGAGGCAAAGATGTTGTTGAATGACAGGTGAGGTACCTCACCTGTCATTCAACAACATCTTTGCCTCTGCACTTCTGCCTCGACTGACATCTCTGCCCAAACTCTTTGTCTTTAAATATGTCTGCTTGTGTCTGTATATGTGTGGATGGATATGTGTGTTTGTGCGAGTGTATACCCGTCCTTTTTTCCCCCTAAGGTAAGTCTTTCCGCTCCCGGGATTGGAATGACTCCTTACCCTCTCCCTTAAAACCCACATCCTTTCGTCTTTCCCTCTCCTTCCCTCTTTCCTGATGAGGCAACAGTTTGTTGCGAAAGCTTGAATTTTGTGTGTATGTTTGTGTTTGTTTGTGTGTCTGTCGACCTGCCAGCACTTTCATTTGGTAAGTCACATCATCTTTGTTTTTAGATATATATATATATATATATATATATATATATATATATATATATATATATATATATATATATATATATATATATATATATTGCTGACAAAGACCTTAATGGCCGAATGCTATGGTTGTGTGAATCTTTTTATTGTGCCTATCATGGCTCAGCATCTCCGATATATGGTGAGTAGCAACTTTCCTTCTCTCGTATTGTTGTATCTGTAAATATAGATTTATTGGGTTACTTAAATTTCACAAAAGTTTTCCAATAAGACCTGTAATGTCTTCAGTTTCAGCACCTTGCCATAAATTAGCAAACACTTAGATTCATAAATTAAAACAAAAAATAAATTTCAAAAAAAAGATTTGGAATGCCTAATTCACTTGCAACAGTGAAAAAACTAAAGTCTCTTGTGATATCAGCTGCCATTTTCCAATATTCCTGTTGCAGAGGAAAGTGGAAATTTTAACAGAACTGGCACATAAAATCTGAACAAATCCTGTGGAAACAGAAGATATAAGGATAGCAAAGAAAACAGGCTTAAGGCAAAATTATTTCCAATTTCAATAGGCTCTGTACAGTCAGTTACATATGTTAACATTGGGGTCCCCATTGAGCCCCTTATTAGCTGAAATGTTTATGGATAATTCTGAACAAAAATTTTAGATAAAGTTCCTCTAAGTTCTAAAATACAACATCAGATCAGATAAGTGGATGATGTATTGTGCTTGTGGACAGGTACCATCAGATAATTAAATAAATTTTTTCAACATTTGAATTCACACCATAGTAAAATCAAGTTTACAGTGGAGTTCAGAGGAGAGACTATCAACTTTTTAGATCTCACCATTGAAATCAGTAAGCAACAGCATTTATTGAACATATACAGGAAAGTAACTTCAACAGACACAGTAATATCAGCCAGTTCCCCCAGCATCCCATACCACACAAACATGCAGCCTTCCATTCCATGGTGCACTGCCTACTTTCTATACCACAAACCAGACCAGATTTTCAAAAGGAATCGAAAATAATAGCACACAACAATGATTACAGTTCTGCCCTAAGTGACAACATACTCAGCAAAAAGAAGAGACAGAGGATAACAGCAATCCTTTATCCACCTCAGAAAGCACAAAACCACACTGATAACAAATGGGCTTCCATGCCATATGTAGATAACACTTCACAGGTTATTGCCAGAAAACTAAAATCCAGGAAATATACTCCAGCTTTTTGTGCTAGGAATACTGTTGCCCACCTTCTGTTCAACAGTAAAGATAAGATTCCACCCTTAGAACAGAGTAGGATTTATAGAATTTCCTGCAGTATGTGTGTGGCAAATTATAAGTAGATCAACCAGGTAGAGCTATAACTACTATACTGACGGAGCATGAAAGGAATTGGAGACCAAAACAGGAAGATTCCACCTTTGCTGAACATGCTCTGGTCATGTTCTCCATAAAGGAACCAATGGCAAACAACTAGCATTACATGAAATTCTGGCCAATAATAAACACCATTCAAAGAATCCTGACCTTGTCCTCAATGACCAAACACAGTTCCATTACTGGTCCTTTATTAAAGTAGCAACAGCCAGATATTATTTCTCTCATCATTAGATAATAAGCTTGTTATAACTGTTTCATATCCTCATTCCATAGCCTTCTTTCTCCCCCTCCCCCTTTTTGAATCTTTTCATCTTACTCACCAGTTTGTCATGTAATAGCGTGTGCTGTTTCTCATCTGTATAACATTTATAGCTTGTATTAAACAATGGAAAATTCAGATTGGAATAATGGCAATATTATGAAGAGGATAGTTGCTACTCACCATACAGTGGACATACTTACTTGCAAATAAGCACAACAACAAGACAGTCAAACAAGAAAGCTTTTGGCCAAAAAGGCCTTCATCGCCCTATAATTCTAGACACTGACAGAGGCCACACACCACTGTTGTTTTGCTCTGCAAGGATTACCTGACAGAAGGATTCTGCCAGCTGTCAGATTCATTCACCTACAAACCCTGCCGCAGTGACTCCATTTCAGAAATCTAGCAGGATCTCCAATCCCTCCTCAAATTCTTAGGCCCATCCCAGAACCTCTCCCTCATTTCCATCTGTCTCCTCACCCTACCACTCCCCACACTCCTACTTTCTACATGCTTCCTTAAGTCCATAAACTCAACCACCCAGGATGCCTCATTGTGGACAGTTACTGTTCCCCCCACTGAGCGAATCTCTGCTCTCGTAAACCAACACCTCTAGCATATTACCAGCAATCTACCCTCCTATATAAAAGATACCAACCATTTCCTCCACTGACTCTCCACAGTTCCTGTTACTTTCCCACATGTTGCCCTGCTCATCACTATTGATGCCACATCCCTTTGCACTAATTCCCTCATGCCCATGACCTTACTGCTGTTGAACGCTACCTTTCCCAATGCCAAACAGATTCCAAACATACAACCTCCTTCCTACTGACCCACAAATCTCCTTTGAAGGCATCTCCTACAAAAAATCTGAGGTAAGGCTATGGGCACCCACATGGCACCATGCTCCATCCAATTTATTCATGGGCCATCTAGAGGATTTTTTTAAGCTGCCCAGAATCCTGAACCCCTCACCTGGTTCAGATTCAGTGATGATGTCTTAGTGATCTGCTCCAGAGCTCAACGCCATCACCCCCATTTGCTTCACATGGTCCTTCCTCAATGTTGACCTCCACCTCAAAGATGGCTACATCAGTACCTCCATCCATATCAAACCTACCAGCCACCAGCAATAACTCCACTCTGACAGCAACCACTCATTCCATACCAAGAAGTCTCCTTCATACAGTCTAGCTGTTGCATCTGTAGTGACAAGCAGTCATTCTTGAAATATACCAAAGGTCTCATTGAGGCCTTCACAGATCATAATTACCCTCCAAATCTTGTAAAACACAGATCTACCATGCCTTATCTCTCAAGTCACCAATCACCTCCAAAATTCCCACTGTATGGCCAAAGAGAAGCTTCCCCTCATGACTCAGTACAACCCAGGACTAGAGCAACTGAATCACATTCTCAGCCAGGGTTTTGACTACCTCTTGTAGAGCCCTAAAATGAGGAATGTACTATCTGCTATCTTTTCCATGTCAAGTGGTATTCTGTCGCCCATTGCACTTACAAAATATCCTTATTCATCCCTACACAACCCCTGCTCTCAACCCCTTGCCTCATGGCTATGTATCCCTATACTAGACCTAAACACAAGACTGTGCCATACACCCAACATGACATTCTTCATTTCAATGACTGCTTCGCAGCCTGTGCCATCTGGATCTTCCTACCAACACCAGTCTTTCTGAATTGTGCAGGTGGGAACTCTCCCTGTAAAAAATCTTATGTTTCCGTAACCCTCATGGCCTCAACCTTCATTAGTCATTAGCCTTTATCCACCTATCCCCTTCCCTGTTTCCATTGTAGCACTACACAGCCCTCTATTCCACCTATGCCACACAGTCTTTTTACTTATTTTCTGCTGTCTCCCCCCCCCCCCACCCCCCCCCCCCCCCCCAACCCCTACCCCAACTCCACTGCCCTCCGTCAAACCTCATAACTGCACTTAACTGCCCTATCTCCTCCCCACCTCATCCCTATATGCTCCCACAAGCAGTTATCCCTCCCCTCCCCACCACAGCCTCCTCCTTACCCACACCAACCAGTTTGCTTCTCACATTATGTGATGCAGTTCCCAGTCTGGTCTCGGCAGCCAGACAATGTAATCATGTGCATGTAAGTTTGTGTGTGTGTGTGTGGGGGGGGGGGGGGGGGGGCATATGGGTGCGCGCGCACGTGCGCCTGTGCGTGGGCACGTGTGCGCGCCTGTGCGTGGGCACGCGCACGCATTTGTGCTTGCGTGTGTGTGTCTGTCTTTTTGCTGTGCCTATCTGTGACTCAGCATCCCTGCTATATGATAAGTAGCAGCTATTCTTTTCAAATATTGTCATTTGTGGATTCATATACTTTCATATAGTTTTAATATTTGAATATATTGGAATATTTGTTCACAGTCTATTCAAATATTATATTATTCTTGTGTTTTGTATAGATACAGTCATAAAATGTCACATATTTTTGTACAGCAATCTTTGTACAGCTATGAATTCTTGTTGAAGTTGTGTGGACTATCTGTTTAGTACTAAGTTATGTGATGATGGCCTCAGAAGCTGAAAGACAATTCATAATTAACTATTAAATAAATATTATGGTGGAACATTAATACTGTGTATTTAAGTTGATAACATGTCTATGTTCCTCCAAGAACCAAAGGAATAGTCTGTAAATACTTAAAATTACTGTTACATTACAAACACTGGCAGTAGTGAGAATTCATGATAACTGTGAAAATATCCCAAATGGAACTAGGGTATTTGGGGCTGCTAAGACTTTTACAAACTGTACTGCAACTCTTGTTCAAGTCGTTCATTGGTATTTCCATATCACATGAATGTCATCCAAAGCTTTTCTTTCCTTCAAAGAAATATGGTGTTTTCATCAAAGAAAGTCAGATTTTGGCTTGATTTAAAGGACATAAATTTGACAAATCTGTGTATCAAAGACACTGATTTGTACTTTCACTGGTAGAAGTTAGATAGAGTATTTTATTAGATTATTTCTTTAACATTCTAAACAATTTAATTTGTCTGCACAATAATTTCCAGCATAAGTACTGCAAACACCGTATGAGCTATAAGAATTGTCATCATTGCGTAAAATCTTTCTCCTGCAGCATCTCCTACATCTGTCATTGTTTTTCAGCAGACAAGCGAGGGCTCATCCATCTAGAATACAGGCAACTGTAATTAGGAACTACACACAGGTGGGTTATGGGTAGTGACATCACAGTCAAGCCTTGCTGACTGCATACGTGAACACAGTTGGGACTTCTCATGTTTTCTGATGTGGTTAGTGAAAGGCTAGTATAAAGCTTTCTAAGAACAGCAGCCATTTTCACCATCTAGGAGCCATTTTTTCCATTGGGGGAAGAGGGAGTGAGGCTCACTCAGGCTTATGGTAGACCAAACAGACCTGTATGGAGAAACCTCCAATAACGTGGTAAACAAGAACACAAAATTACAATAGATAACAAAACAAAGAGACATAAACAACTGTCATATAAACATGAACCATGAACGATGGACCTTGCCATTGGTGGTGAGGCTTGCATGGCTCAGTGATACAGATAACCGTACCATAGGTACAACCACAATGGAGGGGTATCTGTTGAGAGGCCAGACAAACGTGTGGTTCCTGAAGAGGGACAGCAGCCTTTTCAGTAATTGCAGGGGCAACAGTCTGGATGATTGACTGATCTGGCCTTGTAACATAACCAAAATGGCCTTGCTGGGCTGGTGCTGCGAACTGCTGAAAGCAAGGGGAAACTGCAGCCATAATTTTTCCCGAGGGCATGCAGCATTAATGTATGGTTAAATGATGATGGCGTCCTCTTGGGTAAAATATTCTGGAGGTAAAATAGTCCCCCACTCGGATCTCTGGGCGGGGACTACTCAGGAGGTTGTCGTTATCAGGAGAAAGAAAACAGGTGTTCTACGGATTGGAGCATGGAATGTCAGATTCCTTAATCGGGCAGGTAGGTTAGAAAATTTAAAAAGGGAAATGGATAGATTAAAGTTGGATGTAGTGGGAATTAGTGAAGCTTGGTGGCAGGAGGAACAAGACTTCTGGTCAGGTGAATACAGGGTTATAAATACAAAAACAAATAGGGGTAATACAGGAGTAGGCTTAATAATGAATAAAAATAATAGGAGTGCGGGTAAGCTGCTACAAACAGCATAGTGAATGCATTATTGTAGCCAAGATAGATATGAAGCCCACTCCAACCACAGTAGTAAAAGTTTATATGCTAACTAGCTCCGCAGATGACGAAGAGATTGATGAAATGTATGATGAGATAAAAGAAATTATTCAGGTAGTGAAGGGACATGAAAATTTAATAGTCATAGGTGACTGGAATTCGATAGTAGGAAAAGGAAGAGAAGGAAGTGTAGTAGGAGAATATGGAATGAGGGTAAGGAATGAAAGAGGAAGCCCCCTGGTAGAATTTTGCACAGAGCATAGCTAACACTTGGTCCAAGAATAATGTCAGAAGGTTGTATACATGGAAGAAGCCTGGAGATACTTTAAGGTTTCAGATGGATTATATAATGGTAAGACAGAGATTTGGGAACCAGGTATTAAACTGTAAGACATTTCCAGGGGCAGATGTGGACTCTGACCACAATCTATTGGTGATGAACTGTAGATTAAAACTGAGGGAACTGCAAAAAGGTGGGAATTTAAGAGATGGGACCTGGATAAACTGACAGAACCAGAGGCTGTACAGAGTTTCAGGGAGACTGATAAGAATGGGGGAAAGAAATACAGTAGAAGAAGAAAGGGTAGCTTTGAAAGATGAAATAGTGAAGGCAGCAGAGGATCAAGTAGGTAAAAAGACGAGGGCTAATAGAAATCCTTGGGTAACAGAATAGAGATTGAATTGATGAAAGGAGAAAATATAAAACTGCAGTAAATGAAGCAGGCAAAAAGGAATACAAACGTCTCAAAAATGAGACCGACAGATAGTGCAAAATGACTGAGCTGGGATGGCTAGAGGACAAATGTAAGGATGTAGAGGCATATATCACTAGGGGTAAGATAGATACCGCCTACAAGAAAATGAGAGAGATCTTTGGAGAAAAAAGAGAAACACTTTCATGAATATCAAGAACTCAGTTCTAAGCAAAGAGAAAGTAGAAAGGTGGAAGGAGTATATAGAGGGTCCATACAAGGGCAATGTTCTTGAGGACAATATTATGGAAATGGAAGGGGATGTAGATGAAGAGGAAATGGGAGATATGATACTGTGTGAAGCGTTTGACAGAGCACTGAAAGACCTAAGTCAAGACAAGGCCCCGGGAGTAGACAACATTCCATTAGAACTACTAACAGCCTTGGGAGAGCCAGCCCTGACAAAACTCTACCATATGGTCAGCAAGATGTATACGACAGGTAAAATACCCTCAGACTTCAAGAAGAAGATAATAATTCCAATCCCATTGAAAGCAGGTGTTGACAGATGTGAAAATTACCGAACTATCAGTTTAATAAGCCACAGCTGCAAAATACTAACACAAATTGTTTACAGACAAATGGAAAAACTGGTAGAAGCCGATCTCAGTGAAGATCCGTTTGGATTCCGTAGAAATGTTGGAATACGTGAGGCAATACTGACCCTACGACTTATCTTAGAAAATAGATTAAGGAAAGGCAAACCTACGTTTCTAGCATTTGTAGACTTAGAGAAAGCTTTTGACAATGTTGACTGGAATACTCTCTTTCAAATTCTGAAGGTGGCAGGGGTAAAATATAGCGAGCGAAAGGCTATTTACAATTTATACAGAAGCCAGATGGCAGTTATAAGAGTTGAAGGGCAAGAAAGGGAAGCAGTGGTTGGGAAAGGAGTGAGACAAGGTTGTAGCCTACCCCCAATGTTATTCAATTTGCTATATTGAGCAAGCAGTAAAGGAAACAAAAGAAAAATTTAGAGTAGGAATTAAAATCCATTGAGAAGAAACAAAAACTTTGAGGTTCGCCGATGACATTGTAATTCTGTCAGAGACAGCAAAGGACCTGGATGAGCAGCTGAACGGAATGGACAGTGTCTTGAGAGGAGGATATAAGATGAACATCAACAAAAGCAAAACGACATTACTGGAATGTAGTCAAATTAAATTGGGTGATACTGAGGGAATTAGATTAGGAAATGAGACGCTTGTAGTAAATGAGTTTTGCTATTTGGGGAGAAAATAACTGTTGATGGCCGAAGTAGAGAGGATATAAAATGTAGACTGGCAATGGCAAGGAAAGCGTTTCTGAAGAAGAGAAATTTGTTAACATCAAGTACAGATTTAAGTGTCAGGAAGTCGTTTCTGAAAGTATTTGTATGGAGTGTAGCCATGTATGGGAGGGAAATGTGGATGATAAATAGTTTAGATAATAAGGGAGTAGAAGCTTTCAAAATGTGGTGCTACGAAGAATGCTGAAGATTAGATGGGTAGATCACATAACTAATGAGGAGGTATTGAACAGAATTGGGGAGAAGAGGAGTTTGTGGCACAACTTGACTAGAAGAAGGAATCGGTTGGTAGGACATGTTCTGAGGCATCAAGGGATCACCAATTTAGTACTGGAGGGCAGCATGGAGGGTAAAAATCGTAGAGTAAGACCAAGAGATGAATACACTAAACAGATTCATAAGGATGTAGGTTGCAGTTGGTACTAGGAGATGAAGAAGCTTGCACAGGATAGAGTAGAATGGAGAGCTGCATCAAACCAGTCATCGGACTGAAGACCACAACAACAACGACATAAACATGAACATAAGAAACAGACACATCTTCTCATTCATAGTAGTTACCATGTTATTTTTGTTGTCTTCACTGTTTCGTATTACTTTCATTGATACCATACCTCTAACCTGAAGTACAATTTGATGTTCTTTTTGGTGAGATAGAGAAATCACTTCCCTTTGCAACTTTCCGGTACAGGGAACAAGCTTCAACATGACAGACTAAAACTAGCACTTCACAAAAGCATGAAAGTAGATTAAAACAAAGAGTGAAATCTGTATATACCATCTGCAGACAATGTTTTAGTGAGCACTACTCTCATTGGCCTAGGGGTCATTGGAAGAAACTCAAATGAAATTTGATAGAGGGGGAGGGGGGTAGGTTGGTGCAGTGGAAAAGTTTCACCCATTGTGTGCAGTGCAGTTGCTGCATGATTCATATTGATCACCTTAGAAGTAACAATGTATTGTAAAAGCTTATTTACAAGGATGCTCATATTCAGATGTGAAACTTATTTTCATGAATATAAAATTAAATTACAGCAGTGATTACTATTATTGTTATGCTGCAAATAATGGCAGCATTGAGAACTGACTTTATGTATATTGATGTGTGCCAATAGCTTCCGAATGGAGCTGGTGCTGTCAAAATGTGAAACTATATTTACCATGCTTGCCAACTTCTGCAAGGTTCTTAAAAACTTTTTTGTATGACATGTGTGTGTGAAAAAATAATAATTTTTATTGCTATGAATATTTGAAAAACTCGTAAATTCAAAGATTAGTAATATTAAATTTGAACTTCCCCCATGATAAAAAATAATTAACATTCAATGCTCGAAACACTATCACAATGGCTCTGTGGCAAAATAGTGCCTTCTAGTGGCATTTTTGGAATTTCCTTCTGTTTTGCCTTTGAAACAAACCTGCAGGCACATTTCTGGACCACAAAAATAGGAAAAAGTAATCTGTTCTCTCAAAGATCATTATTGTTTTCATTATTTGTAGCTTGTAGTTTTTGTAATGTAGCTTAACATGGCCTGCAGTGCCACAGTTGCATAATTTTGAATGGAGTAATGCAGTCAACCATACGCTTATTTCTTTGTCTGCCAACTTGTAGTGAAATAGCGTCAGTGACCATCACTGCATAGTTACTCGCGTTTGTGTTTTTGGTACTGATAATCTTTGTCCAAAGGCAAAAGGGCTAATTTTTTTATTTTACTTATTTTGTTTACTGTTCTCATTCAAGTTTTAATAGTTGGACTGTGCCTGATTTGCATGAATATAGGAGCAATTGGCAACAGTTTGTGAACAACTGATGATGCTGTTGGCCATGGTCAGCCATTTTCAAGCTGCTCCTCGGTGTTTAGCATCAGTGGTGAAATTGGCATGTCACATGAGGCACCTCAAGTATAGCTTGTTTCTCCCATGGGCTTTGCTGCTGAGCCACCTTCATTTGTACCCCACACAAGGGAACTGCACTCATGCAGAGTGAGTGGCAGGTTGTAACCCATTTGTGTTGGTGCAGTGGAAAAGTTTCACCCATTGTGTGCAGTGCAGTTGCTGCATGATTCGTATTGATCACCTTAGAAGTAACAATGTATTGTAAAAGCTTATTTACAAGGATGCTCATATTCAGATGTGAAACTTATTTTCATGAATATAAAATTAAATTACAGCAGTGATTACTATTATTGTTATGCTGCAAATAATGGCAGCATTGAGAACTGACTTTATGTATATTGATGTGTGCCAATAGCTAAGTGAACAAGTGGATGTTCCTTCAGCAGGGTCTGAGCAGGCAGATGGGGGGGGGGGGGGGGGGGGGGGGGGAAGTAGGTTTGCGGGACCTCCAATGCAGATGCTTTATGGAGCCCCTCAGGAAACAACATCCAGGGCTGGACAGAAGTCAATGTGCTCAGTATGTAAAAACAGATTAGATGTCATGGGAGGGGGAGTACTCACTGCAATCAACAAAAATATTCTGTCTACCGAGTTTGAAATTGAGTTTGACTGGACACGAGTAACCAAACTTGGTGAACCCAAGTTAATCATCAGACATTTTGATCCACTACCTGACTCCACTGTAACAGTTATAGAACCATTCACAGAAAGTCTACACTCAGTAAGCACATGTACCCTGTTCATGCATTATTAGTTGCAGGTGATTTTCACTTACTAAGTATAGAATGGGACATCTATGGATTCACTGCAGGTGGTACAGAAAGGCATTCTTATGAAGTAGTTCTGAGCAAATTGTCTGACAACTGTCTTGAACAGCTAATTCAAGAACCCACACACAACAGAAATATTTTAGATCTTGTAGCTACAAACAGGCGTGATGTTACTGACAGCATCAGTATAGAGACAGAGATTTGTGATGATGATGATGTCATCATAGTGACAATGGATATTTAAGTTAATAATTATGTCAACAATTAGAAGAGTTTTTGTTCTGTAAAGTACAAATAAGCTGTTATTAGCATCCTTTTTAGACAACAAATGAGCATCATTTAGTTCTAATGTGATGGACATAGAGGAATTATGGGCAAAATTTAAACTTATTAAAGTGTGTGCCAAGTAAGCGGATTAAGGATGGAAAAGACCCACTGTGGTTTAATACACTACTGGCCATTAAAATTGCTACACCACGAATATGACGTGCTACAGACGCGAAATTTAACCCACAGGAAGAAGATGCTGTGATATGCTAATGATTAGCTTTTCAGAACATTCACAGAAGGTTGGCGCTGGTGGCGACACCTACAACGTGCTGACATGAGGAAAGTTTCCAACTGATTTCTCATACACAAACAGCAGTTGACCGGCGTTGCCTGGTGAAACGTTGTTGTGATGCCTCATGTAAGGAGGAGAAATGTGTACCATCACGTTTCTGACTTTGATAAAGGTCAGATTGTAGCCTATTTTGATTGCGGTTCATCGTATCATGACATTGCTGCTCACGTTGGTTGAGATCCAATGACTGTTAGCAGAATATGGAATCGGTGGGTTCAGGAGGGTAATATGGAACGCCATTCTGGATCCCAATGGCCTCGTATCACTAGCAGTCAAGATGACAGGCATCTTATCTGCATGACTGTAGCAGATTGTGCAGCCACGTCTCAATCCCTGAGTCCACAGATGGGGACGATTGCGTGACGAACAGTTTGACGACATTTGCAGCAGCATGGATTATCAGCTCGGAGACCATGGCTGCAGTTACCCTTGATGCTACATCACAGACAGGAGCACCAACAATGGTGTACTCAGCGATGAACCTGGGTGCACAAATGGCAAAACGTCATTTTTTCGGGTGAATCCAGATTCTGTTTACAGCATCATGAAGGTTGCATTCGTGTTTGGCGACATCATGGCGAACGCACATTGGAAGCATGTATTCGTCATCGCCATACTGGCGTATCATCCGGCATGATGGTATGAGGTGCCATTGGTTACACGTCTCGGTCACCTCCTGTTCGCATTGACGGCACTTTGAACAGTGGACGTAACATTTCAGATGTGTTACGACCCGTGGCTCTACCCTTCATTCAATCCCTGCAAAACCCTACAGTTAAGTAGGATAATGCATGACTGCATGTTGCAGGTCCTGTACAGGCCTTTCTGGATACAGAAAATGTTCGACTGCTGCCCTGGCCAGCACATTCCCCAGATCTCTCATCAATTGAAAACGTCTGGTCAATGGTGGCCGAGCAACTGGCTTGTCACAATATGCCAGTCACTACTCTTGATGAACTATGGTATCGTGTTGAAGCAGCATGGGCAGCTGTACCTGTACACGCCATCCAAGCTCTGTTTGACTCAATACCCAGGCGTACCAAGGCCGTTATTATGGCCAGAGGTGGTTGTTCTGGGTAGTGATTTCTCAGGATCTATGCACTCAAATTGCATGAAAATGTAATCACATGTCAGTTCTAGTATAATATATTTGTCCAATGAATACCCATTTATCATCTGCATTTCTTCTTGGTGTAGCAATTTTAATGGCCAGTAGTGTAACAAAATTTGGAAAATGCTGAGGAAACAGAGATTGTTGTACTCTTGATTCAGAAATGTCAACAGGTACAAGTTAGCAGAAATTCGTGTGTGTATAAAAAAATTGATACATGATGCATACAACTTGAACCATCATACATTGGTGAAAGATCTTGCCAAGAATCTGAGAAAATTCTGGTCCTCTTAAGAATGGTAAGTGAGCTGGAGGCTTCTATTCAGTCTCTCATTGATCATCCTGGTGTGACAGAAGAAGACAATAACAGGAAAGCTGAAGTTTTAAATTTCATGTTAAACCACTTTCTCGTTTTATGTTATATGGAAACTTGTCATTGACCTTTCTTTGCACCAGAGTACATAACTCCACTCAGAACCTTAGACAAAGGGGAGAAGTCAACATGAAAATAATTGCACCAGAATACATAAGTCCGCTCAGAACCTTAGACAAGGGGGAGAAGACAACATGAAAATAGTTTTTATCTCTTGCACTGTGACTGCAAAAGTCACTGTTCAGTTCAAACTGATTTTTATTATCAGGAGCAGATATTCTTAAAGAGTAACTATATTGGGAAGTGAGCATAAGAATTCCAAGTTCCTTGAAGAGGTCACTGAAAGGTATGTAGTTATCTGCTTTAGACAAAATTCTTACTGGGCCCTTATGCTGAATAAGCACTTTATTTACGTAATTTGTATTGCCAAGAAAATAATTCCATAAGACAATAGACAATGAATATTTTGTGTAGAGTATTTTATACCTTTTATGAGATGTGATATAAATGGAAGGGTTTGTATAAATTTTAAAAGGGGTGGGTAATGAAGATAAGAGCATGATTCACACGAACAGATAAATTATGACTAACACAAAACACACAGCACATCTTTCAAACAACCCTCGCAAACAAGTGTGCCTGATTCATCATCATTTTCCATTTCCAGAGGGTTGCTAGGATTTCCTTTGGGGAACTCGATGGTGTATGTGTGACAAGTCCATTCTGTAGGAGACAATTTAACACCAAACCTCCTCTGGTGTCTCACTCAAGTACCTGAGAGGTAGGGATCCTAGGGAAAGGGGTTTCCTATCTTTGGGTCTATCTTCTTTCTCTTCTTTGATCCTAGCATCCACATCTATTTTTTCCTTTTTTACTTCTCATTTGAGGACCTGTCTATTTTTCCCTCTTTCCATATTCATAAACTTCTATTGCTGAAGTCCTTCCTTATTCCTGTGGTTTCTAATAACCTACATCTTATCTTTATATAAGAAGGCTGAAGAATCAGACTACACAAACACACATCTGCATATACACAAGTAAACACTTGGACACAAACATTCAATTACAGACTACAAAGCCTGTCACGATGTGAGAACTGCCAAGTGTTGTAGGGGAAATTGTGGATACATCTAGAAATATGTACACAAATATAGGAAGCTACGACAGTTCTACATTAAATATATAGAAGAAAAGGTGTATATAAACTAAGAAAGAGGCATGAGCAAAGAGAGAAAATGAAAGCTGATCAATAAGAAATGTCAGTATAATAAATACTCTAATGAATTGAAGGATAGTGGGACATGAATAGTATATATTGACATAGTATCTATAGAAAGTATAGAAGTTGATAAGTAGTGGAGGACTCTAGGGAGTAAATGATGTATTAAAGAATAAATGTGAAGCATAAGATACATTTATATTTTTACTAGAAAATACTTTATTATATTATACACAGAAATGTATTCTATGGTAATGAACTGTGAGGCCTACTCAGAAAGGATAAGGGCACCATACCTGGCGTTCACTAAGTATAAAGGGAAGACGTAGCTATGTGGAGATAGGATGGTCTGTGGCCTAAAGAACTGAGATGTTTTGTAAGGGGCATACCTACCAGAATGGAAAGAGGAAGTGCTCTCATAAGGTCAACCCGCAAGCAAGGAATAGGTGCTGGTCCTTGGAGAAGGGGACAGTATCATGACTTAAGTCACAAATTTTATAGGAATTATTCTGGAAAATATAAACTCTATGAATGACTAGCATTATTATGTTTTGAAGAAATAAATGAGAGTCAACAGAACACTTTTGCTTCACCTAGAGTTCCCCCAAGCTAGAACTAATGAAAATAGTACATACTAAGAAAAAGGTAGTACAAAAAGACAAAAATAGAAAATAGACTACTCATGTGTAATAAACACCTGAAGTTTTCAATTGAAAAAGAAAATAAAGAAAAGGGGAAAAGTCCTCACAATTCCTGAATATTAGTAAAGCTGACTAAAACCATGATTAAATGCTCATATCTTAATGTCAAAGTAAAATAAGAATGAATGGCGAAACAGTAACCGAAAAATTGTTCACAGTTATTCAAAGAAAAGAAATGTATACTGTTGAAATACAAAATGTTATTATGTGTGACATTAGTTGCATAATGATTGTGATTTGAGAATGTCTGTGTAAATTCTAGAATGTCTCAGCCTTCTACCGTCTCGAACACATGATATTCTAGTTATGACTGTGGGATGGTAGAATCCTACCCACAGCGTGTCACATTTTTGTGTGTGGAGGTTTAAAGTCAGTCCCGAGAAGAAAATAGATGCGGTGTTCAAACGGCACCAACAAGTACTTGTAGGGCAATCCATAGATGTTTTAGAGGAAGAACCATGGAGTTTTTATGCAGCTCTGTTTCTATTGTGTCATTGACTATTGTTATGTGAAAGAAGAACAGTTGAAAAAGTAATCTTGTTAGAGGCAGGACCTATTTTATGATGCATGTGAAGTAGAGTCATGGTTATTAAGCTAACGCTTTTATAAATGTAATTAAATTTGTTTCTGACATTGGATGGAGCGAGTGGCTTACTGGAAGTCATATATGTATGAGGAAAGTGAGAAGTTTATTCTGTATGGAGTTCAAATATACCATTGGTTGAAAAAGTAAAGTTTTCATATTTACTTATCACAAGTAGAGAGAAAGGCTTAAATATTCCTGTTCCTAGCATCATTCTACGGAGAAGAAGTCAAGAGAGTTTTCCAACAGCCAGATAGACAGCAAAGAAGATCAGCTGCAAATCTCAAGTAAGTCACCTTGTACAAAAGAAGTGGGAAGTTTGTACGTCTACTTCACACTTTAAATCAGCATCAAAAATGTTAGTGTGTCAACTATATCATGATATTCTACCACTGACAGACAAATGCAACTGAATGAAAACAAAATAAAATAGACTCTAGGGTTTATGTAACATGGCTACAGCACTTTAGCTAATGCAAACACTTAAGAAAGACTATCATGTAAAATAGTCTAGAGTTAAGTCAGGTGGTATACCTCTGTAATGGCTGTATAGACCCCATGTTGCTGTAATTCCAAATGTAGCAGCTGCTATCTTGAGAACATACTTATTTGCTTTCGGTTTGTATCCTCCACTCAAAAATCTCAACAACTGTTTCTTGTCAGTTCCAAGAGCTTCACATGACTGTTTCAGTAGTTGATAGGAATGGATGCTGTTGCAAAAGAAAAAAAAAAATACAATTGATCTTTGTGACTATTTTAATGAAAATTTCAACACTCCTTTCATTCAGTTTACAAATTGGCACTGTATCACTTCAGTGATAAAACACCTAGCATAGGAACACACAATACCACAGGTAGTTAGAAATGTTTTGCTGCAGAAAAGTGCAGAGCATTAGCAGCAAACTTCAATATCTAGTTCAATAATGAATACAAGTAAACAGCCATAGGTTTGTGATGCTCTGAAAGTAGGCAACAATAATAACTGTGAAGAACGTATGCTTTATAAAAATGTACTCCTATAATGGATACGACAAGTAAAGAACAAAAATAAATAAATAAATAACCTGCATAAACATAAGCATATAAATAATAACTTTAACTTGAGATTCTGTAGCACTGTCATGCTTCATGACAACAGTCACACAAGGTAAGTCTACTGTGTTGTTATGGCAGTCATGTTCAGTAAACCAATAGCTCTGTAACTCTCAACTGTATATTTAAAACACCCACACAACACACACACACACACACACACACACACACACACACACACACACAGACAGAGGTGTTGAGAAAATGGCCTCATAAGAAAGGATGCTCGAGACATCGAACTATGAATGATTGTCACAAACTTTATAGACATCTGGCAGTTACTGATCAGACTCCCTTACCTGTAGAGGACTCACAAAGATGACTGTTGAAGGGTTGGGTTGGGTTTTATGGGGGAAGAGACTAAACTGTGGGGTCATCGGTCTCATCAGATTAGGGAAGGACGGGGAAGGAAGTCGGCCTTGACCTTTCAAAGGGACCATCCCGGCATTTGCCTGGAGTGATTTAGGGAAATTATGGAAAACCTAAATCAGGATGGCTGGATGTGGGATTGAACCGTCATCCTCCCAAATGCAAGTCCAGTGTGCTAACCACTGTGCCATCTCGCTTGGTGATGGCTGTTGAAAAGCCAGTTTTTGGAAAAACTTTTAACTTTCCTAGGCATGGTGCTGTTTAAACTCATATGATAACAGGTGCTTTAATGAGCTGTAAATTATGTATTATTCCTGATAAAGCATGAGGTACAGCAAATAATATAATATTTGCTTGAGGATTTGCAGTCATTTTGCAGGAAACCTGAAGCCACTATCTCCACTGAAATTAAATCATTTCTTGGTTATTTCTAAGGTATATCGTACTCAAAAAAGTTTGAACCATTTTGGTTTCATTCTTTGTAATGCACTGTCAACATACATAAAAAGGCTGAAGAAGGAAACTGCTTTTAAAGCAGAGTTAAAAATATTTCTTGTTTATAGTGTTTCTACAGTCTAAGTGAAAATATTAGTTACAGAAATACCAGGACCTCATTTCTTTTTGTGTATTTTTTTAATCTGTAAGCAAATATACCATCTATGCTGGTATGTATTTCAACAAGAATGTTTCTGCTGTTGGTTTCTGTTTTCTCTGTTTCAAATGAAATGCAATTCACATCTTCAGAGAAGGAAATCAGTTGCAACAATAGTTGTGATCGATATAGTGTTGACAGGTGTTTGTGTGTTTATTTTTCAGGAGTGTAATATAACAACGTTTCTGCTGTAACTAACAAATTTGTGTGTGCGCAACTTCATAGTTCATGCATGACGTCTGCACTTGATTCGGCTACTAGAGGCCACCCGGCCTACTAGTAAAACTGTAGTTATATGCACAGCCTGCTGGCTGCACCCCGTGTTAGAACTAATGATTATATAGGCTAGAGCAAAAGACTCCACTAGTCACTTGTGTGTTGTCTGTATACGTACTTTGTGTCTCAAGTGTTCATTCTTTTTCATCTAATAAAGTTCCAGTGTTAGTACACTTTGGCGATGGCTACGGTGTTCGACTCCGCATGTGCCACTTCAGTCATTGGTCCTATGAACTCAATTTCCATCGAGGCAATGCTTAACTCTCTTTTTGAGCAAAATCAGGAGCTGTCAGTTGCTATTTCCAGTTTAATGACTATGTTAGCATAACATACAGCCCTACCAATTATGTATCCAGTCCTGTTCCCTGTGTACAACAATACAGCAGAAGACTGGGACACTTATGAAAAATGCCTGCAACAACATTTCAAGGCATTTGGAGTAACAGATGTAAACTTGTGCAAGGCTCTTTTTTTGTCATGGATCTTACATAATGTGTATCAGTTGTTGTGTCAGTTTGCCTCCTTACAGGAACCTCCCAATCTTTCTTTTGATCAGCTGTGCAAGTTACGTTTTCACTTGTAAATGTACTCACGTTATTGCTGGTTGTGTGGAGTTTTACCATTGCCAAAAGCAGCCAAAACAGTAATATAGGGCATGGACAGCAGAACCACAAGGATTTAGTCATTGTTATTTTGTGACAAATGTGCAGATCAAATGATTCAAGGTGCAATCATATGTCTTGGTGCTGGTAGGAAGCTTGAGAGCAAGCTCTACAGTGTGAAAATCCTGTGCTTATAGAAGTATTAAACACAGTTCAGTCATTTGAAGTTTCACAGGCTGCAGGTAAACAGATAGAAGCCTGGTCCAAAGTTTCAGAAATCAGTTCCTCTCATCCTTCTCAGCCTTCAATCCATTCACAAGGCAACAGAGAAGCTATTGCAGCACAGTGCAACAGTTGTCTCAGCAACCTATAGGTAATAGATGTTCACGAGAACAACAGTCCGTATCACAATGGCAACAGCCTCATGCTCTGCAGTCTTCACACCCTTACTGTTTCATTCACTATGAATAGATTGTTTACCCCATGCACTGGGCAATGAGTAATATGTGCCATTAAAAAGGACACTTTGCTTCTGTGTGTAAATCTCTTCCGAACCTGAGTGAGTATGAAACAAATGTGGATGTGAACAGTGTGTCAGCAGTGATGATGTCTCCAAACAAGTTATACACAGAAGTGCATGTGTTTAACAAACCACTGAGAATGCAGGAGGACACAAGTGCAGTAGCAACGTTGGTGAATTGTTGAACTTACATGGATTTAGGTTCTCCCCCTCTGGTTCCAGTGTCATGGAGGCTGGTGAGTTATAACAAACAACAGTCCCATTCTTGAACAGTTTTCTGCACCTGTAACTTACAAGGCTGTGGTTCGTTCATTAACATTCTTAGTTGTGGACAATGCTTACACTGAAAATCTGTTTAGTTTGGATCCTCCTTTTAAATTTTTTGCTTTCTCTATCAATGACAAAGTACATTCGGTTTTGATCACATTCCATATCAACAGTTGATCTTTGAGCTAAATTTTCTCCTTTATTTTCTCCACAACTGGGTTGTGCAACAAAATTTTAGGCTCATATTATGATGAAACAGTCTGCCCACCCCTGTTTTCGCTGGGTCTGCCCTGTACCGGAACTTTATGGGGTCAAGTAATAGCAGAATTAGATCATCTTAAATCCCTTGATGTTATTTGACTTATTTCTTTCAGAGAATGGTAAAAACCACTGGTTATAGGGGAAAACACCTACAGGTAAATTATGCCTCAGCAGTGATTTAAAAAAAATTTAAATACTGCCTGTCCTTTGCCATGCCCTGATGATTTGGTGACAAGGTTTGCAAACACTTTCTTGGTCTTTGGGGGGACCTTGTGTGCCCCCACTTCATGGACTGTAATTTTTTCTCGCAATTGAAGTATTTCACCCAAGTTTCATCACCAGTTACGATTCGATCCAGTAATGAATCACCATCTTTGTGGTAGGCCTCCAGAAATGTCAATGTTGCCCCCATTTGCTGTTCTTTATGGTGCACATTTTGCATCGTGCACAAAATTTGTGGTAGCCTAGCTTTTGAGTGACAATTTCAAACAACAAAGTTCATGAAACTTGTGGAAAAGAAAGTGAAAGTTCCATTATTGTGATGTGATGGTTTTGACAAATTGTTTCATCAACTTTAGCGACAAGATCGTCAGTCACAATGATCGGATATCCACTTTTCTCTTCATTGTGAATGTGGGTTTGGCCATTTTTAAACTGAATGCACCATTTCCGGACAAAACATTCACTCATTACGTTGTTTCTGTACACTTTGCACAGTTCACGATAAATTTCTATAGGTTTTAGGTTTTTTGTCAACGAAAACCGTATCACAGACCACACCTCACACCTGGCAGGATATTCAATTGCAGTACACATTTCAAATTCGAATAAAAAACAGATGTGCAGAGATGTCCCCGCTGTCACGGATGGATGCCGACTGAGCATTCCGAGCATGCACATACCAAAATATACACGATCGGCGCCTGCCTATCAGCATCAGATGGAAACGTTCCCTACTTTTTGAATAGCCCTCATATTATGTAATTAAAATGTGATTTTCAGTGTGCTGGGGACATCTTATGCCAGCACACCCCCGACGACAAATAAGTTGCGAGAAGATCGATAGTAGGTGCAACCAAAGCACCTATCAGGAGAGAGGCCAAATAGAGACTCACAAGCAATGCACTGCCAACACTCTCTCGACTTTTAGTATTTAGATCACTGCTGCAGACCAGAGGGCCCAGTCAGTCAGCCAGTGCGTCAACGAGTCCTGTCACTTGGAGTCGCAGTTAGCTCAGGGGCAGACAGTACCTGGTGACCAGAGCAGTGTACATAGTGGGACTTTGTACTTCACCAGCAGTGAGGCTAATGTGGACTATTATGGAGAGCTCGTACCACAACACCTGGACTATCTTAAGTAACATCTTGTTCTTATGAATAAAGAACCCTGTTAATACATGTGTGCAGTTTGTGTTATAGTAGAGGATACTGGCCACCAAATAACATCCCCCCTCCTTGCTTCCCATGGTACAAGTCTACAGTGACAACAAGATGACACAAAAACTGGCGACAAGTATAATTCAGTGCAGATTTTGCTTGCTTCTCTTATGTTTTAGCTTGCAGGGTTGCTTTTTTTTTTTTTTTTTTTTTTTTTTTTTTTTTTTTCTTTTTTTTTTTTTTTTTTTTTTTTTTTTTTTTTTTTGTTGCTAAAACATATTTCTGTATACTATGGCTACCCCACCCCCTCCACCCCTGCCCCAATGTGATGGATCTAACACAAGTTTTTCAGTTTCAAAACCAACAAATTGCTACCTTGATGACGATGGTACAACTTCTGGCTGTACAAGCTGCGTCAGCCACCCGACAGACAAACGGACCAGAATGACAAGTGCTGCAGACCAGCATACCACTGTTCCGGCAATTTAACAACACCGAAGAGGAATGGCTTGAATACCTGACACAGTTCCAAGCACATTGTGATGTTCATCAAGTTCAAGGTACTGTAAAGCTACAATACTTTCTTTCGACTGTGGGGTCCCCAGTGTTCAGCTTAATACGAAAACTATTCCCAACTGCATCTCCCAATGAGCTCAGTTTTAGTGAAGAAATCACTGCATTAACCAAGTACTATGACCAGCAAGTCCAAGTAGCTGCAGCCAGATATCAATTCTTTTGCTTGCAGAAAAAGTTGGAACAGATGTATTGTCAGTGGTGCACAGAATTAACGGGCATGACTAAGAAGTGTACATTTAAGTGCAGTTGTGACAACTTTTACAGTGATTTAATGATCAGAGATGCAATAGCATTCAACATCACAGATAGTAAAATATGGGAAGAGATCCTAAGTACTTTGATCCATCACTTCCTGAAGTAATCCTGAAGTACTCTGATCCATCACTTCCTCAAGTATTGCAAATCTTCGAGCAATATGATTCAGGTGCCATAGCGACCGATAAGTTTGTCAGGCTGAGTTGCCCCTTGCTCATGACCACCCCAAGCAGTCACAACAATGAGTGCCTACACAGCCACCTGGACAGCCACATAAACAGATAAATGGTCCTATGAAATTAGTGAAGTCTTGTCCTAGATATTTTGCTTGCCATAAAAGACAGAATTGCCCATCATGTAACATAACATGTTATACGTGTGGAAAAAAAGGCCATGTCCAACCAGTTTGTTTCCAATGGCAGAAAAACGCCAGTTTTTCCCGCTCCCAGCAAAGGAAAGGTTTGTGTACATGCAATGAACGTTGTGTTTTCCAAATCTACAACAGGTTCTGACAAAAGTATGATTAAGGTTGCACCTCATTCTCACCCTAGCGCTGTGCAATGACATTCTAACAAACTATTTGTCTCATTACACATTGCTGGCCAACATGTGAACTTTCAGTTAGACACAGGGGCCTCAATAACTTTGCTAGATTATGCCACGTATAAACAGTTAGGCTCACCGTACCTTTCTAAACCTAGCAAGCACCTCACTGCTTACAAAAGACAGGAAATTCCAGCACTTGGATGGTGTAGTCCGCCTGCCACTTATCAATCTCACACCAGGACAGTGAATTTTACTGTATTGAAATCAAGAGACAGTGAAAAGTTATTCAATATAGATGCTTTTGATTTGTTTGGTCTTAGCATCCATGACAATGTACTTTCAGTCTCTACATTTGCACCAAAAGATAGTGTCACTAGCTTGCTTAAAGAATTTTCAGAATGAATGGGAAAAGCAAATAACTTTATAGCACATGTTACATTGAAAGGCAATGCACAGCCTAAGTTTTTTCATGTTGACCTCACTCCAATTACTTTAAGAGACAAAATTGCCAGTGAATTGAAAGAATTGTAAGATAATGGTGTAATTGCTCCCATTCAGGCTAGTCAGTGGGCCAGTCCACTAGTTGTGTTGCCTAGGCCTTCTGGTCACATTTGCATTTGTGTTGACTTTAAGTCTACAGACAACCCACAGACAGTAGTTGACACTTATCTGTAGCCTCATCCTGAGGAACTCCTGGACAGGCTTGGTGCAGGACATCACTTTTCTAAGATCGATTTGGATGATGCCTACTTGTAAATTCCATTGGATGAAGAATCACAAAAAGAGTTTGTTGTAAATATACACTTAGGACTGTTCAAGTATTGGCATTCACCCTTCGGCAGTGCTTCCACATCCACCATTTTTCCACATTACTTGGAACAGCTGACTACAAAAGTGCCATTTTGTTTAAACTACCTTGCTGATATTGTCATCTCACGTCATACCAGAGGAACACATTGCCAATTTATGTACTCTTTTTTGAGTGTTGTCAGAAGTAAGGCTCAAGTGTCATCTTGAAAAATGTGACTTTTTTTCAAACTGAACTACAGAACTTAGGTCATGTGATAAACAGTCAGGGTGTGCACTCTCGCCAATCTCATATGCTTTCCATCTGTGACCTGCCTGTTCCTTGTGATGTGTCTAAACTGCAGTCAGAACTAGGAAAGATGATATACTACATTTGATTCAGACCATGGGTCCATTGCATCGCTTGCCTCACAAAAATGTGCCTTTTATGTGGTCTAAAGACTATCAAGACATATTTCAGAAAATCAAACACGCTTTGCTTTGTGACAGATGTTTAGTGCATTTTGACCCTGCCAAGCCAGTAGTTTTGCAAGTCAACGCTTCTTCCTATGGAATTGGTGCTGTGCTTTCACACACAATTGGTGCATAAAACAGACCTATTGATTTTGCCCCAAAGTTGTTAACACAAACTCAGTGCAATAATTCACAAATTGAAATATAAGCTCTCGCTATTGTGTATAGTGTGACAAAATTCCATCACTATTTGTATGGCCGCAAGTTCTATTTAATGACAGATCACAAGCCTTTGCAGCTTTGTTTCATCCGTCAAAGCTGGTTCCTATAAGCACCACTCAAAAATTGCAATGCCGGGCTTTGTTGCTGTGGGGTGCGTACTGTAAGACCTTTGGTACACACACCATCAGATTATTTGACTTGTCGCTCTAACGAAGTAGGCGAGTGTCAGCAATATGTCTCATGGTCTTATCGTGGCGTGTTTATCTTCTGCCGTTAGGTCAGACGATAGAAATGCCACTTGCACGCTTAGAGTAGCAGATTGACGGTGACCAACTTTAAACAGAACTTGATTAATTTTCACACATTTAAAAAAATAATAAAAAGCATAGAAATAACTTAACTTGGTTCTGGATGCTATTTACAATTGACAATCTGAAGTTCCTTTGGCCTTCATACGTTAATCTTATTCTCACATATCACTGATACTTGACAAAGTGTCTATACATTTCTCTTCATGGGTATGTACAGGAATATGATAATCTTATTAGGCACAGACTGAAACTTGACTATAGACTAATGCAGCCTAAGGCAGACTGATGCAGACTGACTAATCGGAGGTCTGTACACTCGTTATAATACCTCGCGCGTTCATGTATCACTGCGCGAGTGTGATCCGCGAGGAGAAAAGGTTCTACATTAACAGCACTCTCATTAGCTGCGTTACATATTAATACACGGATCAGCGGAAGCAGAATTTGGTCCGTCTCTATGACAGCGCCATCTCGTAGTGCGGAGACGGACGAGCGCTGCGCCTGCGCTATTGTGCTTAGCGGGGCGCGCTCTAGTGGGAAAGTTGTGTACGCACTGACTACGTGGAACTATGTACACATCAGTTGCTTTTGCAGTATCATTATGAAATTGTGTACAGACCTACAGCAAACTTGGCAATACAGACACCCTATCTCACCTTCTGATTGGTCCAGACTCTGATTTTGGTGCATCTACCATATCTTGTTGCCAAATCTATGTGCAGGACTCTGAATTGCTGGAATCTTTTCCCATGCACTGCAGAAAAGTAGCACAGGCCATGGAAGCA
This sequence comes from Schistocerca serialis cubense, assembly GCF_023864345.2. Lineage (NCBI taxonomy): Eukaryota > Metazoa > Arthropoda > Insecta > Orthoptera > Acrididae > Schistocerca > Schistocerca serialis. The sequence continues at coordinate 200,490,883 of NC_064638.1, read as the reverse complement.
GACCCAGATATCAAGATTTTATTGCATTACATTTGCATCATTTGGCCTCATTCATTGAACTGTATCCAGAACTCAGTTGTGCGCCAGTGTTTTGCTCATCAGCATAACCATTCAGTTCAACAGAGTGTGATTCTAGTTCAAAAATGACAGTGAACAGCCAGTTGTGTTTATTCCCAAAGTGTTGCAGAAGGATGTGTTGTGATTGTTCCACCAAGGACACTGTGGAATTGTTCGCACTAAACAGTTAGAGCGACAGCACTGTAGTTGGCAGGGCACAGATGCCTATATTGAACAGATGATGCCACAGTGTCATGCATGCGCAGAGAACCACCCCACTCCACCACAGACATTCTCAACTTGGCCTAAGATGCAATCACCGTGGCAACGAGTGCACATTGACTTTGCAGGATCATTTTGGAACACTCGTCGGCTCATAGTGGTAGACTCTTTTCACAAGTTCTCATTTGTGGTGCCCATGTAGCAGGTTTCAAGTATTTTCCTCCATATTTTGCGAGACAGTTTTGTGAACGAAATGGCATTCATCACCTATTAAGTGCTCTGTTTCACCCGCAGTCCAATGGAGAAGCAGAACACTTCGTACACACTTTCAAGCAGCATATGGGCAAGCTTCACACCACCCACACATGGGAACAGGCACTGCAACTCTTCCTCACCTCCTATTACTCCCACCCAAGAGACAGACAATCACTGGTGATACTTCTGCATGGTCACCGCCATCGAATGCTGCTACACACACAGCAGCATCTGGCGCTTCCAATGGAGTATTGCTTTGTGCTGCGTAATCTTGTTCTCTTCAGGATTTATGGCAACCGTGAGTGCTGGGAGAGAGGCATAACCTAGGACCACATTGGCTCTTCTATGTATTTGATTGCAGGTCCCAGTGGTTTGCAGCACCACCACCAGATCTAAATTCACGCATGTCACCCTTGCCCCTGCCATCCCCACTCGCCAAGCCCATGGATGTGGACCCACCATCACTATCACCATCACTGTCATCACCCCATGACATAACCTCAGTCCTGGACATGTGCCCTGACAGCAGTTTTCCTGAGGATGTTCCTGTTGCCTCACAGGCCAGATGGCGGGGTATGGTCGAGAGTATGCTGTCCTTCACAGCCACAGCTCCTGGCTCGTATCTACATCCAGCATCCTGCTTCTCTCTCTGTTGTTGTTTGCAGCCTCACTGCATGACAATGGTGTGGCATTTTGTGGGAGAGGAATGTGCTGGCTAAGCTGTCGCCTGCACACTGGGCAGCAAAGAGGTTGCAAGAAGATAGATAGTGGGCACAACCAATGCGCCTGTCAGGAGAAAGGGCAAATAGAGACTCGCAAGCAATGCGGTGCCAATGCCCTCTTGACTGCTAGTATTTAAATTGCCACTGCAGACTGGACAGCCCAGTCAATGGGTCCAGCCGCAGACAGTCGCAGTTAGCTCAGCCTCTAGCTCAGAGTCAGTCAGTACCTAGCAGCCAGAGTTGTGTAAATAGTGGGACTTTGCACTTCATCAGCAGTGAGGCTAACTTATTTTTCTTATGAATAAGGAACCCTATTAATGCATGCGTGCAGTTTGTGTTATAGAAGAGGATACCGGCCGCCAAGCAACATCCTCTCCTTGCTTCCCATGGTACAAGCCTACAGTGACAACAAGACAACACAAAATTCAAATTGTCCATTCATGTTCCCAAGGTACCAATTCGCAACAAAACTAAAAACACACTTAATTTGTCACTCCTACACATTATATGATTATCAAAGTTCAAGAACTAAAATTTTTTTTATAGCCACATAACAAATAGCAATGATCATTACAAAACTCCATAACTTATATTATTGCACTGAAAACAGTGTTCTGTTGTTAGAGATGAAGGTAATTGTATGACCTATTGCTTGCAAAATAAATTCACAACAAAGAACAGCTGGTTTAAAAAGCAGGTGAGCCACTGAGCCATAACATCCCTAAGTATATGTGACATTGGGAACAGGAATCTCATTTATTAACCCTTTATTACCTAACGTCTGTGAATGTAGACATACTTTTACATAGGATTTGGATAGTCTATAACAGATATAAGTCTTCTTTTACTATTCTGGCCAGGGAATGTGACATATTTGGTATATCTCCGTGACTGCAGATGGTTGCATAAACAGGCTAGTGATTGTTATAGATTCAAAATGGAAAAAGTTCATGGAAATGGAGCCAGGTGAATGTGGAATTTTAAACTTTTTAATCCTTAATTGTTCTCAATAACGACTGAAAATAAATGCTTCAAATATTTTATACAATGCCTAAAATGGATGTGTTGTTGTTGTGGTCTTCAGTCCTGAGACTGGCTTGATGCAGCTCTCCATGCTACTCTATCCTGTGTAAGCTTCTTCATCTCCCAGTACCTACTGCAACCTACGTCCTTCTGAATCTGCTTAGTGTATTCATCTCATGGTCTCCCTCTACGATTTTTACCCTCCACACTGTCCTCCAATACTAAATTGGTGATCCCTTGTTGCCTCAGAACATGTCCTACCAACCGATCCCATCTTCTAGTCAAGTTGTGCCACAAATTTCTCTTCTCCCCAATCCTATTTAATACCTCCTCATTAGTTATGTGATCCACCCATATAATCTTCAGCATTCTTCTGTAGCATCTCATTTCGAAAGCTTCTATTCTCTTCTTGTCTAAACTATTTATCATCTACGTTTCACTTCCATACATGGCTACACTCGATACAAATACTTTCAGAAACGACTTCCTGACATTTAAATCTATACTCGATGTTAACAAATTCTTCTTCTTCACAAATGCTTTCCTTGCCATTGCCAGTCTACATTTTATATCCTCTCTACTTCGACCATCATCAGTTATTATGCTCCCCAAATAGCAAAACTCCTTTCCTACTTTAAGTGTCTCACTTCCTAATCTAATTCCCTCAGCATCACCTGACTTAATTCGACTACATTCCATTATCCTCGTTTTGCTTTTGTTGATGTTCATCTTATATCCCCCTTTCAAGACACTATCCATTCTGTTCAACTGCTCTTCCAAGTCCTTTGCTGTCACTGACAGAATTACAATGTCATCGGCAAACCTCAAAGTTTTTATTTCTTCTCCATGGATTTTAATACCTACTCTGAATTTTTCTTTTGTTTCCTTCACTGGTTGCTCAATATACAGATTGAATAACATTGGGAGAGGCTACAACCCTGTCTCACTCCCTTCCCAACCACTGCTTCCCTTTCGTGTCCCTCGATTCTTATAACTGCCATCTGGTTTGTAAATAGCCTTTCACTCCCTGTGTTTTACCCCTGCCACCTTCAGAATTTGAAAGAGAGTTTTCCAGTCAACATTGTCAAAAGCTTTCTCTAAGTCTACAAAAGCTAAAAAACGTTGGTTTGCCTTTCCTTAATCTAGCTTCTAAGATAAGTCGTAGGGTCAGTATTGCCTCATGTGTTCCAATATTTCTACGGAACCCAAACTGATCTTCCCCGAGGTCAGCTTCTACCAGTTTTTCCATTCGTCTGTAAAGAATTCGCATTAGTATTTTGCAGCCGTGACTTATTAAACTGATAGTTCGGTAATTTTCACATCTGTCAACACCTGCTTTCTTTGGGATTGGAATTATTATATTCTTCTTGAAGTCTGAGGGTATTTCGCCTGTCTCATACATCTTGCTCACCAGATGGTAGAGTTTTGTCTGGACTGGCTCTCCCAAGGCTGTCAGTAGTTCTAATGGAATGTTGTCTACTCCCGGGGCCTTGTTTCGACTCAGGTCTTTCAGTGCTCTGTCAAACTCTTCACGCAGTATCATATCTCCCATTTCATCTTTATCTACATCCTCTTCCATTTTCCATAATATTGTCCTCAAGTACATCGCCCTTGTATAGACCCTCTATATACTCCTTCCACCTTTCTGCTTTCCCTTCTTTGCTTAGAACTGGGTTTCCATCAACGCTCTTGATATTCATACAAGTGGTTCTCTTTTCTCCAAAGGTCTCTTTAGTTTTCCTGTAGGCACTATCTATCTTACCCCTGGTGAGACAAGCCTCTACATCCTTACATTTGTCCTCTAGCCATCCCTGCTTAGCCATTTTGCACTTCCTGTCGATCTCATTTTTGAGACGTTTGCATTCCTTTTTGCCTGCTTCACTTATTGCATTTTTATGTTTTCTCCTTTCATCAATTAATTTCAATATTTCTTCTGTTACCCAAGGATTTCTATTAGCCCTCGTCTTTTTACCTACTTTATCCTCTGCTGCCTTCGCTACTTCATCCCTCAAAGCTACCCATTCTTCTTCTACTGTATTTCTTTCCGCCATTCCTGTCAATTGTTCACTTATGCTCTCCTTGAAACTCTGTACAACCTCTGGTTCTTTCAGCTTATCCCGGTCCCGTCTCCTTAAATTCCCACCTTTTTGCAGTTTCTTCACTTTTAATCTACAGTTCATAAACAATAGATTGTGGTCAGAGTCCACATCTGACCATGGAAATGTCTTACAATTTAAAACCTGGTTCCTAAGTCTCTGTCTTACCATTATATAATCTATCTGAAACCTGTCAGTGTCTCCAGGCTTCTTCCATGTATACAACCTTCTTTTATGATTCTTGAACCAAGTGTTAGCTATGATTAAGTTATGCTCTGTGCAAAATTCTACAAGGCGGCTTCCTCTTTCATTTCTTCCCCCCAATCCATATTCACCTACTATGTTTCCTTCTCTCCCTTTTCGTACTACTGAATTTGAGTCACCCATGACTATTAAATTTTCATCTCTCTTCACTATCTGAATAATTTCTTTGATTTCATCATACATTTCTTCAATTTCTTCATCATCTGCAGAGCTAGTTGGCATATAAACTTGTACTACTGTGGTAGGCGTGGGCTTCGTGTCTATCTTGGCCACAATAATGCATTCACTATGCTGTTTGTAGTAGCTTACTCGCACTCCTATTTTTTTATTCATTATTAAACCTACTCCTGCATTACCCCTATTTGATTTTGTATTTATAACCCTGTATTCGCCTGACCAAAAGTCTTGTTCCTCCTGCCACTGAACTTCACTAATTCCCACTATATCTAACTTTAACCTATCCATTTCCCTTTTTAAATTTTCTAACCTACCTGCCCGATTAAGGGATCTGACATTCCACGCTCCAATCAATCTGTAGAACGCCAGTTTTCTTTCTCCTGACAACGACGTCCTCCTGAGTAGTCCCCACCCAGAGATCCGAATGGGGGACTATTTTACCTCCAGAATATTTTATCCATGAGGATGCCATCATCATTTAACCATACAGTAAAGCTGCATGCCCTCGGGAAAAATTACGGCCGTAGTTTCCCCTTGCTTTCAGCCGTTCGCAGTACCAGCACAGCAAGGCAGTTTTGGTTATGTTACAAGGTCAGATCAGTCAATCATCCAGACTGTTGCCCCTGCAAGTACTGAAAAGGCTGCTGCCCCTCTTCAGTAACCACACGTTTGTCTGGCCTCTCAACAGATACCCTTCCGTTGTGGTTGCACCTACGGTACGGCTATCTGTATCGCTGAGGCACGCAAGCCTCCCCACCAACTGCAAGGTCCATGGTTCATTGGGGGGGGGGGTTTACAATGGGTATAAGAAGCTATATTTTGTATGTTCTTTGCTATTTTGTGGTAGGGAAAGGAGGGGGGAGGGGGCGAGAATCATTATGTAAAGTTGATGTCTATTATAGTAGATGATAGGTAAATAGTGTAAATATTATAGAATTTAAAAGTTACAAATGTAGATGTTGGGCATTTAGTCAGTCAGTCTTCATTCTAACGCAATCAGCAAATTCGAAATTAGTTTTCTCTTGTGGGGCAGTTTATGGTAAAAAAACCAGACACATTACTTTAGTTCCAGGTCCAGATATAGATGGAGAAAATGGTTTGGAGGATTCCAATGGCTATGGTGCCACAGGATGAAGCAGAAAGTAGTGATTGTTCTGAGATTGAAGATAATGAAGCAGAAAGTACCAATAGACCATCCTAGGCCACATTTAGAATACAGCTCTAGTAAACTGAACCAGATTACACAATGGTAACAAGCAACAGGCGTGATCAGCCTGAAATAACCAACTATACACAAGAGGAATATTTATACCATCGGCCAAAGAGAGAGATTCCAGAAAGAACTGATATTAGAGAAGTGACAAATATTAAACCCAACTACCAGACTATTACAATGACTACTCCTCCAATAAAACTCTTTCAAAAACTGCTGACAAATGACTTTCTGGAAACTTTCATTTTTCAAACTGATCTCTCCATTGCACAGAAATCCAACAGCAAGTGTAACCACCCCACTGAAAGGAAAGAAATGAAGAAATTTGTAGGAATCATCATGTTTGTGAGCACTGTGAAAATGAGTAGTTGTCGAATGCACTGGCGTCCAGAAGTGCCACAAACTGCACTGATAGTGATAAAAAAGTAATCACTGTCAAATAGGAAGATAATCGTCTGATACATATGGGAGCAAGCTGGACAGGTATTCAGCCAATTGGGCAATGCAACAGGTATGACCACAAAAAGAAAGAGAAGATCTCCATAGCTAGGCCTGCAATAGTAAATAACTACAATGAATTGATGGGAGACATGGATAAAGCAGACTTCCTTCTGTTCTTGCACAAGATAAAGATCAAGAGCAGAAAATGGTACTTGTGCCTTGAAAATGGTGCTTTTGTCTGCCCCACAACATCCTGACACTGCACCTGTTGGCAGTCTAGTCCCTGCACACTCCACCAGACAATATTCGTCTCTCCCCCACCTCTACCCTACTATCACATTCCTTTCCCTGCCCTCTCCAGATTGCTGCTTGCATCCCACATTATAGTAGCATTCTGGCCAGAGATGCTGGAGCTGGGGTTTGTGTGTGTGGTGTGAATGATTTGTGTGTCTGTTTTACTGATGAGGGCTGTGGCCGAAAGCTTTATGTAAGTGTCTTTTAATTGTGCCTTTCTGTGACTTGATGTGTCTCCTTTATGATAAGTATCAATCCGTCTTTTCCTGCTTTGTTGATATTTCTACCTGGAGTTTCCATTGTTGGATTATTAAGCACTACAATGGATGAAATAATGAAGAATCAGCAGCTCTGAGTTTAAGGCTCTTGTCACAGAAGATGATGATGTATTCAAAATCCTCAAAGTTGTCCTCAACCAGAAGATTGTTTTGAAAACTACAGTGCTTTGCTACGCCCTATTGGATATGGAGCATTCTTTCCTTTCTCTGACCTTTAAACTAGCATACCCAGCCAGCTACAAGAAGATGCAATTCAATATGGACTCTTAGCTACAGTCCTACTTTCCATTTAACAAATTAACATATCATTGACAGAGGTGCAACAAGAATAAAGTAACAGAAAAAAATTGGAAATTGAACTCCAGACCTATGGACCTGTAGTCTGATCCTTATCCATTTACCCATACAATATTACAAAATGGGACAAAAACCAAGCCTGATATGCAACAGAAGTTGAATGGCTGAAATGCTATATTCAGGTAATTAGATATCTGCACAAACAACTCCAAAGCAGTAGTCTACTGATTAGTAAATGGAGCAACTGTACTAGCATCATTCAACACAAAAGAAAGTTGGAATAAGTACATTACTTGTGTGTGTGTGTCTGTGTGTGTGTGTGTGTGTGTGTGTGTGTGTGTGTGTGTGTGTGTGTAAAGAAAGTTCGAATAAGTACATTACTTGTGTGTGTGTGTGTGTGTGTGTGTGTGTGTGTGTGTGTGTGTGTGTGTGTGTGTGGGGTAACCAACCATCCACAAAAATTTGAATTGGCGTTCACAATGAAGAATAGTTTTAATATCTCAAGAGAAATTTTCTTTGATAAAGGAGCTCCCTGAGATATCAAAATTAATACACTGCAGAAGGACCTCTTCAACAGTTACAACATACAGTCTAGAAACCAACAGAAATATTACCAAAGTGCAAGTGGTGATGATGAAGTACTTAGGAGCTGTGCTTCAGAAAACAAGAAGGTAAAAAATAAAAATGTTCAAGATACACCATTTGTTCAACAGAAATGACTTCTTGGTGAATTCTGCATTGCAAGACTGAAATTATTTAGTCATTTCAAAAAGAATGAACCTACAAAGAATAGCTAGATGCTGGCCAAGAGGGCGGAAAAGAGGGGATGGGTCTATCAGATTATGAATGATTTATCAGTGTTTGGTCCAGACATGTACCAAGTTATGGACAAAAAGAATTACTTTCACAGGAATAGGTGAAGAGGAATAATTCACCCCATGAACATTGGATTTGGTTCAAGATGATATGCCTGCCTGAAAGATACAAACTGAACCAATTATAGGAAACTTCACAGATACCACACCCCTATAGTTTCTTAAGCAGCAGATTGTGGCTGACCAGACCAAAGACTTTAAATAAACCTAATACAGAAACTCCATCTGAACAGGTCTCGTAGGGCCCAATGATACTGACCAATCGGCATGTCATCCTCTGCAAATAGGCATCACTGCATGCCTATATGAAGGGGCATGTGGTCAGCACACCACTCTTCTCATCACTGTCTGTTTTCGTAACCAGAACTGCTACTTTGTCAAGTAATTCCATAATTGGCCTTACAAGGGCTAAATGCACCCCACTTGCAGACCTAGATGGTGAACCATGCAAGTGCTAGCCAAGCCAAGAGTGCTTAACTTCAGTGATCTGATGGAAACTGGTGTTACCACTGCTACAAGGCTGTTGGAAAATCTAACACAGCCCACACTTTAATTAATTTTGTTTCATAACATTAAAGAGACTGGTCGTTAGTTTTATATGTTCTGCATATTCAATATGGGATAATTTTCTGAGGAAATTCTACAACCAGTTAAAGACTTAATTCTTCAGAAGAAATTCATTAGAAATGTGTGTGCTGCCCATAAAAATGAGTCATGTTGCCCATTACTTAAGAAACTAAAAATACTAACCCTTCAATCATTGCACATTTTTAAAATGTTTATTTTTGTGTACAATAATAAATATAATCTTTAAAATTCCAAGCTTGAGCATAGCTATGATACTCGTCATACAGAGAACTTGAAACTTCCCTCACACCACTTAAAGCTTTATGCTTAGACTCCATTGTACATAGTGCTAAAAATTTATAACAAACTGCAAGGTAGGAACATATTAATCATGGACCTTTGCTCTCTGAAAAGATTACAGCATATCAGCTGAAAGTAAAGCACCAGTAGGAATGCATTAGACATCTCTGGAACAGTAGAGAGAACATCCATCATGCCATGAAAGACAATCACAACCAACGATCAGGTCACCATCATCATGTTACATGCAGAAGCCTTGTGAACCAGGGAAGCTGATCAATGTGTGCACCAGAGTCAAAGTGATGTGGTGTGGACATGGAATCAGTTCCCGTCGACAAGCAGTATTGAGGATTCCAGAACTAAATTCAGCACTCTAAGAGGCTGCAGGATGACATGTATTACATCAGATTATTTGGAGGCAACTGCGTGATGTGTAATCTCCATTCCCAATCACCGTGGCGAACACCACATCGTACTCAACAATACCATGGACTCTATTACAGAACAGCAAGAAAATGTGCAGACTGGACATCCTAGAATTGGTGACAGCTGTTGTTTATGGACAAAACTTGGCTCTGTTTGTGGCCTGATAAATGTAGATAACATATATGGGGACAACCCGGTAATGTTGAAAGCCTCCAACACTGCGTCTCAGATGCGCAACAAGGTGCTGGTGGAGTGATGTCCTGGGGGAGCGTTATACTGGCCCACCGTACACCTCTTGTGGTTGTTGATGGCAGTCTCACTGATTTATAGTACAGGGACAAGGTTCTGCCATCAATAGTGGGGCAATTTTGTCAACATTCTGGTGACAGTTTCATCTTGATGGATGATAACTCAGTTGCTTATCATGCTGTTCTCATGGACATGCATGCTAGGATCAACAGAATAGAGTGGGCTGCCTATTTTCTGGACATGAACTCAATCAAAGTTGTGGGGGATCAATTGAAACAAGCTGTTTGTGGACGTTGACAATGACCATAAGAGACAGTCTACTAATAAAGCTTCAAGAATCGGCTTTAAATGATAACTCTAGGATTATATTACAGTCCCCTAAACATTGCTCCCATAGGGATCATGAGGATATGATTAGATTAATTACAGCATGCATACAGGCATTTAAACAACCATTTTTCCTGTGCTTCTTAAGTAAATGGAACAGGAAAAAGTCCTAATAGCTGGTACAGTGAGACGTATCCTCCGCTAGGCAATTCATGGTTGTTCGCAGAGTATGTGGAATTGTCACTGGAGATAGAGACAATTTGGACTAGGTCTGACTTGAATGATCTTGTCGATGGTATGCCATGACGAATTCAAGCCTGCATCTGAGCAAAAAGACGTTCCAACACGTAAATGTAGTCTTGCTTTTCTCTTCTTTACGGTTTGTTTGGTTACTGTAGCTTTTGCTGGTGGTTGTCTCTATGCAGTTTATTGTTGTTCAGGGAGTTGTTATTGTGTGTTTAACATGTTGACAGCAATTCACATAGTGACGGATGTTTCATCGCCTGGTCAAGGCACATGGTGTAAGCAGTTGTGAAATGCTTAATATTATTGCGCTGGAGTGTGCTATGGCTCAACATTCATAGTGAAAATGTTTGTGTTTGACTAAGTAAAATTCACTTTATATGTGAATGTAGGCTTTCCCGGTGTATACTGCTGATGTTCGACGCAGCTACCTGAATGGAAGCCCGAGAAGATTTCATCAAAATTTACTTTCACTGTGGCAGAGTAGCTCAAGTAGCAAAACACTAGCAGAAATTATGTACGCAGAACTGGCGAAACAAGTATGAAAAGCTAACAGTGAACATTTCAGTGGGCCAGGGGCTCATTTGTGAACCACAACAACTAATCTCATTTGTGAACTACAATGACTAATTACAAATTAAATAAGTGAATTGAGTAATTTATTGCATACATGTGCTGTTTTCCATGTATTACTCCAATGTGATAACTGTTGCAAACGAAAGTAAACAATTATTTACTGATAACTGGTTGAAAGCTTCCATGATCTCACGTCTGTGCTGTGTGAACTGTTACATAAAAATAAAATTTTGAGGAATGGTATAAGGAAAATAAGCATTTCTACTTAATTTCATGATGCCATGATCTTCAGTTTCCTTTGCTATTGTGGGTAATGAGTTATCTGACTTTGTCACATTTATACTGAGTTATGTGGCGTTTCCTGATCATACAGGAAATTCATTTGTAAAAGTGTTGCATGATGCTCCCATATAAATCTTCCAGCCCATTTCCTGATCTGTTATCATTTACTTTTTCAGTTCTTTGTGTAAATTCTTTCGGGCCGAATGTAAATTCTCTTGGTTTCAGCACGAACTGTCGTGTATTGTGCAATACCACTCTTCAAAGTGGTACCGACAGTGGTCGTCAGACGCCATCACCAGATGTTACCCAGTAACATCGAATGGCAGCTTGGTCACAGTGCATAGGATCTCATTAGGTAGTTTCTGGCGAGGTCCAGCAGGTTAGGTTAGAAATTATTCTATGTATGAAACATGTTAGATTTTAACCTGCGAGGGGGATGAATACCACGATGCCTCTGTGCTTGGAGATCAGTGCTGCAGTGCGGCGTTTGCTTTTAAAAATTCGCCAAATGAACTATATCTGTCTCAAAAAGAATGTGTCGCATACTGTACTACACTCTCTCTTTGAGTTATTGTAATCTCTAGAAAACTTCAGATTACCATATTATGATAAAGTGGTGACATCAGTGTGTTAAGGTTATGCCAATGTTGTTATGAGCACGTGATGGTTAATTTACGTGGTGAAAGCAGATGTTTCTATTACGGTACACGATGAATGGATCAAATTTGCCTGTGTGTAAGCAAGTGTCGTCCTAACCGCCATCTGCTTCACGTCTGCTGTGCAGCGAGCTACCTAAATTTAAGTATTAACTGTATTTTCCTTATTTGTCACTTCTTCTTCCATGTGTTTTTGCATTTAGGAAGCTTTAATTGTCGAGTGCTATTAATAGTGTTCCATAGATTTCATGTTTGTTTTGAATACAGTCAGAGAGAGTCACTTTAGTCAGCCATAGTGCCAGTAGTGTCAGTGTTGTCCTAATCACCGTCTGCTTCACGTCTGCTGTGCAGCAAGCTATCTTAATTTAAGTATTAACTTTATTTTTCTTACTTGTCACTTCTTCTTCCGTGTGTTTTTGCTTTTAGGGAGTTTTAATTGTCGAGTGCTATTAATAGTGTTCCATAGATTTCGTGTTTGTTTTGAATACAGTCAGAGAGAGCCCCTTTAGTCAACCATAGTGCCAGTAGTGCTAGTGTTTGTTTTCAATACAGTCCAGAGACAGGTAATGCTATTTTCATTGTTTTCTACAAGAAGTGGCTAGCAATCGCAGTTTAGTCAATAATCAGCTGCCTTTGGTGAATTAGCAGTCTAGTTAAAAGTTGATTAACTCTCATCAGTAAATTGATTCCTTAGGATGTGCAAAAATTATTCCATCTACCAAGACAACAGTAAATTCCATGGTTATAACACCAGAAACAAAAACAATCTACATTTAGAAATGAAACGTCTCACTCTGGTACAAAAAGGAGTTTACTACTCCAGCATTAAGCTGTTCAATGCTCTACCACTACATATCAAATGTGTTCATACAGAACTGCCAAAATTTAAACAAGTTCTCAAAGATTACCTGACAGAGAAATCTTATTATACTGTGGATGAATACCTGAAAGAAAATGTATACCATCACTAAACTTATTGTGTCTAGAAGTAGTTCAATTGATTTTATTGTGCATTTGGGCATTAGCGCACTTTTTGTAACAACAGATTGGCTGTACATGTATTTACTCTTGTAGGCCTAATACCTGATTTAACTTTGTGCTCTTATCTTTAACCTTTATTTGAAACTCCTTTTTCTGTCAAATGGTAGTTATGTTATCTAGCTGACATTGTATCTGTTACTGTATTTATAGTATGTCTTACTTAAACTATGTACAATTTGCCATTGAATTGCCCTTGTATTTATTGTAAGTTTAAATTGAAACCTGTACAATTTGACACGTTCCATATCCTTGTGATTGACTCACTAACTGGATCTACGGAACAAGAAATAAATAAATAAATAAAATAAATAGATAGATAGGATGTGTGACCGCTGTGCACGGACGCAGGAGGAGCTGGCCACTGTTCGCGAACAGCTGAACGTGTTGATGGCCGTGGTCAGCCGTCTTCAGGCTGCTGCCTCGGAGTGTAGCGGCAGTGGGGAGTCTGGTGCGTCGCAAGGTACACCCCAGGTGTTACATGCTTCACCCACTGTCCCTGCTGTCGAGACATCTTCGTGGGTACCGGGCGCGGTTGGGTCACCCTCTCCCCAAGGGGAGTGGCGGGTTCAGCAGCGTTCGCGGCGCACGAGGCAGAGGGTAAATGTGGAGGCTGGCCATGTGGCATTGCCCGCTCTGCCTGTGAGTGGACATGTGGCTGCTCCTTCAGCAAGGTCTGAGCAATCACACAGGGGGAGGGATTTATTAGTTATTGGGATCTCCAACATTAGGCGGGTGATGGAGCCCCTTAGGGAAATAGTGGAAAGGTCGGGGAAGAAGGCCAGTGTTCACTCTGTCTGCTTGCCGGGGGGTCTCATCCGAGATGTGGAGGAGGCCCTACCGGCGGCGGTAGAGAGCACTGGGTGCACCCGACTGCAAATTGTTGCTCATGTCGGCACCAATGACTCCTGCCGTCTGGGTTCAGAGGTCATCCTCAGTTCGTACAGGTGGTTGGCGGAATTGGTGAAGGCAGAAAGCCTTGCTCGTGGGGTGGAATCAGAGCTAACTATTTGTAGTATCATTCCCAGAGCCGATCGTGGTCCTCTGGTTTGGAGCCTCGTGGAAGGCTTAAACCAGAGGCTCAGACGATTCTGCGGAGATCTGGGGTGCAAATTTCTCGACCTCCGCTATCGGGTGGAGAAATGTAGGGTCCCCCTGAATAGGTCAGGCATGCACTACACGCCGGAAGCGGCTACAAGGGTAGCGGAGTACATGTGGAGTGCACATGGGGGTTTTTTAGGTTAGCGAATTCCCTCCCTAGGCCCGACAAGATGCCTCCTGAGACGCGGCAAGGTAGGAGTAGGCAAAATGCAACAGGGAATAACAATATTAATGTGCTAATAGTAAACTGCAGGAGCGTCTATAGAAAGGTCCCAGAACTGCTCTTATTAACAAACGGTCACAACGCCCATATAGTACTAGGGACAGAAAGTTGGCTGAAACCAGACGTAAACAGTAATGAAATCCTAAACTCAGATTGGAATGTATACCGCAGAGACAGGCTGGACAGTGAAAGGGGAGGCGTGTTTATAGCGATAAGAAGTGCAATAGTATTGAAGGAAATTGACGGAGATCCGAAATGTGAAATGATTTGGGTGAAGGTCATGGTTAAAGCAGGCTCAGACATGGTAATTGGATGTCTCTATAGGCCCCCTGGATCAGCAGCTGTTGTGGCTGAGCACCTGAAGGATAATTTGGAAAATATTTCGAGTAGATTTCCCCACCATGTTATAGTTCTGGGTGGAGATTTTAATTTGCCGGATATAGACTGGGAGACTCAAATGTTCATAACGGGTGGCAGGGACAAAGAATCAAGTGAAATTTTTTTAAGTGCTTTATCTGAAAACTACCTTGAGCAGTTAAACAGAGAACTGACTCGTGGCGATAACATATTAGACCTTCTGGTGACAAACAGACCCGAACTATTTGAAACAGTTAACGCAGAACAGGGAATCAGCGATCATAAAGCAGTTACGGCATTGATGATTTCAGCCGTAAATAGAAATATTAAAAAAGGTAGGAAGATTTTTCTGTTTAGCAAAAGTGACAAAAAGCAGATTACAGAGTACCTGACGGCTCAACACAAAAGTTTTGTCTCAAGTACAGATAGTGTTGAGGATCAGTGGACAAAGTTCAAAACCATCGTACAATATGCGTTAGATGAGTATGTGCCAAGCAAGATCGTAAGAGAAGGAAAAGAGCCACCGTGGAACAACAACCGAGTTAGAAAACTGCTGCGGAAGCAAAGGGAACTTCACAGCAAACATAAACATAGCCAAAGCCTTGCAGACAAACAAAAATTACGTGAAGCGAAATGTAATGTGAGGAGGGCTATGCGAGAGGCATTCAATGAATTCGAAAGTAAAGTTCTATGTACTGACTTGGCAGAAAATCCTAAGAAATTTTGGTCTTATGTCAAAGCGGTAGGTGGATCAAAACAAAATGTCCAGACACTCTGTGACCAAAATGGTACTGAAACAGAGGATGACAGACGGCAGAAAATCCTAAGAAATTTTGGTCTTATGTCAAAGCGGTAGGTGGATCAAAACAAAATGTCCAGACACTCTGTGACCAAAATGGTACTGAAACAGAGGATGACAGACTAAAGGCCGAAATACTAAATGTCTTTTTCCAAAGCTGTTTCACAGAGGAAGACTGCACTGTAGTTCCTTCTCTAGATTGTTACACAGATGACAAAATGGTAGATATTGAAATAGACAACAGAGGGATAGAGAAACAATTAAAATCGCTCAAAAGAGGAAAGGCCGCTGGACCTGATGGGATACCAGTTCGATTTTACACAGAGTACGCGAAGGAACTTGCCCCCCTTCTTGCAGCGGTGTATCGTTAGGTCTCTAGAAGAGCATAGCGTTCCAAAGGATTGGAAAAGGCCACAGGTCATCCCCTTTATCAAGATGGGACGTTGAACACATGTGCAGAACTATAGACCTATATCTCTAACGTCGATCAGTTGTAGAATTTTGGAACACGTATTATGTTCGAGTATAATGACTTTTCTGGAGACTAGAAATCTACTCTGTAGGAATCAGCATGGGTTTCGAAAAAGACAGTCGTGTGAAACCCAGCTCGCGCTATTCGTCCACAAAACTCAGAGGGCCATAGACACGGGTTCACAGGTAGATGCCGTGTTTCTTGACTTCCGCAAGGTGTTCGATACAGTTCCCCACAGTCGTTTAATGAAGAAACTAAGAGCATATGGACTATCAGACCAATTGTGTGATTGGATTGAGAAGTTCCTAGATAACAGAACGCAGCATGTCATTCTCAATGGAGAGAAGTCTTCCGAAGTAAGAGTGATTTCAGGTGTGCCACAGGGGAGTGTCATAGGACCGTTGCTATTCACAATATACATAAATGACCTGGTGGATGACATCAGATGTTCACTGATGCTTTTTGCAGATGATGCTGTGGTGTATCGAGAGGTTGTAACAATGGAAAACTGTACTGAAATGCGGGAGGATCTGCAGCGAATTGACACATGGTGCAGGGAATGGCAATTGAATCTCAACGTAGACAAGCGTAATGTGCTGCGAATACATAGAAAGATAGATCCCTTATCATTTAGCTACAAAATAGCAGGTCAGCAACTGGAAGCAGTTAATTCCATAAATTATCTGGGAGTACGCATTAGGAGTGATTTAAAACGGAATGATCATATAAAGTTGATCGTCGGTAAAGCAGATGCCACACTGAGATTCATTGGAAGAATCCTAAGGAAATGCAATCCGAAAACAAAGGAAGTAGGTTACAGTACGCTTGTTCGCCCACTGCTTGAATACTGCTCAGCAGTGTGGGATCCGTACCAGATAGGGTTGATAGAAGAGATAGAGAAGATCCAATGGAGAGCAGCGCGCTTCATTACAGGATCATTTAGTAATCGCGAAAGCGTTACGGAGATGATAGATAAACTCCAGTGGAAGACTCTGCAGGAGAGACGCTCAGTAGCTCGGTACGGGCTTTTGTTAAAGTTTCGAGAACATACCTTCACCGAAGAGTCAAGCAGTATATTGCTCCCTCCTATATATATCTCGCGAAGAGACCATGAGGATAAAATCAGAGAGATTAGAGCCCACACAGAAGCATACCGACAATGCTTCCTTCCACAAACAATACGAGACTGGAATAGAAGGGAGAACCGATAGAGGTACTCAGGGTACCCTCCGCCACACACTGTCAGGTGGCTTGCAGAGTATGGATGTAGATGTAGATGTAGATTATTTAATTAATGGAAGGTAGATTTGTGGTTTCACAGCAGCTCACTTTACTCTAAAAATGGTGAATATTAATGTAGTACTGGCAGTTGGTATATAAATGTCTGATTCTAGTACTATATTTTTGAGCACTTGCCCAATGGATTTGAGAAAGGACACAAACAATACGAGACTGGAATAGAAGGGAGAACCGATAGAGGTACTCAGGGTACCCTCCGCCACACACTGTCAGGTGGCTTGCAGAGTATGGATGTAGATGTAGATGTAGATTATTTAATTAATGGAAGGTAGATTTGTGGTTTCACAGCAGCTCACTTTACTCTAAAAATGGTGAATATTAATGTAGTACTGGCAGTCGGTATATAAATGTCTGATTCTAGTACTATATTTTTGAGCACTTGCCCAATGGATTTGAGAAAGGACAAACAAGTACAAGTGGCGGTAGTATTATTTCATATTCAGTGTAGCTTTTAATTAAGAAACTCAACTATATTAAGTCATTTTGAGTACCTGCACGAAGCATAACTCCAAAATTTGGTATGGAATAAAAAAAAAAAAGAAAAGAAAAGAAAACTTCATAGTATTTGGGGTGCAAGAGTGAAAAATTTGCTTGGGGCATCATAAACAGAATCCAACATATAAAAAAAAAACTTTGAAACTGTGCTTTTCAGAAACAGGCCAAATTATTGGAAAGATGTAATCGCCAGATGTCAAATATCAAAGTATCACTCCTAGTTTTACTTGAGCCAGAACTGCATCTTTAATGTAATGGACTTTTTTTAATACAGCTAAAACGATACCTCTACAAGCACTGGAAATCTGTTTTGCTGAATTTATCTGAAGTACTGCAGACATATGCAGTTAACCTTTAATGACTCTTATTCAGCATATGTGTAAAAGGCAAACACAAAGCCTGGAATAAGATACTCTGAACACCTAAGGCACTGTAAGGTGGAAACACATAAGGGCACCACATTTGCAAAACCACTTCACGTAACAGAATAACCAGCCTACTGGCATAGAAACACCAGTAAGCAGTAACAATAATTTGTGGACAGCTAATGCCCATCTACTGCAACCCAAAAAGATCGACCACAGTAACGTTATTTATTTATTTATTTATTTATATCCCATAAATCCAATACCGCGAGGCATTTGCATGGATGTGGGATGCGTCAGAATTATTACAAATAGTACAAAAGGAATACATAAAAGTACCTCTTGCAAGAGGATATCTGATATAAGATGAAATACACATTAATAGGTACAGAAAAAATTACATTAAAAACATGGTAGATCTTTATAGCTAAATGAAAGACACAGTAATGTTAACAGTGATTGTGAGTATCGTAATGCACAATAGCACATCAAATTAGTAAATGAAAAAATCAATTACAGTTAAAATGAAAGGCACAGTAATGTTAACAGTGATTGTGAGTATTGTAATGCACAATAGCACATCAAACTAGTAAATGAAAAAATCAACTATAGTTAACTCTACTGAAATATTCTTCTACCGAACAGAAGGAATTATCTAATAAATACTGTTTCAGCTGTTTTTTAAATTTGGGAAGCTCGTGGATAAGTAATTTCAGTGATGGTGGGAGACAATTGAACACCTTGCAGCTCATGTAATGGACTCCTTTTTGTACAATAGTAAGGTTTTGTATTCATAATGGAGGTCCATCTTCCTCCTGGTATTGAGGGTTTCGTATGAATCATTGCTTTTGTACGATTGTCCATGTTTACCAATGAAACATAACAGGGAGTAGATATATTGGCATGCAGTTGTCAGTATCCCTAATTTTTTGAAAAGGTTCCTACAAGAATGTCTAGGCTGGACTATGCCATATGGCAATAATGCATGGAAATAACTAAAATAAGAAGTTTTTGTGGTGTCTCGGTCACATACAGTGGAAATAATACTGTGGCGCCGATGAAATCAACACCAACACCTATGCATCCACCTTTGAACTAAGCTAAGATTATCTTTGGCCTCTTCCGCCATGTCCAGTTCTTTGTGAGCCTTGCTTGTGCTTGGGTGAATAAATGAACTACTGCGAAATGGGGGTTGTTTGGTGTAACTAACCCGAACATCTCCCTCACTGGTGACCCCGAGTTGTAACATCTTCCGCTTTCGCCGTTTTACTGTGTCCGCGACCTCCGCGTCAGTTATTTTCGCGTGTATTACATGGACACAGCATTCAAACAATGACTTCAGCCCAGCGCCTAATGCCGGATTTTGTGATCGACATGCATCGTGTTGTGGGTGGTGTACGCCCGCCAGGACTGCAAAACGATGCCTCTCACTTGACGATTATGCTGATTTCACCGGACGTTTTCGAGCCTGCAACAATAAGTGAGGTTAGGAGTGTGCATGACTCTGTCTATCAAATGCCTTTGTTCCCACCACATGTGCCCTCCCTCATCGACTGTGAAGTTACCTCTTTCGGATCTCCATGAAGTGCGGGACCAATGCCGATTTCTGCAAATGCTTCGTTGGACAACCTACCACCTCCAGGACAACGATTTCCCTTGCTGCAATCCGTGCAGTACCACGCGGATACCTTCCGCATGGCCGGAACTGCTTCGTTTACAGGTCAACCTCCTCAGTATTCAACCACGTCCATGCCTGCCTCTGTTCAGCATCAGCACATGCCTTCCTACTTTGATACCTCGGCCTGCAACAGGAACAATAACTTGTTATCTGTGCCTGACCTCTACCTCCGTTCCACTGCTTCACCTCAGTATTTTGTGTCAAGACATTCACCTTATCTGCACACCGTTTTGTGTGGAGTGACTATGAACAGTGAACATTCACACATTCCATCCCACGTTTGACATCGTTTCCCACACTGTGCTTCTGGACAGCCCCCACCTCCGCAGCCTCCCTGCAACACAGGTGGCCCCAGCTCTGATCATAAGTCCAGCTTTCCGCAGACTAACATGTGTTCTGAAACTTTGAACTTTTTCTCACCTGTCACCCCCGCACCAGCTCCAGTCAAGTTTCTGCTACCGTTCTTGGCACATCTCGGAGCCTCATCTGCATCGGTATTCCGCAACGCGTCAATCCGAACACACCTGCAATGTGCTGAGCTTCCGCAACCGCAATCGACTCATTACGGTGTCTCACCCTTGTCGGCCTTCCGCGTCGCGACAGATCACGCTCAACCACAACGTGTCACCTTCACGCTGCCACCCAAACAGCCGTCATTGCCACATCCCCTGGAGGCACACTCTCCTGGAATACTACAGCAACAACAGCTCGTTTCAGGCAGTGCACCGACGAACTCTACTCAACCTGTTCTTCCAAATATTCTACAACACTTACTGACACTGCTGCCGTTTAATCCTGACAGAGCTACAACCTGGTTCAAAATTGCAGACGAAGTGTTCAACCATTACAAACTTGACGAGTCAACCAGGTTTCTGTGCCTCATCACCCACCTGCACGACCAGGAGGACTTGATTGCTGGTCGACGCTCCAGATTCATCTACCCGGTACACTCTAGCCAGAAAGACAGTTCTACATTGGCTTGCACGCTCAACTGAGGCAGCAATACGGCAAGTGCTCCACGTCGAGCAACTAGGCAATGACAAACCTTTCCAGCTCTGGAGACAGCTACGTGCCCTGGTCAGCGCCGATCTACTGTCTTAACACAGCTCTCCTCGCCATCTGGTCAGATACTCTATCTCCTCACATCCGCTTTGGTTTGGCTCAGAAGTCTCCTGAACCCGTCGAGCAAAGAATGACAATTGCTGACAAGCTACACGATGCATCACTGCTCTATTTCGCCATCCACTGCCAACCTGACAAGTCTCAGGTTCAGGCTCATCATCCTGCCGCCGGACGTGCGCGTCCGGGGCCTCACTGTGCCGACCATTCCGCTCACTCCGGGAAGCAGTAAACAAGCTACTGGGACATCATCGGCTCCGCCCACTGTCACGCCCCGTCCTACTACTGAGCCTGCTGCGGCCACCAAACCTCGGCCACCGCCACTGGCAACGAACGTTCCGCAGGAAATGCAACTGCACTACCCGTACCGTTACTTCCACACACAGTTTGGTGAGGTGGCGCAGAACTGCAGACCACCCTGCTACTTCCCAAACGCCAATCACAGGTAGGTCATTGATTACAAACGGGCCTATCGCCAGATCCCCATGGCACCTGAAGACATCGAGAAGACAGCAATCACCACCCCGATCGGGTTATTTCAGTTACGATTCATGCCCTTCGATCTGAAAAATGCAACCCAGACCTGGCAATGCTTCATCAATGAGTGCTATTCGACCTAAAATTCTGCTTTGCATATCTTGATGACATTCTTGTGTTCAGCTCCTCCGTCAAGGACAACATTCGAGATGTGCAAACTGTTATGAACACTTTCGCGGCAGCAGGCATCGAGACCAACCAGGACAAATTGCAGCTACATCAACCCGCTGTCACTTTTCTTGGTTTTCGGGTCTCTGCAACGGCATTTCACCGCCCCCTGAGAAAGTACAAACAATACAAAACCTACCCAGACCTTCGTCTTTCAAAGAGCTCCGGCACTCTCTGGGAACGGTTAATAATTATCACCAACATCTACCTCGGGCTGCGGATATTCAGGCTCCACTGACAGACGCCTTGGCAGGCACCAACATTTCTGGATCTTGGCCCGTTCCATGAACCCCTGCTATGACTGGCTCTTTCACTGCCCTCAAAAATCTTCTTGCCGAGGCCTGCACCATCGCGCATCCTCATCCCAATGCGCAGCTTTTCATCACCACAGGCACGAGTGATACTGCCATCGGTGCTGTCCTTAGCCAGACAATCAACTGCCAAACTTCGCCTCTGCAGTTCTTCTCGCGCAAGCTCACTAATGCACAACAGAAATATTCCACGTCTGACAGGGAGTTACTCGCGGTCTACAAAGCGATCAAGCATTTTAAGACTGGCATTGAGGGACGGCCTTACTATGTTTTAACGGACCACAAACCCCTGTCTGCAGCCATTACAAACCCACCAGCTGACCCGCCTCCTCGCCGCTTCAGATACATGGACTTCATATTTAAGTTCACCACCGACGCCAGGCACATAAAGGGTGCTGACAATATAGTTGATGATTTCCTGTCACAAGTCAATGCCATCCATTTGCTGTTAGGCCTCCCTGAACTGCCTAACCTCCAACCTGATTTCAGACTCTACCTCTTCACTACACTTCATCCGCACCACCTTCCCTGTCATTTCTGGTGAGATCTGGTGTGACGACAATACGGACAAATTATGCCCTCTCATCCCAACCACACTCCGTCGAGCTGTCTTCAATGCATTGCATAATTTAGCCCACCCCGGTGTTCGTGCATCCACCCACCACGTAGCGAAGTGCTTTGTGTGGAGAAATGTCAACAAGGACTGCCAGCAATGGGCATGCTCCTGCGTCACGTGCCAACGCTGCAAAGTACATAAACACACTTCACCCCCCCCCCCCCCCCCTCGGCGCCTTTTATTGATATTGACATTGTTGGCCTTCTCCCCCCTCTAATGGCTTTTGTTATGTTCTGAACAACTCGCTGGGTCAAGGCTGCCCCCTCCCCAATATTATGGCAGAAACTGTTGCTCGAGCTTTCGTCGAGTCATGGGTATCACGTTTCAGATGTCCACCTAACATCACGACTGACCAGGGCAGACAGTTTGAGTCGGCCCTGTTCAATGAGATTTGTAACATCTGTGGCATCCGGCGCATCCATACCACAGCATATCACGCGCAAAGTAACGGGCTACTTGAGCACTGACACTGCACTTTCAAGGTGGCTCTTCCATGCCACGACACTATGGATGGTGGCCCTTCCCCTTGTGCTACTCGGCATTCGTGCGATGCATAAGGAAGACCTCAAAGGTACAATAGTCGAGTTCGTATACGGCCAGAACATTGTTCTCCCTGGCGAACTTGTGAGCCCTTCCGCATCTCTCCCTTAGTCTGACTTACCTTCCTTCGTGGACCGAGTCAGATGCCACTTCATCAACCTCCATATCCCTCCACCCGCCAGCCACTCCCGCCCTAAGGTTCACGTCCCGAAATCTCTGGACAATTGCGAGTACGTCATGGTCCGAGATGACACTGTCCGTGCTTCCCTCCAACCTCCATATACCGGCCTGTACCATGTTCTCCAGCGCTTAACTAACACCTATGACATCCAGATGAAAGATTCAGCTTTTACAGTCTCTCTCAACAGAGTTAAGCCTGCCCATGTCGAGCCTTCTTCTACCCCCTCAGCCATGGAGGTAAGAATTTACCTCCATGCTCTCAGCCTTCGTGCCTTTGAAGCAGCTGTACATAACGAAGTTCACTTGCTACCAAGTATTGTTTCATCACCTACAGAGTTCCAAACACTGCCTGGATATCGTATTTTTTCTGTTTTAACTTTCAATAGCATACTAGAAGTTAATGTTGAGAATGGCGGGAATTCTTCGCACAGTGATAAGTTACTTAGCGATTTATCATGTCAGATTGTGTACTCGTTACTTGAAAAAGGAACTTTAAAGAAGGGGGCCGGCTGCGGTATTATAAATCAAATTACATTCATCGTAAATTATTTATGTTGGTACTGTATAACAAGGAAAAATAAGTACCAAAGCCATTGGCTCCCTTGGGTTGGTAGGTGGAGCCCACCTACCAACCCAAGGGAGCCAATGGGTCTGATGATGGTTTTATAGAAAAAACCGAAACCGGTTACTCATTAAATCAAACATAACGTGATCAAGACTGAACTTTAATCTAAATATAACAATTAATTGATCACTGTATTCCAAAAATGTTTACCAAAATTGTGCAAGTACCAAAGCGTCGATTATATACCGTCACAAATTTTAGAACGAGTGTTGTATCGAACTATCGATCAGTGCTCGATTAATCGATATATTTTTATCATATATGCAGAATGAGAATATAAACATGTCAATTTAGAACTACATACGAATTACGAAGTATAGTATTTATCGATGCCGACACACACGAGACAGTCTTGACCTGAATTTTGCTAGTTATGATGGTCGTTATATGTAAAAGATGTGGTACAGAACTCGGCTGGGTTGAAAGCAGTCAAAGACTCACCTTTGAGTATGACGGAAGAGTATAAAACGGTTCATTGCGTGAATCACATTTGAGGCGTATGAATTTATTAAAACTGGATAAGCTGTCCCACTGGTAAACGAGTCGATATCAAGGAACACGTAAACGGCGCTACAGCTATGGAGTATTACATCAAACACGTCAAGCGGCAAGTCTCGAAACACACACTATCAATATGTGACACTGTAGAGCAAACACACACACACACACACATATATGATTATTAAAACTGCTACACCAAAACACACATACTATCATGTGACTTTGTTGTGCATACTCACGAATGATAGTGACTTGTAAGTTACAGCGGCAATGCACTTGATAGCGCAAGAAATCGATAATTACACGTGAAATGCCGATTACGCATGAAAAATGCTGATCCATTCAATGCAAACAAAGAAGGGTAGTGCAGATAACATGACTATTTTGAGAATCCAGGCACGGAAAATAAGTTTTCGCGGTGTAAATGGCCCCCCATATTATGCTAAGTGGCCGAGAGATTAACGTATATACCGTACAGGTATACAAATTATTTGTGTAAATTATACACCCTCCGCTATAAATACTTAGCCTATGTCAACTGAGAACAATAACAAATTACGTAATGTCGTGAATAAACAACTTAATGCACTAATGTAGTTTTTGCTAAAACTACAATACCTCAGCTGATTAATTTATGTAATATGACGTAGTCAAACTTGTAACAGTCTAATAAACACCGGCCTAACCTGAATCAATGTGATCTTTATAGCTGGGATGTTAAATGAGTGCATTCACTATTACAGTACATGAAGTGTAATTTACCAAACTGAAGAGTAGAATTAAACGATGTGTAGCCTACTTCTAATTCTGTATTTTGCTCTGCTTCTGGTGTAAGAAACACAAGAATTTCTGATTTAAATAAGACGGTTAGTTTCTTCTTTCTGGATATTTTTTTTTTGCAAAATACCTCAGTGAAAAAGCAAAAATGCAATTACAGCTGCCTTACACAAATTGTAAAATGGTCATAGTCTTAGCAGATGGGAACAATCATAATAGTTACCATAGTAATCGTATCAAGGTTAAGCTTTTTTTATGGGGAAGGATGAGGTGGTTACAGTAATTAAATGTAGTGTCTATAGTATTGAAGAAAATATATATTTTACATCACTGAGACAGCAGCCGACCACATTCAAACAGGAATATCTTGCTATGAGCAGTCACTAATAAAATAAGTTAACCTTACCCACAGATGAACCACCCTATGTCTGTTCCACATCTGTGAAGGTTCTCCTCCTTGATGGTTTCTATGGAGCACCTATCAGTCAATCAAACATGCTTTCACAAGCATGACACATGACAAACAAAATTTCCAAACATGTGCTGCAGCCCTCGCAAGAGTCTGATAAGGGGCTGATCCAGTATGAAATAAAAGTTTGTAGCAAGGGATACAACTCAAGAGTTGAAGAAGAGGCAGAAAACATTCGGGACTAGTGCAGCAGGGGATACAACCTGTCGGCTTTGGACACTGACGTCACAAGTCGCCAATCGAGAAGCGATTCTTCTTAGTGTTGTAGCTCCCTTCAGTGGCTGATAAGTGTTTTTTGGCTTTTTAAAAAAAAATCTCACGAGATAGAATAAACAGATCCACTTTATTAAGCAATCAGTAAAAAAACGAAACTGAAACATAACAGCAAAAGCGAAAATGGTAAACTCCTATCGGGCGACTTGTGACGTCATTGTCC
Organism: Schistocerca serialis cubense; assembly: GCF_023864345.2. Classification (NCBI taxonomy): domain Eukaryota; kingdom Metazoa; phylum Arthropoda; class Insecta; order Orthoptera; family Acrididae; genus Schistocerca; species Schistocerca serialis. The sequence goes on along the minus strand of NC_064638.1, from coordinate 200,464,937 downwards.
AAAGCCGACGGGTTGTATCTCCTGCTGCACTAGACCCAAACATTCCTCGTGTGAGTAAGTAAATAAAATACACATTTCAGGTAAGTAAGAAAATGGTAAGTAAGAAAACTGGTAAGTAAGAAACATGAAAGTTTAAGTTCAGAAAATAAACACATTGTAATTAAATTACCACTGTTGTTGGAAAGGTGTCATGTGCATGAAAATGAACATGATACTGTATTCATTGACCTGCCATATATTACCATCAGTGTAAAGAATGTATTTGGTGAGATGGAAAAAAAAAATCAAATGAAAATAAGTTAGCTGCTTCCAATTTCATCTCAGATGAACTCATTTCATTTTTGGTAGTCTGATTTTTAAACAGCTACAAGACAGTTTACTGCATAAAAACTGTCTTGCAGAGGTCCTTTTGCATATTCAGAAGGTATTTTAGCTGATTATAGCTGTAAATTCTAGAACTTGCTTCATAACTGGCGTTTTCATGGGAAGTTAAAAACATTCCAGCAGTCCTCTCTTGCAGATCAATCATGGGTTAAAACCTATTTCTTAACTATGATGAAGTCTCATAACAAGGCATTTCATTTCTGAATCTTAAGTTTATTCTTCAATTATGGGACTAATAAATACCAATTTCAGCTGACTCCAGAGATCAATAATACTTAAAACTGAGGTAGATATTGAAAGACAGGAGATCTGTGTCATTTTAATGGATTCAAATATGGATTCTTGGTGAAACACTGTGTTCGGTATTAACTAAATGAAACTTGTGCATGTCTTTTCTCGAAAAACTTTATTACTTTTGCATGACTTAAGTTTCAGTTTATTTTTTTATTCCAAGTCCCAAAAATCCACACAGTGACGAGTTTGCTATGGGTGTAGAATGTGTCAAGATTATGATTACACATATTAAGATTTATATTAAATTGCAATTTATTGATTGAAAAGCTATAACAGTAGTATAATTAAAACAATCTTCACTTGTCAATAGCAACACGTTAATAACAGTTTAACAGACATAGATGTCATACTACTGGGCAATCAGTTCAGCAATGCAATTAGTAATACTACATTGCAATGTTCCTGATGTTCCTTACTTTGTGTATGCTTATCTTCCGCATGTATTGATTTCCTACAGAGTTGTAGTTATTGAACGAGATTTAGGTCACTGTATAGTTGATCATGGCTTTGTAAATTTATTGGATTTCTTTTGCTCTGTAGTCTGCAATAATACAGGAGGCAAGATAGTTTAACTCAAAATCCAGTTCTGTGAAATAAGAGCGAAGAGGTTCTTTAAAGCCGTTTTCAGTATAGTCAAGAGTAGTACATTAAATGTTACTAAGCAAGACTTTTTCAATACAGGAACATAACGTATACTAGTCCCCCCAGATCTGACATATTAGTACAAATGCCAGGATGACAGTTTGATGCATAACAAGAAAATGAATAAATTTAAAATTTTCACTTGTACTCCCCCAGCCCCTCCGCCCTGCTATCAACATTCTTACCTGTGGCTCTCGCTCCAGGGCCGATGCGCTTCTCCGACCTGGGCCAACAATCCACAGACTGTGCACAAACGCCCCAGCAGATACTTCCACAACTAAAGCTAATGTGATCGTAATCCTACATCAGATACATGCATCTTCCCGTGATGTGACTTGCTATATGCAAAATTTATAACAGATCTGCACAGCTGTTAAATCGCGGTATCTTTTATAAATCAGGAGTATCATTCATTGGCAAGGTAGATGTAGGGTTACACGTCACTCTGCCAGAGTGATACAAAACACTACATACACACACTACATAGTACCTGAATAAAAGTAAGAAATCTTACTTATTTTAACATTTGACAAATTATTATATTCACCCTTTAGTAGTGATGATATGTTCAGAACATTTTTGCTGCCATAGTCATTGTCATACTATTGGGCAACCAGTTCAGCAATACTATCATGCGAGGTATCATGAAAAAGTAATAGAAATTTTTGTTTTCCTTAAAGAATCTTTATTTAGTCATCATCATCAGCTTTGTCCCCTTTAAAGTAATTACCCTCAGATATAACACACTTGCAACAGCACTTTTTCTGTCTTGGAAGCACTTCTGGAAGTCACATTCAGCAATTCTGTGTTTATCTAATCAGTGGTGGCAAAATGACAGCCTTTCATGGTTCTCTTCAGCCTCAGGAATAGAAAGAAGTCCCAGGGAGCCAAGCCCGGTGAATAAAGTGGCTAAGGCAACATAACAGTTTCGTTTTTGGCCAAAAAAGTCATGAATAAGCATTGAGTTGTGTGCGGTATGCAGCTTTCACAAGTGCTTTTGCCACACTTCTGGTCGTTTTCCTCAGACTGCTTCATGCAAACAGCGCAGAACTTCAGGTAGTAATCGTTATTGAGCTACCGTCCATAAGGGAGGAACTCATGATGCATCATCCCATCATAATCAAAGAAAACAGTGAGAAGAACCTTCACACATATTGAACTTGTCAAATGTTTTTCTGTCTTGGTGCTTTGGGCAGTTTCCATTGGGATGATGTAGCCTTGGTTTCCACATCATAACCATATAAACATGTTTTGTCACCTCTTATAAACCTTCTTTAAGAGTTCTGGGTCAGTGTCGACTTGATTCAGCAATTTCTGAGCCATGTCTATGTGATGTTTTTGGTCGAAATACAAAAATTTCAAAATAAATTTCCTTCCTGCGCGTTTCGTGCCCAAAACATCTGAAAAAAATTGCTTGACATGAGCCAAAGGATATGCCAACATCACCAGCAACCTCTCTCACAGTGGTTCGGCAATTTTACAGAACTATTTTCTTTACCTTTGGCACTGTCGTCAGTAATTGATGTGTTCGGGCATTAGGGGCAGTTGTCTACTTAAATGTCTTATTGACCCTTTAGAAATGTTTATACCACTCGTAAACTCTTGTCTTATTCATAACAGATTTTCCAAAAGCCACAGCCAACATTTCAAATGTGGTGCTGCACTTAATTCCATTTTTCACACAAAATTTAATGCAAATACTTGATCTCTCTTTTTCAAAAGTAAAAATTCACTTAGCACTCAAAAACACATGTAACCTTTTCAACTGTTAATGGTACACTATTATATTCAATAACTGAAAATGCAAACATACATCAGAAAAATGTGTACAAACAAGGAATAAAAAATTGAAAATTGGATATATAAAGCCCAAGAAAGCAAAAAATTGCCATTACTTTTTGTTCACACCTCTTATACAATAAAACTACAAGTTCATATTATGCAATGACTGAATTAAATATCTAATATACACTAAATACTTGTATAACATACCACAACAGCCTGTGTGCATGTGAGTTCTGTGAAGAAAAAAAAAATTGTATGCGTGTTTTCTATTTCAAAAGCTTAAATATACAGCAGTCTTTTCATTGATCCTGTCTGTGACTCAACATATCCTCTGTATGGTGAGTAGAATCTATCCTTTTCATAACACTGTTATTATTTCAACCGGGACTTTCCCTTGTTTGTATTAACAGTCACAAAACTGTATAGCTACATCTTATAATTGGATAGATTAAAAAATCTACTCATCAAGTGGTGGCAAGAGACAACATGTACAAAGGTTAAAGAAATGTGCAAACTTTTGTAGGCAGTGGCTCCTTTTTCTGGTAGAAGGATTGCAGGGGGAAGAAGATGGATGAAGGAAAAGGAATGGTGAGATTTAGGAAGAGGGGAGTGTTTGGAAAAGCCACACAGAACCGTAGGTCGGGGGAGTCTTACCGGATGGAATGAGAAGGAAGACATTGTTGGTGACGACACAAGATGAGATTTGATTTTTAGCTATGTCTTATCTTAAGTAAGGCCGGTTTCACAAATTTCTGAACAGAATAAAATGAGTGAATCAAGAGAAATTTGCGTAGTTTAATTTTGAGAAGGGATTCACTATTCTCTATGTTTTTAAGTTAAGTAGGAAGAGGGCTGAAAATTTTTGCACCAGCACACTTAGCAGTCCTCTGCTCCTGGGACATATTTTTAGTTGATATTGATGTTAGTCTTATATCTAGTGTTATGCATGTGAACTGTTGAGTTATTTACAAAGAGGATGAGGTTCTTTATGACAAAGTACATTTGAGAAAAAAATGTATTGAGAAGCAGTGGTAAGTATTCCTAGTTGGTTAAATAATCTGTGACAGAAGGTTCGTGGACTTACTCTGCATGTGACCCTAATCACTCCTTTTCCAAGCAATGAAGAGTTTTTGAGCAAGAAGGAAGCTCCCCCTACCCCCCCCCCCCCCCCCCCCAGAATATAATTCAATGTGACATGATATAGTGCATAAGCAAAATAACCTGCCTTTGTGACCACTTGGTCTCCAGTACAAGAGAGCATTCTTAAAGTAAAAGTTGCTGAGCTCAATCTCTCCACTGTTTCATGAATGTGACGTTCCAGTTTAGTTTGTAATTTACATGAATGCTTGTCTTGATTAGGTTGGCAGAATGGGAGTTAACTAGAAAACACACTATGGATAAAATGTCGGTAACTGTGTCTAACACATTTCCTATTACAATGCTGGTGGTGTCTGCAAACACAGTAAGTTGCACTCAGCACTAAGCTGAGGGCAGATCATTAGAATAATCAGAAACAATACTTGGCCCATAGAACATCAGGGCAACAAGTACCCATATGTGCCTCAGAGACAAGGCGCATGATGCTTGGGTGACTCACTTTTGTAATCTGCACAGTATTTTTTTTGTCTCCTAACTAAGAGTTGTCTCTGCTCCTTATGAAATAAACAGTCTCACTCACTTCAGTATATTAGATGAATCCCAAGAAGTGTATGATCAGGGTGGTGGCGAAATTAGCCATTGTCACAGCCTCTCTATGTGCGGCTGTAGTGTGTCAACAACATCATATCACAAATTGCAATGGAACAACATATCTAAAACAAGTGTTCAGGACATTCTCAAGAATAAATGTTTGCCAGTGTTTGTATTTTTAGTGTCTTTAGAGTACTATACAATGTCCTTTAGACATGCAGCATTTCTTCAGTTCTCCAGCATATTCCGAAGAAGAAAATGTGTGGACACCTGCTGTGACTTGTTTGAAATGCAAAACACAGACAATTTTCTTTCTTGAAAAAATTATGGCCGGTGATAAGAGTTGGTGTTATCAATATGAACCTAACCACAAAATGACAAAGTGGAGAAATTCACATGAAGCATCGACACCTTGCTGACATAACTCACATTCAAGCCAATCGTGACTTGAACAACATCCTAAAGAAAGACTTTTCTGACAGTTTCACATGGTTGTATCAACTTTCTTTGCATTGTCCTCAAGTGGGGGGGAGACTAAGTGGAACACCTGAAGCATTAAAATCACTGTCCTAAATTTCCCTATTTCTTATTACTCCAGTCTTGAAACTTTTGGACTCACAGGGTACGTGTAAAGCTTTTTTTTATATTCCTCAGCTACAGAACAACACTGAGACCATTACAAATGTAAACAAAGCAGCTGTTCACTAAGGAATCATTTCACCTAGGCCTTTGAGTGATTTAGGGGAATCATGGCAACTCATCTGAAAGGCTGGATGAGGATTTGAGCTGCCATCTTCCCACATACAAATCTGTTGCACTAAACAATGTGCTACCTTGTATGGTTTCTTTTTTACAGAAAGTACATTTGTTAATAACAGGTTTCCCTCATGAATGATGGAGCTTTCCTCGGTGGGGTAGTTTGCATGCCTCAATGATGCAGAGAGCCATACTTAAAAGCAACCACATTGGTGGAGTACTGTGGATAGCCCAGACTAACACATGGTTTCAGTTGTTGCTGGAGCAAAAGGCTGGATGATTGACTGATCTAGGCATGTAACATTATCCACCATGGCCACACTATATTCATACTGTGGCATGGTTGAAGGTAAATGCGAACTACAGTCACTGTATTATCCAAAAACAAGCAGTACTGCTCTATGATTTGATTATAATGGCATACACTTAGATCGCTGTGTGGCATCTACACTGGAGGATGTTATCATAAAAAAATATCAGGCATCCTGTGGACCACAGCATGGCATATAAGATCTCATTAATCGTGAAGGTGGGTTATAGAACTTGAAAAGAGGAATGGATAGCTTGAAGTTAGATATGGTAGGAAATAGTCAAGTGTGGTGAAAGGTAGGACAAGATTTATGGTCAGATCAGTACAACACAAAACCAAATGTGAGGAATGCGGTACTTTTGTCTAATAATGAAAATAAGAAAGCATGTGAATTACAATGAACATGAAAGTGAATAGTTTAACATAATAGAGTAGACATAGAGTCACTACCTTCACAGTAGCAGCCTGCTAACTGCATAGCTGATGAAGAAATTCAAAAACTATGATCAGATAATAGAAATTATTTAGTATGTAGGAAGAGGCAAAAATTTAAATGTGATGGGGGACTGAAATTCAATAATGGGAAGATGACGTATGGAAAAATAACAGTAGATAGTGTGGTGTCACCGCCAGACACCACACTTGCTAGGTGGTAGCTTTAAATCGGCCGCGGTCCATTAGTACATGTCGGACCCGCGTGTCGCCACTGTGTGATCGCAGACCGAGCGCCACCACAAGGCAGGTCTCGAGATACGGAATAGGACTCGCCCCAGTTGTACAGACGACTTTGCTAGTGATTACACTGATGAAGCCTCGCTCATTTACAGAGCAGATAGTTAGAATAGCCTTCAGCTAAGTCAATGGCTACGACCTAGCAAGGCGCCATTAGTAACATTGCATGTACCTAAAGAGTCTCACTTGTATCGCCACAATCTCCAGATGTACCAAAAGGATGGATTAAAGTTAAGTATTCCAGAAGCTACGTACTTTTCTTTATAGCATTCATTAGGTATCCTGTTTCAGATCTCACGCCATCCAGCTTTAGCTTAGCGCGTGCCTTTCGGCTTCCTCTCATTGTGTCTAGGCTGTCTTGTCTAGACACAACACATAGAGTGGGAGGAAAGGGAAATTGTTTAATAGAATTTTGCACAGAACACAATTTAATCATTGCTAACACTAGGTTTCAGAATCATGAATGTAGGCTGCATACACGGAGGAGACCTGAGTAAACCAGAAGATGTCAGACACATTATACAGGGTCAATCCGAAGCCAACCGACAAAATTTCTGAAGTTGTTATTGGATATTTAAGTATTCCAGTTTATGGGTCCCCTGGTCTCTAGTAGCTCGTTGCAGAGGAATTGCATTTCATTTAATTTATTACCCCTATTTATCTCTGTACCTGAACTGGACTGAAAATATTTGCATAACACTGAATATGTAGACAGTATGTCTTGTTTGGGAACAAACTATTTCCATTTATTTACGGTACTTGCTACTGAGGACAATAATGCCCACTTTACTCTTCATTCTCAAACTTGCAATCAGTAGTACTGCTCAGTTCCATCTTCAGTTTGTTTTTCTGGAAATATTAGTTGTACATTAACAGTGATAAACAGCAGTAACGGCAAATTTACTGATGATAAGTTGGCTGATATGCACATCATGTGCGGACTCACTGAATGTAATGAAAGAGTGGCACACCACCAGTTGCCCAACACTATGCTAAGCTGTTCCCACAGTGACAGTAACCACATCACAGTGCTTATGTACCTGTACATAGATGTCTATCAGAAACTGGGCCTATCCAAGTATAGTGAATGCATATTACAGGCTTTTTCACTACTGTGGAGGTATTTTAGCAGAAATGAAGGTAATCCAAGTAACGAATGAAATAAATCATTATTACCAATACACTGATTCTCTATGAACCGCCACAGATGATAGCTCCCTTACGCAAAATACTCAGAGAAGATCCTTGAACAACCTCCAAAACTTTGTCAGTGGTGCTCAGATTGATCTCGTATATTGGTAAGGCAGAGAATTAGAAATCTCATCTTTTTTTTATTTTTTTATTCTGAAAAGCTCCCACACAGAAATTTATACAATACCCATGGTAGCACACACTAAACAACAAGATAAGTGCATGCACTAGTTATGTGGATTCTGACCAGTAAGAAGACAACTGACCATCAAAGGTTGTGTTCAAAATAACCATAGGCAGTGGCAATACACGCTTCCGGTCTTGTTCGGAATGACTGCTGCAGAGATGTCTGAGCAGGTTGCAGTAATACATCATTGCATATAATCAGGTATAGTTGGCAGTGTACAGGCGTCAAATCCCGGGAATGGGCCGCCAAATGTACAGGTTGTCTGCGACCAATCCAGTGATTTGGAAACAACTCATGAACACATGCTGTAGTACTTTGTGCACTGTGGGCTGGACAGCCATCACATTGGTACCACAGATTCCTCCTAAGTCTGCAGAGTAACATCATCTAGCATCCATGTAAGACGGTCCATTAGCAGGCTGTGATACTTGTGCACATTCAGTGTGCCGTCTATGAAAAATGGGCCTATGAGCTCATGGTTCACTATCCTACACCAGATGTTTACACTCCATGAATGCTGATGTTCCATCTGACGAAGCCAATGGGGATTGTCAACAGACCAATAGCACATGTTTCGGCAGTTTCCCTGGCCGTTATTAGTAAACGTGCATTCAGTATTAAACAAGCTACCTGACATATCTGGAGTAGCCTCACTTAACGACCCTGTACAGAAGTTAACACAATTCTCATAATCATTTCCGTGTAGCTCTTGATGGAGAGATGTGATAGGGATGGAACCTACATTGATCGAGAATGCATAGGATGCTTGCCTAACTCGTACCACTTCCTTATGCAATTGTAAGGGAGCTAACATGCGGATCAAATGCAACAGCAGCCAAAACATTAATTTCTGCCTCCTCTTTCATCACTTGTTTCCTTCTGATACACTGTCGAGGACTTATGTTACCACTTTCACTTAATTGTTTGACAAGGTCAGTAAACAACCTCCGAGAGAGTTGACATCTATTGTGACACCCTGTCACATTCATCATACAGGAATGAACTGCATTCTTCCTACACTTTCCATACACCATGGGCATGCCAGATTTTTCTGCATTGGTAAATCCCATCATCCACTCACAACCCACTGCTTGGAGTGTCACACACTAACTGACTAGCAACTCGCAATGGACTTGAGGAACACATAAGCACACTGTAAGCAAACATAACATCGTACCTAGCAACTATGCAGGTTGAATGGCACAAATACCAGTGTGGGAACTTTTCAAAATAAAATATCTCATAAACGGCTCACACTATAATCCTGCAACAAACATGAGAGTCTAATTTACCCTAATTTTAGTCTGTTAATGATAATACGCAATGCTCCATTTAAAAAAGTGTATACTTGCACAAAAAAATACACTTTCTACGTATTAGTAAAGTCTTCATGTATGAAAAGTTTTGGTTGAGAATAACGAATTATTTAGGAATAAAGGTGACTACTCACTTAACACACACACACACACACACACACACACACACACACACACACACTCTCTATTTGGTGAGGTAGTGGGACAGCGAGCAACCTTAGGTTTGCACCAGGGAGGTTACAGGAGCAACGGATGTGCTGTAACGATAGCTACCATCTGTGCAGCTCAGAAAAGCTGGTGGTGGTGGGGAGGATCCAGATGGCACCCGAGCCATGGAAAAAAGTGTGGGAGGTAAAAATTCAGTAGTTGCAAAAAGATCAGGAGTCCTTTATAGCACAGATTGTGGTGGTAAGCTGCATTAAACCATTCTTTGGACTAAAGACAACATTTTGTTTTAATAGTAAAAGTGATAAAATAGTGAATATTTAGAACAAATGGAAATCAGTCGTAAAAGAAAGAATACATGTAATGGAAAAATCCCACATTATAACGACAAACGTTTACAACAAAAACTGCTTATCTAACAACCTTAAAATAAAGTAATACAATACAGTGGTTAAACCAGAATGACCATATGAAAGCCAAAGCCTAGTATTGAGTTATAATTTTGAAAAACTAAAGGTACTGCAAAGAATTGTAAGGGGAATACTGGGGCCACTAAAAACTGTACTCTCTGGGAAATTGAGAAGTCATGTTGAAATATAATAAAATACAGAAAATATAACAGAAACCATAAGAAAGAGGAAAAATTCTTTGGTGGTTAGTATAGAAAGGATGACAAATATTAACTATACAGACCTTCAAATACTCTTGGCAAAAGAAGTTAACTACAAACCAGATTTAAGGGGCCAAAAAGAGGATACAAAGGAACAAAATAAGGAAGGGTCAGTAGTGTGAAAATACATAGATCATGCAGTATTAGTTGGAGGCAACTTTAACCTACCAAGTGTAGAGTGGGACGTCTACAGATTCATTATAGGGGGTACAGACAGTCAGTCCTGTGAAGTTCTTTTGAACATGTTTTCCAAATACTGTCTGAGCAGCTATTTTGACAGCCCACACACAATGGAAATATTTTAGACCTTGCATCTACAAACAGGCCTGACCTTATTGGTGGTGTGAGTATAGATAGATACAGGGATTTGTGACCACGATTTCATCATAGCGACTTTGGTTACTAAAGTTAATAAATCAATCACGAAAGGTAGGAGAATATTTCTGTGAGAAAAAATGGATAGCGAGTTGTTAGAACCACACTTAGACAATGAAATGACATCATTTAATTCCAGTACGTAGACGTAGAGGAATTATGGACAGGGTCTAAATGGATTGTAGATCATACTGTCGAGAAGTACATACCGAGTAAGTTGATTAAGGACAGAAAAAACCTACCATTACTGAATAAGCCAATTAAGGATAGAAAAAAACCTACCATGGTTTAATGACAAAATGCAAAAAATACTGAGGAAGGAAAGGTGTTTCACTCTTGGTGCACAAGAGAATGTGCTGGTGATGACAGGCAAAAATTAATAGACCGTCCTTGTGTGGCAGCAAGAGATAACAAAAGTAAAGCTAAAGTCTTAAATTTCACATTTAAGAAATCATCCATGCAGGATAATCGTACAAATATCATGCAGACTCCTGATAGAGAACATCATAATAAGCATCACTGATGTAGAGATACAATTGAAAGAGTTGAAAGCAAGTAAGTCCCCAGGCCCTAATGGAATCCCAAGTGACAAAAAAAGTGCAGGTGAATATTGTATATAAGGAGGTGAAAGAATGGACCTACAAAATTACAAACCAATATCTTTAACATCGGTTTGCTGCAAAATCCTTGAACATATTCTCAGTTCAAATATAATAAATTTCCTTGAGAGGGACAAACTTCCGTCCACAAATCAGCAGTTTTAGAAAGCATCACTCATCCAAAATTCAGGTTGCCCCTTTCTCACATGAGATCCTGCACACCATGGATGAATGGCAACAGGCGGATTCCATATTCATAGATTTCCGAAAGCCTTTCACAGGGTGCCACACTGCCAACTGTTAATGAAGGTACAAGCACACAGAATAGGTTCCCAGGTATACAAGTGGCTCAAAGACTTCTTAAGTAACAGAACCCAGTACGTTGTCCTCAATAGCACATGTTCCTTGGCGACAAGAGTATCATCAGCAGTGCCCCATAAATGTGTGATAAGACCACTGCCATTTTCTATGTACATAAATGTTCTGGTGTACGGGAGTGTCATCATTGAGTGACTGTAGGAGGAAACAAAAGGATGTAGACAAAATTTGTGGTTGGTGTGATGAATGGCGGCTAGCTTTAAACATTAAAAAAATGTAAGTTGATGCAGATGAGTAGGAAAAAAAAAAACCCCCATAATGTTCGAATATACACTCCTGGAAATTGAAATAAGAACACCGTGAATTCATTGTCCCAGGAAGGGGAAACTTTATTGACACATTCCTGGGGTCAGATACATCACATGATCACACTGACAGAACCACAGGCACATAGACACAGGCAACAGAGCATGCACAATGTCGGCACTAGTACAGTGTATATCCACCTTTCGCAGCAATGCAGGCTGCTATTCTCCCATGGAGACGATCGTAGAGATGCTGGATGTAGTCCTGTGGAACGGCTTGCCATGCCATTTCCACCTGGCGCCTCAGTTGGACCAGCATTCGTGCTGGACGTGCAGACCGCGTGAGATGACACTTCATCCAGTCCCAAACATGCTCAATGGGGGACAGATCCGGAGATCTTGCTGGCCAGGGTAGTTGACTTACACCTTCTAGAGCACGTTGGGTGGCACGGGATACATGCGGACGTGCATTGTCCTGTTGGAACAGCAAGTTCCCTTGCCGGTCTAGGAATGGTAGAACGATGGGTTCGATGACGGTTTGGATGTACCATGCACTATTCAGTGTCCCCTCGACGATCACCAGTGGTGTACGGCCAGTGTAGGAGATCGCTCCCCACACCATGATGGCGGGTGTTGGCCCTGTGTGCCTCGGTCGTATGCAGTACTGATTGTGGCGCTCACCTGCACGGCGCCAAACACGCATACGACCATCATTGGCACCAAGGCAGAAGCGACTCTCATCGCTGAAGACGACACGTCTCCATTCGTCCCTCCATTCACGCCTGTCGCGACACCACTGGAGGCGGGCTGCACGATGTTGGGGCGTGAGCGGAAGATGGCCAAACGGTGTGCGGGACCGTAGCCCAGCTTCATGGAGACGGTTGCGAATGGTCCTCGCCGATACCCCAGGAGCAACAGTGTCCCTAATTTGCTGGGAAGTGGCAGTGCGGTCCCCTACGGCACTGCGTAGGATCCTACGGTCTTGGCGTGCATCCGTGCGTCGCTGCGGTCCGGTCCCAGGTCGACGGGCACGTTCACCTTCCGCCGACCACTGGCGACAACATCGATGTACTGTGGAGACCTCACGCCCCACGTGTTGAGCAATTCGGCGGTACGTCCACCCGGCCTCCCGCATGCCCACTATACGCCCTCGCTCAAAGTCCGTCAACTACACATACGGTTCACGTCCACGCTGTCGTGGCATGCTACCAGTGTTAAAGACTGCGATGGAGCTCCGTATGCCACGGCAAACTGGCTGACACTGACGGCGGCGGTGCACAAATGCTGTGCAGCTAGCGCCATTCGACGGCCAACACCGCGGTTCCTGGTGTGTCCGCTGTGCCGTGCGTGTGATCATTGCTTGTACAGCCCTCTCGCAGTGTCCGGAGCAAGTATGGTGGGTCTGACACACCGGTGTCAATGTGTTCTTTTTTCCATTTCCAGGAGTGTAGTATTAGTAGTGTGCTGCTTGACACAGTCACTTTGATTTAAATATCTAGATGTAACGTCGCAAAGAAATATCAAGTGGAATGAGCATGTAAGGATTGTTGTAGGAAAGGCAAATGGTCAACTTTGATTTATTTGGGTGGATTTTAGGAAAGTGTGGTTCATCTGTTAAGGAGACCGTATATAGGACACTAGTGTGACCTATTGCTGAGTACTTTTTGAGTGTTTGGGATCCACATCAGGCCGGATTAAAGGAAGACATCAAAGCAATTCGGAGGTGGGCTACTTCATTACTTACCAGTAGGTTCAAACGACATTCAAGTATTGTGGAGATGCTTTGGGAACTCAAATTGGAATCACTGGAGGGAAGGCGACATTCGTTTTGAGGAGCATTATTGAGGAAATTTAGAGAACAGGCACTTGAGGCTGACTTCAGAACAATTCTACTGCCACCAACATGCATTTTGTGTAAGGACCATGAAAATAAGATAAGAGAGATCAGGGCTCATACAGAGGCACTTAGACAGTCGTTTCTCCCTCATGTTATTTGCAAGTGGAACAGAGAAGGAAATTAGTAATAATGGAACACGGTACCATCTGCCATGCACTGTGCAATGGCTTGTGGAGTGTGCATGTAATTGTAAATGTAGATTGTGGAATGAAAGTGTTGCAGATGGACAGGTGTCAAGTCAAGACAAGAATGAAAATCATACATGTTTAAAGTGGACTGAAGAGAGGAAACAACACAATGAAAAGATGAAGAAATAATGCATGGAAAATATGAGAAAACATGATATGTGAAGAAGTGAAATTAAAATGTAATCCTCACATGACCTCAATAAGGGGTAAAGGGAATTTCTTAAAATTTCAATTTATAAATAAGAGTAATAAGAAGATAAAACATGTCAGAAGTCTTGATTTTACTAAACAGTGTAAGACTTGCCTTCCTTCAATTTTTCTTTTATTCAGTTTTAAATTATGAGAACAACCATTTCCTCCCCAGTTAACACCTTCATGACTTCTTGTTATATTTTGTCCCCAGGGCAATATTATCATTGTCATCCAATATAAATTTTGAAGACAGAACATTCCACAATACCTCTTCAAGCCAAGTTACAATAATCAAAACTACCCTTTTTATGTGTATTGAGTATGATTATGAAACATAAACACTTTTTCATATAAGAGTACATTTTATTTTTCAAAAAGGCTATGGTACAGTAAAAAATGTGTATTCTCAACAGAAGCTCATATCTGACCAATGTTTTTTGACAATAACTTTTTATATTCATTTTAACAAAGGTAAGCTGCTTTCCAGGTCCTACTTCCTTGCCATTGTCCCAAGGTCCTCTTTTTGCATGGTGTACAGCAGTTAGCAGCTGTGGTTAGTTATCTTCTCAATGTTTTACTCAGGTAACCACCTTGGGCTGCAGACTGCTGCACTGTATGCCAAATGTAAATCACACATATTTTCAACAAATAATAAAAATTACAACTGTACTGATCTTAATCTTAACATAAATAAGCAGTTGCATGTAAATGTAAATATCACACTTTTCTTGTACTGTACAGGCCTAGTCTCAAATTTAAACTTACAAAAAATTGGTCTCCATTCCCCACCCCAGATTACTTTTCAAAAAGCCATCTTCACTTATCCCCTTAGTGAACTTTCACCACCCAGCCCTTCATATTCTCCTGTCTCTAAGGCATACATTAACAGGATAAAAGAGTAAACATCTGTTGATATTAAGAAAGATGAAATGAAATGGGTAAGGTACTCGTATGATATATAATGACATATGCATCTCCATGCCAGATATTAACATTATCTAACTGTGTTTCTTATGAAATGATCAATTTTCTTGGGGAACGATCTATTATTAATTCTGATCCATGCATATCTCAATGGTAACTTATTTATTATGATACAGATCTAGTTTGAATGACCTTAACTGCATTTTACAGCATTTATACAGTTACATTATAAATAAGATTGCTGCATTATTACTGAATAACAGATTGAGATGAAAAAATAAAATAGCACCATTATTTAAATTACTAGGAACATATTTTCAGTCACATTTAATAATTTCAAGACTTAATGTTTACTTTCACTCTGTGGTAGGCATTGCTTAGAACACCACGGAGATTCCAGATATTCTCAAATGATTCTGGCTGAGTGTTGTAACCAGAATCAACAGCTTTGGCCCATATCTCCACCTATATAGTAACACAAAGAAAAATATATAAGTTACTAATGCCACAATAAAGAAAATAATGAAGCCTACAATACGCATATCACAAAAGAGCTTCAATGGATTAGAAATAACAGCCATACTCAAAATCATATCATGAAAATCTGCAGTCATATTTATCACAAAGAGTCATTAAAATGACTTCTTCTACCCTCGAAGTATATCATTGAATTACTAATATGTTAGTATATACAAACCACAAACACGCAGATTAACACAAGCACTGTGGTAATAGAAAGTTGTTGGTGGAGTATAAATAATAGTATATTGACAACTCAGTGATTCAACTATTCAGCAAGTTGTTAAATTTACTTCACCTGCTATTAACAACAGCACTGCAATTTCACTGTGTTTAAAATTTGCAAAAAATAAGAAACAGAACTGTCACTAAGTATTAAATGAGATCATCTCAAGAAAGCTATTCAGTTTTACTTTTTAACTGCATATTCTGAGAAATACTGAAAATACTGATATAAAAAAAGAGGTTAATGGAAACTAAAAGTCTCTGGGAATATAACTGAATTTTCTTTTTATTTTTTAAATGATTCTACTGAATTGAGGGAAAATCAAATTAAGTAATCATCTGCATGTATAACTTGCTTTATAAAACCTTTGAAGATACTGCAACTGTTTCTATAATATAGTTAACAGCACATGGATAGAAAAACAGACCAATTTATAAATGAAAATCCAATAGAAATCAATTCTGAGTGACAAAGTGCAGTGACCTCCTTGAACTATATATATATATATATATATATATATATATATATAAAACAATCATAGTGACAGTGTGAAGGAAACAGCAACTACTGTGAAAAGTTCCCAACAATGAAGTTAGATGTGGCGTTGCTTGCAGGTAGATAGAGAAGAAAGTAAGCTGGTACTTTACAAATTTTAAACAATATCCAAGTTAGTAGTTTGGTGTATCCAGGAATGAGAACAAAATGCTTTACAGCAGATGTCAACCTAGAAGACAAAATGTTGGATAGCTGGATTGTTGTCTTTGTAAATATTATAAATGAGGTGACACATAATGATGCCGATACTTGTACCATAAGTTTGATGAACTGCCTAGAATAAAACAAACTGAAAAATTGTTGCTATCATTTCACATTGGAATTATGTACAATATTTACCTAATTCTAAGATCAGGCTTTTCCAAAATTCAGCCTTTTAAAAATACAGTAATACATTTGTGGATTAAGCTTTGTCTGCTAAGGTGAAAATTTTTATATTGTGCAATAAGGAGGTGTCAAACTTGCAGATGAAACATTTGGTAGCTGAGGTCATGGATAGATTTAATTTGATCATTTCAGAGGAGTGTGTGGGGGACCAGTGTCAACACCTCAGCTGAGCACTAGGACAAATGTGGGGAAGGAAGTGGTAAGCAGGCACCAAATTTCATCATGCTGCCAACCTTCTTAGATACATTGCATTTTACGAACATCTACTGTGCTTAAACTGCTGTTTGGTGGATACAAATGTAATCAGAATTGAACTGACTTTACAAATGGACAAATACTGAATAGCAGTATACATTTCGACAAGAGATGAATTAATTCCAGCATAAATATATCAGTGAAGTCCGCCCTGATAGTTGAGTGGTCAGCACGACAGAATGCCGCGCAAAGGGGCCCATATTCGATTCCCAGCTGGGTCGAGGATTTTTCTCCGCTCAGGGACTGGCTGTTGTGTTGTTCTCGTCCTCGTCGTCGTGTTGTGTTGTCTTCCTAATCCTCTCATCCACCGGGGTGGCAACAGGAAGTACATCCTGCTACCCCTTCAATTAACCTTGCCAAATCAGACCATAACAATGCCAACCCTGCAAAAGTTCGGGACGCAGGCACAAGGAAAGAGAGAGAGATAGGGAGAGAGAGAGAGAGAGAGAGAGAGAGAGAGAGAGAGATAAATATATCAGTGAAGAACACTCAAATCACAGCACAACAAATGAAGCTTGATGTTCAATGACAGCGCCACTAAAGCTGCTATTGCTCCACAGTACTGTTGATTTTCAAGGTTGGCAATAAATAATGAACAGCACTATTAACACACAGTGTCACAGTTTCTACCAACTCAACAATAGGAGGCTGAGAGAGCAACATACTGTTGTCATTCACTTTGCTTAGATTGTCGGTGCTTTATAGAAAGTGAATTTTAGCACTCAATAATAATTGTAAATTACAGCTGTGGCTCTTTTCAGAGATGTGGACCTACAAGCTCAGAGTTCACAACTGGTTCACACAGACAATGTGACACTAATTTTAATTCAATGGTGATTGATGAATCAGGGGTCAATCAACTTGCAGCAGGAAGAAACTTGGTTGTCATGAAAGTGAATGTTTGTATGCACTATTATATGAAGAATAAATTAAAGAAAGAATAAATTAAAGAATGTCTGTTCTACATGTCAAACTTTCATGACCAGGAAGGTTACATGAATTGTTGTTCAGTATGTATGATAAAAATGCGAAGGATTACCAATTACTCGAATGCGCCAGAGACAGGAATTTTCCAACTGCATGCCTCACAAAATTCAAAGTAAGCACAGGCTGCTGCCCGAGCATGATCAAGAGCTTACATAACAATGCAGAAAAATGCTAGCTCAGTGACTTCCAACAGTGTCTGATGAGAAACTGCTTGTGTATCAGCATCAAATAATCAATTTGAGGAAACATATGGGCAATGTTGATCAGACAACTGTTTATTTTGATATGCCGTCAAATAATACTGTTGGTGTGAAAATTGTTACGTGTTCTTATAAGATGTTCTGGCAATGAAATGACAGAGTAACAGTAATACTGAGTGCTCTGTCAGATGGCTCCTTCACAGGAAAACCATACCAGTAGAGAAAAAACTGATACAATTTGAAGTAACCTCTGCCACACACTTCATTAAAGTTTGCAGAGTATAGATGTGATGTAAAATAGAAACAACTTTAGAATAGTAATTCATTATTCTTCCTTGGTAAACAATCGAATGTTAAGAAGGAATGTCATCAACCAATACAAACAGGAACTAAATGTTATGAATTACTGGAAAGGTATGTAAAAATAATCACAACTGTAGAATGGGGAGAGGACAATTGGGTTGAGAACCAAGCAGGCAATACTGAAAGACAGTCTGTTTCTCTTTCGTATAAAATAATAGAACTAATAAAAATACCCATTTCTGTGCAGAAGTGAGATTGTGAGATAGATCACAATGCATCCACAAGCAAGAACTGGAACATGGTAACTCTGCTTATGAACTATATTTTTCTTGTATACACTCAGAGGAAGTTCATAAGCTAATCTATCTTGTTTACATTCTATTTATGTGACAATCTCTTGTTCATTGCACTACATAGTTACTGTATCTTAGAATTCTCTTTGCTAACTGTACGTAAGACCTTGTTGTCTAGGTTACATTTGCAAATCTTTTTCCTCATCTTTCTTTTCAGATTCAAGAAAGAAGCAAGGCGTTTGGGTGAGAGAAGAGAAGTATACTCCATCTCTGTCACTTGATTTTTGTTATAATCTTTTGTGTCTTGGTATGGTCCTCATACAGCGAGTACAAATTTCTTACTCATCTTAACTACTGATAAAATATTGATAATTATGTTTAGGAACTTCATTATTAAGTGTCTGTTCAGCACAGACTTTCATTTTTGGCTTGATTACTTTATGAAGATGTACCTTTTTAGTTCTTGGAGGTATTGGTATCTCAGCCTTCCATAATGACCAAGCCCAATTGTGTGGTGCTTTGGCAGTTGAATCCTCGTCAGTTATTTCAGCATTGTGCCATGTTTTACCCTGGTCTACTGTAATGTCAACTCTAATTATCTTCTGACCACCACCAGACCATGCATAGCCTGAAGAACAAATTGTATACAACTAAAACAATTTGTTATAAAGTATCACCAACAATTTTTTTAAACATGTAACAAACAAAACAAAATGGCAAACAAAAACTGAAAACAATATCCAACAAAATAAATTGGTCATCAAGTCCAGTGGAAACCTAAAGCAAAGTATAATCAGCTTTATCAAACAAAGTATAATGTTATTCTGGAAGAATATAAAAAGTATGGTGAATATGTCTTTACTATCTATGTTAAAAATCACAAACTTGATATTCCAGAATGAAAATTAAATTTGTATATAAGAATGGATAACTGCTTATTGAACAAAATGACCTACTGACAAGCAGACAGGCTTGAAGGAAGGACGGTGAACTGCACAGTTTTCAGACTTCAGAGTTGAAAAGCATGTATAACCCCCATCCCTTCCACACACACACACACACACACACCACACACACACACACACACACACACACACACACACACAGAGAGAGAGAGAGAGAGAGAGAGAGAGAGAGAGAGAGAGAGAGAGAGTTGTTTCCCCTGCGCGCGCGCGCGCGTGTGCGTGTGCGTGTGTGTGCGTGCGCGCGCGTGCACGTGCACACTCTATGACAGATATTTCTGAATGCTGAATGCTATGCAGTTTATCTTCTTTTGAATGTGCCTGTGTACCACTTGGTGCCTCATCTATTTTGCGCATATAGCATACCAGCTTGATTCAGATGAATGTGTATACAAATTCCACCACCAGTCAGGTATACTTTTATTTTAAATTGTATGTAAACGCATTCCACACCCTGCAGATGCATCTTTCAGTGCTCTGGTTTCTGACCAAAGCACATGTGGGCAGTGTGGCTAAGTAATTCTGGGTACAATGTAGTGGCTGTAGTTAGTAGGAACACAGCACAAAATGTAATGTGTTTTTAATAATTATGGACATACCACTGTATTCAGAGTTATTAAAAATAAGTGCTATGAATCTGCCACACTGGCAAGTGTAGTGGGACGAAATTAAACGTCACCCATCCACCAAGTCAGCCCAGTTTGCAGGTGACTATAAGTTTAATTTAGTTTTTGTTTATGTGTTTTCTTATTATTTGTAATAAATGTGAATTATCTAAAAGTTTTGTATTTTTTTTTTTATGTGTTTCATGTACGGAGAGATCGGCGCAACGAACGGGGACAGCATCTTCGTTGCCGCGACCAGAGAGGAAATTGCTGGCCGCTATACGTCGCGGGTCGACAGCCAAGGAGCAACAGAAGATCCTGGAACCGAGTTGTTGCGTCGTGTTTCTAAAAAATTAAAAATGAACTTTTATACTCTTTTTTGTACAACAATGACGTCATAATGAGCTTAGTCTTATTGAAATGTTAGTCACTGTCTGTCAACGCTCAAGTTCACATCTGTATGTGTAGGAAGCTAATAAAATAGTGTATGCTACTAAAGTTGAAACACGTGTCTTGAAGATTTATTTATGAAGAATTGTGTGAACTGATTAATAATATATTTGACAAGATTATTGATTCAGACAGGGTTGGCCGAAACTTTGAATCTAAAAAGTTTATTTAATGTGTGATTCTGATATCGATTAGATCAAGATAACGTGTGTCGATATAATTTTCTGAGGAAAAACAAACGAAATTTAAATTGGGAAAAAGTTACGAAAACCAATTGGCCCAAGTGATGTAATTCTTTGCATACGACTCAACGGATGTTTTACAGTTTCGTTCAAGAACCATTCTATGAAAATTTAAAAAGAATGTAAATAATTTTTTGAAGTGAGTGTAACTGACGTGGGTGACGAAGTCTGCACATGGTCATACATATATCAAACGAAAACTAAAACGTCGTTACACCACACCGTGGCGACCTTAGAAACAGGACTTGTGTGCAACTAAGGCACACAGGTACGAAACGAAACATCAAGAGTCCTTCCGAAGTCAACGCGAGTTTTCGTGGAGCCTTCACCAGCCAGCGGCGACTTCGCGGGTGTGGGCATCTGACGGAGTGCAGCCAAGCAGTACGGTCACGCAGTTGTTCCACGAGAAGGCGCGTCTGTTGGGCAGCAGCTGAACGCTGCAAACCCCGACAACCTTTTTTCTCCCTAAACTAATAGGCCCAGTACGTCAGCTGCGGGGCGTTCCTCCGGCTGATATTAGAGGTGTTGCTGAGGGCTTCGCCTGTCTACGGCGGTGCCGGGCGTGGTTGCAGCCAGCGACGTTTCCGGTGTTCGACTCAGCGTCCTGCCGGTTGCGGAAACGGGGTCGCAGCATCTCAGCGGCTGCATCGACGGCTGTTACATCTGCAGCCCATAGCAGCACACTGATCATCG
Source organism: Schistocerca serialis cubense (assembly GCF_023864345.2). Classification (NCBI taxonomy): domain Eukaryota; kingdom Metazoa; phylum Arthropoda; class Insecta; order Orthoptera; family Acrididae; genus Schistocerca; species Schistocerca serialis. The sequence continues at coordinate 200,443,341 of NC_064638.1, read as the reverse complement.
AGAACTACAAATTACAATATTAAGTGTCCGGTGAGTTTGTTTCAAGTTGGAAGTGGAGTGTTGTATATAGGGAGTGTGCTTTTATAGGATTGTTGATTACAAGTCTGCGTGCGTAAATAGTTAATATCTTACAATAATGTCGGGAAGTGAAATGTCAGACGAAGAGCAATCTATGTCCGATAGGAGCATGAGATCCCTTTTTAGGGCGATCGCTAAATTGAAACAATCTAATGAAGAATCTACTGCTAGATTAAAAGAGGAATTAAAACAGGCTAACGAGGAATCTACTGCTAGATTGAAACAGGAACTAAAACAGTCTAACGAAGAATCTATGGCTAGATTAAAACAGTCTAACGAGGAATCTACTGCTAGACTTAAAGGGGAGCTAATAAAATCAACAGACAGGTTGCAGGAATATCTTAATGAAACCAGTCGAGAATTAAGTGATAAAATAGAGTCTTCTAAAGTTGAAATGCAGGAAAAATTAGTAGGACTTAGTAATAAGATTGCTGATAATTGTAAAAGGTTAGAAGAACATATCCAGGAATCGCGCGAGGAAAAAGCTCGCATGCGACACGATATTACTGACTTAACCGACAGACTAGATAGTGTCAATATCTTAGTTGTAAATGAAATACAGAAAAATAACGATATGTTACGAGATGAATTTTCTATGCAAACAGAAACTGTTCGCAGAGAATTATTGAAATCTATTAAAGAGGTCTCTACCAAACCTGTAGAGATTTCTTCAATAGATAATGTAGAATTAGAGACATTAACTCATCAAGTAGAAAAGGACCATACCGAAATCGAAAACATGAAATCTTTAATTACTGAAATATGCAGTAACCTTGAGACTGCCAAAGATAATAACATTGATGAAGGTACAGAGCGTTCACATCGTGAACACAGTGAAGAATCGATATTAGCTAATCGCGTATCCAATACAGAACTGCGGATACAGGAAATTACTAAACGGTTATCGGAATTAGATAATAACGAGAACATTTCAGGTAGCAGAGGTAATAACATAATCAGAGACAACAGTCGCATCGAATTTGCTAGCTCGGACGACAACAATATGAATAAGGCAGTCACGGCAAGCCAATCCGATGCAACTCCGTCTCTGCCAGCTAAACAAAATCCGACTATTTCTCTCGCAGAATGTCTGGATGACATAACAACAAATTCAAATGTAGCAAGTCGATTTCCTGTATTCAAACCAGGAGGCGAACTGCACCCTATAATCTTTATAAAAGCTTTTGAAACATCATTATCTCCTAAATGGAGTAATGAAAAACGCATTCAATTTGTAATAGGACATTTAGAAGCAGAAGCTGCGGAATGGGCAGTACTGCATAGAAATGAATTCAGGGATTGGGATGATTTTGTTAAGCAGTTTAAACAAAATTATTGGTCAAGACGAAAACAACAACACTTAACTTTAGAGTTGTTAGCCCCTCCTCCATATTCTAAACGGTGGAGAGGTTCTAGGAATTATTTTGAATGGAATTTAAACCGTGCTAAATTAATTGAAAGTCATCTAATGCGAGTCCTAAGTAGTAGGTTACCGTATTACATAAAGGAAAGAAAAATGTTATTCTACGAATTATACAAAACCTTAATAATGGGGACGAAACAGTTAACACCCGGGGTGTGTGGTTATATTTTAACGACTTGTTGTATTGGAAAGCACAGAGGGAACACCAGAGATGGAAAATCTGCATTCCGGAAACTGTTGTGGACGAGTTAATTACTTATATTCATGAAGGTTACGGGCATTTTGGAATTCATAAATGTATTAAACATCTAATGAAGTATTATTATTTCAAAAATATGTCACGTATTGTGAGAAGTATTATTAGGGCTTGTGAAACCTGTCAAAAGGTTAAAGTTAATAACAAATCCAAGCGTTATAAATTATATGCTGTAATTCCTCGAGGTTTGTGGGATCTATTATCATTAGATTTTTTCGGCCCTCTGCCTCGGAGTTCAGGAGGATTAACATATGTGTTTGTTGTAATGGAATGTTGGTCCAAACATGTGAAACTGTATACTTTGAAACGAGCGAATACAGCAAGCGTTATACGCTGCCTTACCCGAAATTACTTTGTTAACTGGGGCATTCCTAAACGACTTATGTCTGACAACGGTAGTGCCTTTATTAGTCAAAGATTTCAAGATATGATAAGACAATATGGAATCAAACATATCTTAATTTCGAAATATCACCCTCAAAGTAATTTAGTAGAAAGAGTCATGAAAGAATTAGGACGATTATGTAGAACTTATTGTGCACATAAACATACTCGGTGGGCCAAACTAATGCCTGAATTCGAAAAGATATTAAATGAATTGCCTCACCTAACGACGGGATTATCACCTATAGAAATTTTAGGCAAACGAATTATAGGTGAGCCTTTACTAGCTGCTTTACCTTGGCCACCAGTAAATGAGATACATCAAGATATTCCAGACGAAAAAGTTTGCGAACAGATTGTAAAAAATGCCGAACGGAGAATTAAAAGTTATAATCAACAGGCTGTAGAACCCTCATTTCAGGTAGGAGATCTTGTGTTAGTACGATCTCATCCTAAAAGTTCTAAAATCGATAAGGAATGTAGAAAATTCTTCTTTATCTTTGAAGGTCCATATGTTGTACATAAGATTGTACATCCCAAAGCATTACTTCTTATGGAACCTTCATCAGGTGTAATTAAAGGATTATATAGTGTTGATCAAATGAAACTCTTCATTCCTAAATAAGTTAATATTTAGTATATGTTACATACGGAAGAGCGTTCATAGTTTATTCATGTGAAGTTTTTCGTGATAGTTACGTATTATTTTAAAGAATGAAACAGAAAGCTTAAACAAGTATTCTACAATAATCTACTGGTACTTCAAAAAAAGAGAAAGATAACCAAAAGGGGGATTTATATGGAGGAAATTTTGCTCTTAGGTCTGAAGGAATTTTGCGTATTTTAAATTTACTCGGATAGTAGGAACCAAAGGGGATGGTTGATAGTTTTAGGGACCATGGGCGTCCAGAGCTATATGGCTCACGAGAACATAGCAGAGTGCCTTTAATAGAGGTTTGTAATAGTGTTAATATAGAACACACCAAACGGGGCTCTCTCGCTTGGTTCTCCTAAATAAATGGCCATTACCCAACAAGGTGTCCGAAGGTAAAGAAAGCCGTGCCGAGATTCTAAAGAGAGTTTTGCTTGATTTCTTCTTGACCTCAAGCATAAATAAGGCATTAGGGAAGAGAATGACGTAAAGTAAATAGTACTATTAGTTATTGTGAGAAACTTATTAGTAATATACATTCTTGAAAAGAATAACTCTAGTAAATAAATGAAACTGAAACTAATCTATCACAATTTGAACGCTCTGTCCTAATGTACAACGTTAAAGAACGTACTAAATTAGTATTGATTAGCAACTATTAACTGAAGAGGAGCAATCTCCCTATATTCGGTTACGAATTACCATAAGAGCACAATTAAGAGTAAATGACAAATAGTCACAACGATATCGTATTAAAAGGATTAAATCTCTCTAATAGCAAGGACTCTAGGTTACGTAAAATGTGAGGAAAATGTATTAACAGTTAAATATTGTATATTGAACAGTTTTAATTTCGGTTAAAACCTGACAAACTGAGCTTGTGGGTGGGGTATGTAGTGGGACGAAATTAAACGTCACCCATCCACCAAGTCAGCCCAGTTTGCAGGTGACTATAAGTTTAATTTAGTTTTTGTTTATGTGTTTTCTTATTATTTGTAATAAATGTGAATTATCTAAAAGTTTTGTATTTTTTTTTTTTATGTGTTTCATGTACGGAGAGATCGGCGCAACGAACGGGGACAGCATCTTCGTTGCCGCGACCAGAGAGGAAATTGCTGGCCGCTATACGTCGCGGGTCGACAGCCAAGGAGCAACAGAAGATCCTGGAACCGAGTTGTTGCGTCGTGTTTCTAAAAAATTAAAAATGAACTTTTATACTCTTTTTTGTACAACAATGACGTCATAATGAGCTTAGTCTTATTGAAATGTTAGTCACTGTCTGTCAACGCTCAAGTTCACATCTGTATGTGTAGGAAGCTAATAAAATAGTGTATGCTACTAAAGTTGAAACACGTGTCTTGAAGATTTATTTATGAAGAATTGTGTGAACTGATTAATAATATATTTGACAAGATTATTGATTCAGACAGGGTTGGCCGAAACTTTGAATCTAAAAAGTTTATTTAATGTGTGATTCTGATATCGATTAGATCAAGATAACGTGTGTCGATATAATTTTCTGAGGAAAAACAAACGAAATTTAAATTGGGAAAAAGTTACGAAAACCAATTGGCCCAAGTGATGTAATTCTTTGCATACGACTCAACGGATGTTTTACAGTTTCGTTCAAGAACCATTCTATGAAAATTTAAAAAGAATGTAAATAATTTTTTGAAGTGAGTGTAACTGACGTGGGTGACGAAGTCTGCACATGGTCATACATATATCAAACGAAAACTTAATACGTCGTTACACCACACAAGAAATCATATGAAAGGAAACCAAAGCATCTGAAAATAAATCCAAAAAGTCATTGTCCAGAACTTGAAGTTACCTGTGACAAAAGAAGGAATTTATATATTCATTCATCTGATATTTACAGTCTTCACTGTTTTAGTATATGACCATGTAATTAATTTCACTAACATAACAGAGATTATAATACCTTTTACAACAAGCTTCCCATTTACCAGGGAAACTGTCTCGCCTTGCAGTGGTGTACAGATTGCGGAAGTTACAGGAAATTCTTGAATAGCAGGTGATTTACTGAAATCCACAGTATCCCAGTCCACACTGGGGGAAAATCCTTTATAATCTCTCTGCTGCCACTGTGAGTCACTTTCCTCTTCAGAAACTATGATACGGCCTGTTCAAAAAGTAAAGAACATCTCAAGTATAAATTAGATACAAAAGTGGTACTAACTAAAATGCCAATTGCATCATAATGTATATCACATGGTAGCACCATCAATGCAAATATGTTTAGTGGTGTGCTGGAACCACTGGAAACTCATGCTGCATGCTTGCCAAAAATGATCTTCTGATTTATGATAAACATAACACTGTATATCATAACTGCAACACGGTTAATGACATTTTTAGATGTGACTAATTTCTTCACCATCTTTTCAGTCCTCCTACAACTGCCAATGATTTTCACCTCAATTTACATGTCAGCTCATTCCTTCAAATAATGTGAAGTCCAGGAAGAAATAACAGCAATATGGAAAGAATCAATTGCTACTCACCACATAAGAGTAGCCATTGAGACACAGAACAGGAACAATGAAAAAGAATGCGAGAAATGTTCAGCTTTCGGACTATGACCTTCATGAGAAGTATAAACACACACACACAACTGAAACTGCCATATCTGGGTGAAAGTCCAATGACAACTGCATCTTTTGATAAGCAGCAATCTAGCTAGGGTAGGCAGTAGGATAGGAAAGAAGGGCGGGGCACAAATGGTGTGGGACAGCAGGGAAGAGGAGGGGGAAGATCCTAGTGCTACAAGTGAGAGTGTGCAGGGGTGGACAGGGTAGGGTTGCATAGTGCAGTATCATGAGGCTGTGCTGTGGGAGCGGGGAGGTGAGTGGAGAGAAGCAAGGAAGGAGAAATGACTGTATATGTACATTGGTGGGACAGATGGCATGTGCAGTACTGGTGTGGGAGCAGGGAAAGGAAGGTGCTAAACAGGTGGAGCAGAGAGACTAATAAATATTAAGGCCTCAGGAGGAGGGGGGGGGGGGGGGTGTTATGGGAACAAAGGACACGTTACAGGAAGCTTTCCCATCTGCACAGTTCAGAAAAGCTGGTGTTGTTGGGAATAATCCATATGGCACAGGCTGTGAGCAGTTATTAAAGTGAAGCACATTGTGTTGGGTGGTATGCTCAGCAGCTAGGTCATCCAACTGTCTATCTGCCACAGTTTAATGGTGGTCATTCAACTGGGCAAACAACTTGTTAGTCATGCCTGCGTAGAATGTGGTACAGTGATTGCTGCTAAGTTTGCAGATCATGTGGTTGCTTTCATAGGCAGCCTTGCATTTCATGGACAAGGGAATGCCTGTGACAGGAGTGGAGCAGGTGATAGTGGGAGAATTTATGGAACAGATATTGCACCTACATGGATTGCAGGAACATGAGCCACAAAGTAAAGGGGCTGTTAGGGGCAAGGATGTTGCATATATTGACTGGGCAATGGGATACCACTGTGGGAGCGATGGGTAATATATTGGGGTAATATAGGAGGATATTCCTCATTTCAAGAACAATTACAATAGTCAAAATCCTGATGGAATGTGTATTTGTTGCAAGGGAGTCAGTATGTGGGGGTGGTAGGTGACTGGGGAGACACGGCATGGAAGATATGTTTCTGGACATGGTTGGGAGGACAATTTCAGTCTGGGAAGGACTCAATAAGAACCTTGGTATATTTGAAGAGAAACTGCTTGTCACTACAGATGTGATGAGCACAGGTGACTAGGCTGTATTGGAGGGACTTCTTGATGTGAAAGGGATGGCAGCTGTCAAACTGGAGGTATGGTTGGTAGTTGGTAGGTTTGATGTGGATGGGGGTACTGTTGTAGCCATTCTTCAGGTGGAGGTCAACATTGAGGAAGGTGGGTTGTTGGGCTGAGGAGAACCAGGCAAAGCGAATGGGAACAAAGGTGTTGGGGTTGTGGAGGAATGTGCATAGGGTGTCTTCACCCTCAGTTCAAATCATGAAAATGTCATTAATGAATCTGAACCACATGAGAGCTTTGGGACTCTGCATGGTTAGGAAAGATTCCTCTAGTGACCCCTGAATATGTTAACATAGGATGGTGCCATGACAGTGCCAATTGCTGTAGTATGGATTTGTTTGTAAGTGACACCCTCAAAGGGAAGTAATTGTGGGTGAGGATACAGTAGGTCACGATGACCAGGAAGATGCTTTGGAATCAATAGGGCACTGAGACAGGAAGTGTCCAATAGCACAAAGGGGTTGGGGATGTTACTGTAGAGGGGTGTGGCATTGACAGTGGCGTTGGATGGTAAATGATTAGTCGGCTGACTGGGAAGAGGGGCCCAAACAGTGACATCATCGGTTCCATGGTCTAAGATTGCACACATTATGGGAGGAACAACACAAACAGCACAGTCCAGTCAAGAGGAAGGGAAAAGACAAGCAAAGAGGGAAAAGGAACATCACAGCAGCAGGAAGAGGAAAGAACAGGAAGGGGTTGGATGGAAACAGGAAAGCAGGGGAGCCCCAGAAATGCTGCTTGCAGCGGGGCACCAGCTCTGTCACCGATCCGTCCTGATACCCACACCATACCATTATCACAAAACAGGGGGGACAATACCAGGAGAAGAAGACACGAGAAAAAGGAAAACAAAACTGCACAACAGACCAGACAAAATGTTAGGAAAAAGGCAGGGAGAACCTTGCTGGTGTGGAGCCAAGGCCAAGGTCTCCATAAACAACACCTACGCTAACTGAGGGACTCAAATTCCAAAGAAAAATTCAAGGAATTAAACCTGAGAGGACAAACCACTTTCACGAAGAAAACTGAGGAAGATGTAACCATGTGATGGTCGCCTGCTAACACCTGAGGCAAGGCAGGAGGGCATATTTAGTGCAAAGGGCTAGAAGGTGGGGGCTGTGGTGTCACCGCCAGACACCACACTTGCTAGGTGGTAGCTTAAATCGGCCGCGGTCCATTTAGTACATGTCGGACCCGCGTGTCGCCACTGTGTGATCGCAGACCGAGCGCCACCACAAGGCAGGTCTCGAGATACGATAGAGCACTCGCCCCAGTTGTACGGACGACATTGCTAGCGACAATACGGACGAAGCCTTCCTCTCATTTGCCGAGAGACAGTTAGAATAGCCTTCTGCTAAGTCCATGGCTACGACCTAGCAAGGCGCCATTAGCCTTACCTAGTTTGAGAGTTATCGTATAAATGTCTCAAGAAGAACGCTGTATTCATCAAAGAATAAAAGTTAAGTATAAAGCAGCTACGTACTTTTCTTGCTACCATTCAATAGTTATCCTGTTCCAGACTTGACGCCAGTCGGCGTGTGTGTACGCGTGCCTTTCTTTCGGCTCCCTTCCCAGTGTGGCGTAGCACGCTTGTTACGCCACAACAGATTGGCGACGAGGATGGGATACGAACCCACGCGTGCAAAGCACGGCAACGCTGATGCGTTGTCCCGTTTGCCTGTTGCTGAGGATAAAGCATTCGATTCTTCCGAACTTGCTTGCATGTTCATTGATTCGGAAACCGATGAAGTGGTCGAATCGTTTCCGATTGATTTTCGTCGTGTAGCTACAGCCACAGCTGCTGACCCGGTCCTTGCTACCGTTTTGCGTTTTGTTGCTACGCAATGGCCTTTGTCAAAGTCTCGGATCGAGGATCCGTTGGTTCACAGATTTTTTGCTCACAAGGAGAGACTTTTTGTTCGACGTGGTGTTTTGTTATTGCGTTCTGATAATAATCAGTCCCGAGTCGTGGTCCCACGTTCGTTACAGTCCTCTGTCTTACGGCTTCTTCACCAAGGACATTGGGGTATAGTGCGAACGAAACAACTTGCTTGTCAGCACTGTACTTGGTTCGGAATCGATGCTGCGATAACGAATATGTATTCTTCTTGCATGGCGTGTGCCGAACAACAATTCGCACCGCCGCGGAAAGTCTTTGCATGGCCAAAAGCCACTTCCCCTTGGCAACGCTTGCACATTGATTTTGCTGGTCCATTCTGGAATGCTCGATGGTTGGTTCTGGTCGATGCCTTCAGTAATTTTCCTTTTGTTGTCCGGATGTCTTCCACGACGTCCTCCGCCACCATCCAAGCGTTGTCTGCTATCTTTTGCATTGAAGGTCTTCCGCAGACTATTGTTTCCGACAATGGCCCACAATTCATGTCCGCAGAATTTCAGTCATTCTGCCAGGCCAATGGTATTCAACATCTGACATCCGCGCCGTTTTCGCCTCAGTCAAACGGTGCCGCTGAACGATAGGTCCGGACTTTCAAGTCACAGATGTTGAAATTGAAAGAGTCGCATTCTCGGGAGGACGCCTTGTTGCTCTTTTTGTCTTCGTATCGCTCTCAGCCCCGAGATGGTCGCTCGCCGGCTGAGTTGCTCCACGGTCGTCCTCATCGAACCTTGATGTCTTTGCTGCATCCGCCGCATCAGGTTCCTGTGCAGCGGCAGACTCCTGCTTTTGCTCCAGGCGACGTTGTATTTTATCGCAACTATCGAGGTCCACGGCGTTGGCTCGCAGGGCGCATTCTTCGCTGCCTCAGCCGCGCGATGTATTTGGTTTTGGGGGCCTCTGGTGAGGTGCGTCGGCATCTCAATCAGCTGCGCCTCTGTCGTCGCACGGGTTCTGCCGCTCCCCGTCTGCTTTCAGTGACGGTGCCGTCCGGTCAGCGCCCTGGGGACCCATCTACTGGCTCGCCTCATCCCCAGGTGTTACCGACGATGCCTTCCATTTTGCCCCATGGTGACGCGCCGCCGCCGCCGCCTGTTCTCCCGCCGGCGCCGCCCGCATTCAACGCTTCACTGCAGCCGCCAAGCGCCTCCCTGGGTCACGCGCCGCCGATCGCTTCCCGTGACCAGCCGTCCTCCGCCATGGAACTCTTGCCCGCTCCGGACCACATGGCGCCTTCGCGCGTCGGCTACCCCGACGCAATGGAGGTCGACCCTTCGGCCCCTCCTGTCTCTTTACGGGCGCATACACCGCCTGTTGACGTGCACCCTGGAGTAGGTTTTCAGGCGTTTCCTAGCTCCCCTCGGACCGAATGGCCGGGTGCGGGTGGCACAGCCTCGCCTGTTGTTAGGCTCCCCACCTCATTGCATACGTCAACATGGGGTCCTCCCCACGGTGGGCAGAAGCCTTATCACACGACCGTTCGCCGATTTGCGGGGGAGGAATGTGGTGTCACCGCCAGACACCACACTTGCTAGGTGGTAGCTTAAATCGGCCGCGGTCCATTTAGTACATGTCGGACCCGCGTGTCGCCACTGTGTGATCGCAGACCGAGCGCCACCACAAGGCAGGTCTCGAGATACGATAGAGCACTCGCCCCAGTTGTACGGACGACATTGCTAGCGACAATACGGACGAAGCCTTCCTCTCATTTGCCGAGAGACAGTTAGAATAGCCTTCTGCTAAGTCCATGGCTACGACCTAGCAAGGCGCCATTAGCCTTACCTAGTTTGAGAGTTATCGTATAAATGTCTCAAGAAGAACGCTGTATTCATCAAAGAATAAAAGTTAAGTATAAAGCAGCTACGTACTTTTCTTGCTACCATTTAATAGTTATCCTGTTCCAGACTTGACGCCAGTCGGCGTGTGTGTACGTGTGCCTTTCTTTCGGCTCCCTTCCCAGTGTGGCGTAGCACGCTTGTTACGCCACAACAGGGGCAGTCTAGCATAATATGGATCACCATGAGGGAAGTCCCACAACTACAAAGGGAAGGGTGGTAGCTGATTGCGGCATAAAAACCCATGAATCAACCAAGTATGACTGATGCAAAGATAACAGAGGATGTTAGATTCCTGCAATACTCTGAGGGTCACTCATTGAGTCCATACATAACAAAACTCAGGTGAGTGAGGACCATTTACTGAAGCAGAGGGCCTGATAAATGGCCATCAATTCTGCAATAAACACCCCACATGTGGCAGGCAAGAGATGGTATTCCATGCCACAAGTCGACATAAAGGTCCATTCCACATGATTGGCAGATTTAGATCCATCGGTGTAAAGAACAATAACATCTTGAAACTCCTCCTAAAAGCATTTCGAACAAACAATGGCACACCACTGGAGTGATGGAGGCTTTCAGACCCCCTAAGAGAGCCATCCAAATCCAGGGCCAAGGAAATAACCAATGGGAGGTGGTCAGCAGAGATTGTGGGGAAGAGGACAAGGAGGCGAGATGGAAATCATGGCAGAGAGAAGTGAGGCAGATCCCAATCAGTAAGCCCACCCGAGGATGAGCAGCAGGCAGGTGACAGCCCAAAGCTGTGAAAAGAATAGGATAGGAAGGGTAACAGGGGAAGAGTGGATAGTGATGACATAGGAAACTAGAAGCTGGGACCACCGACTCATACGAGAGAGATCCCAACACCAACCAGAAGACTATCGACAGATCTAGTGCTAAAGGCCTTGGTGGCTAAACAGATACCACGACGGTGAACTGGGTCCAAGAGGAGCAGTGTGGAAGGGGCATTTGATCCATAAACTTAGTAACTATAGCCCAGAGAAGACAGAACTAATGCCCAATACAGATGGAGAAGGGTTGAAAAATTTGGTTTCAATGAGCCATGAGCACAGAAGTGAAGGACACTGAGTTTACGAAAACAGCCAACCTTCAGATGACGGATCTGAAGCAACCAAGTAATGTTGTTGTCAAAAAGAAGACCCAAGAAATAAGACTGGGGGGTCACATGCTGGGTATCAAGGCAGAGCTCTGTATCAAGATGGACCATAGTACGGCACAGAAATGCACCACACTCAACTTAATGGAAGAGAATTAAAAACCATGCAAGAGTTTGCATGTGGAAGCATGCCGTATGACACCCTGGAGCTGTCGTCCTACAAAGGCTACCGACTGGGAGCTAGCCCATACACAGAAATCATCCACCTACAGAGCAGGGGGAGGCCACAAGTCCTTTGACAGTGACAAAAAGGAGGACACTTAATACGGGGCCCTGTGGGATGCCAATCCCCCGGATCCGCAGAGAGCTGAGAACAGTACCAACCTGGACTCTGAACAACCGGTGTAACAAGAATTGATGAATAAAGATCAGGAGGAGACCCTGAAGACCCCACTCATGGAGCGTAAGGAGGATGTAATGGTGCCAAGTTGTGTCGTAGGCCTTACAAAAACTGAAGAAAACTTCAACAAGATGGTGGCACTGACAAAAGACCTGCCAAACTGCAGTTTCCTATACAAGCAGGTGATCGATCAGAGACCATCCCTCCCGAAAGCCACACTGGTAACACGATAAAAGATCTGAGATTCAAGGACACAACTGAGCTAACGAGCCACAATCCGCTCTATTAACTTGCAGGGGACACTGATCATGCTGCTTAGCCAGTAAATATCAAGGGACAATGGATCCTTGCCAGGCTTATGGATAAGAACCATATTACTATCTCTCCACTGAGAGGGGAAAATGCTTTGGAGCCAAATATGGTTAAATACCTGGAGGAGATATTGTGGAGGATTGAGGTGTTGAAGCAATTGGTTATGGATGGAACCAGGACCAGGAGTTGAATCATGGGAAGAAGAGAGCATCAGAAGATGCTCCCATTTTGTAAAAGGTTCATTGAAGAATTCCACCTAATAAGGGGTAAAACATAAGTGGGAATCTTCAGTCCACCATTTCTGGATGAGGAAGGCAGCTGGACAGAGGCTGACACCAATGGTTGCGAGTCATTCCATGAGAACTGATGTATCTATACAAATGCAACCTGGAAGGGCAAGGCCTGGAATGGAAGACTGCCACTAGCAACCTTGGAGGGTGTGGAATGTAGCCCACACATGCGACAGAAAAACCTATGGAGGATACAAAGTGTTCCCAACACACCTGCTTGCTCTGTTTGATTAAGTAATGTGCATTGGCGTGAAGACATCCAAAGGTAATAAGACCAGTGGAGGAAGGGTGCTGCTTAAGATGTTGCAAGGCATAATGACAATCACAGATGGCGGTAGCAATAGCTGTGCCCCACCATGGAACTGGCTGTCGGCAAGAACTGGCTGTCAGTAAACTGGGTCCGTCGAGTGGGGAACGGCAATTCTGGCAGTTCAGATTATCTTTTTGGACAGATCATGTAGACTTCATCAATACCACCTGACAAAAAAAAAAGTGTGAACACGACCTTGCAGATACATAGAGGCCAATCAGCATGATGGAAAGCCTAGCGGCGTAACTTGGTCATTGGGAGGTGAGATGGGAATGAGAGAATCAATGGAAAAAGACCAGTGTAAGGATCAAAGAAGAAGAAGGGGAGTGAGTAAATGATCAATGTAAGAGACAGTGTCACTGTGGGACTAAAATGAGTAGGGAAACCATCATTAAGAAGGCACAGTTTGTGAGCCACATGAAATTGGTCAATGAGGAGCCCCTGACTAGATCAAAATGCTCTGCCTCACAAAGGGTGATGGGTATTAAAAATCCTCACAAAGGAGGAAGGGAGGGGGAAGTTGCTGCAGATCAGTTAGGGCAGCAGGTGCAGGAGGCCTGTCAGGGGGAAGACATAGATTTCAAACTGCGACAGCAGAGTCCAAGTGGACCCAGATGGCAACTACTTCATTGGAAGCTGATCCGGTCCTGACAGAAAGTATGGAACCCGTGAAGGGTTGATGAGTGAGTAAATCAAAATTAGATTCCTGGAGAACAACACAAGCTGCTGAGTAAAAGGCAATAAGGGATTGCAGCTGTGGGAAGTGGTTGTAGTATCCATTACAATTCCACTGAAGAAGCATGGAGTGGGTATCCAAATGGGAGGCAAGCAGGCTGGGTCGCCATCCATCACCAACGAGGATGGAGTGACATCCATAAATAAGAGCTCACACTCAGGTTGTGAAGGGGGAGTTGATACCTCGAGGAGCAGTGGGGGAGGTCTTGTTCTGAGACATATGTTTCTTCTTCTTATTCTTCTCCTCCTCCTCCTCTTCATAGGACGAGGAGAGCAGGGTATGGAGGGAGAATAGGCTTCTGCAAGATCTGGAACTGACACTTCTCCGGCCACTAAGGGGCAGCAGCACTTGGAGGGGAGTGTGTGTGTGTGTGTGTGTGTGTGTGTGTGTGTGTGTGTGTGTGTGGGAAGCAGGAGAGGAGAAGAGGGAGAGAGTGGTGTAAGGAACAGGGAGGAGGGGGAAAGGACTTAACAGGGCAAATGTAGAAGCGATCAACAAAGGGTGAAGTCAGTCGTATTTCTGACAAGCCTCAGTATAAGATAAACAATCAAGGGAATTATACTCCTGTATCTTCTTTTCTTTCTTATAAGCCAGGCAATCCAGTGAGCATGGAGAGTGACGGTTATGACAATTAACAGACACGGGTGGTGGAACACAGGAGCTCCTCTTATGGAGTGGCCACAGTCACCACATAGAGGGTCCGCCGTACGTCAGGAAGACATGCTCGAAATGCAAACACTGAAAACACCTAATGGGTGGCAGGACGTACAGCTTCACATCAAACCGGTAACAATAACCTTGACCTTCTCTGGGAGGGTACCTCCCTCAAATACCAGAATAAAGGGACCAGTGTCAGTGTGATTGTCTTTATGACCTGTCTGAACACGCCGAACAAAACAAACACCCTGTTGCTCCAGATTGGCCCTGAATTCCTCATCAGTTTGAAGGATGAGATCCCTATGAAAAATGATGCCCTGAACCATATTAAAAGACTGGTGAGGAGTAATGGATATCGGGATGTCGCCAAGATGACCATAAGCATGAAGGGCTGCAGATTGTGCGGCAGAAGAAGTTTTGATCATAAGTGAGCCCAACCGCATCTTACTGAGAGACTCCACTTCACCAAACTTGTCTTCAATATTTTCCACAAAAAATAATGGCTGTTTGTCCTAATGCAGATCAGGTAACAGGGAAAGTGTTTTACCCCAAGCCAGTGAGCCTGGCCCTTCTCCTAGGGTATAGCCAGGGAGGGGAGGGGAGAAGGTCAGAAGGAGTAGCATTAAATGATCCATTTACCAACTGAAGATATGGCTGTAGAAGAATGGTCAGTTTTTTGGAGCTTAATATGTTTCACATGCAATACACTCACGCTGATATCATCCTTGACACTAATCAGGGGCTCTCCCCATGGATACCACCCAGCCGTAGCAAAGGCCACCTGGCACAGCAGCCATTGGCAAGAGTGCCGATACTCCAGAATAACAAGCAACCACTCTTAGGTATACATTGGTAGGCAGCAGCTAAGCTATCAGAAGTGTGAGCCCTGTGTTATCAGGGGGTCCAGCCAGATGGGTTCATAACACCCCATCACACGGACTGGCAACACATGCTAGTGACCTAGTGGGATGGAGGGGGCCAACGGTGGGGAAGGAAGGGGGAAAGCTATCCACACCATAGATGCTAGGGAGGGAATTCATCTCCAAATGACTCATACAATGGGCAGAAATTTAGAAGTGGAGATCAGACACCAAAGGGGGGCAAAAAACACCAAAAAGGAAGGATGAACAAGGGGTACAAAACCACAAGGTATACAGGAAACAAGATGGATAACCAGGCTGACGTAAGTAAGAACACTGAGAGAGAAGGAGGAGGGGGCAGAAGGGAAGGAGCAAGGGTGGGACAGAGGGGACACGGAAGGAAATGCAGTTCGGGAGGAAGAATGGGCTGCAATAGCTCAGGGCCGCCATGCATGAATTAATGAAAGAACTATGAGCCCCTGGGGGTTGGGTCATAAAGGAACAGGAAATGTGGAGAGTCAGTGGAGGAAATCTTTGGTGTGTTTTATACAAGAGTGTAGGTTACAGGTTCTATAGGCTGCAGGTACAGGTCCACAAGGGCAAAAACTCTCTCTGTGGGGGTGCAGTAACTGGCCACAATGTAGCATCCAGGGTGGTTGCATTTATGTGCTTTAGAAATCATTTATAAGATAATTAGAAATCATTTATAAGGTAAGAGTATGGAGGGGGGGACACAGTGCGAGAGGGACAGCTTGTATGTAGATGTATCTGACAGCTGGTGGAATCCCTCCTCTTCATAACCACAGCTGTGGAGGCTTTATCAGCAAGTAGGATTATAAGGTCAGTATCCACCTCCTTAGCCAAATGGTTACCACTGTTGCTTTCAGTGCAGGACCGGATTTGAGTGACATTACCTCCTCAGATTTTTGGGAGGTAGAGATCTAGAATGGAATTCACTCAGCTGTGTGATGCCAAATAAGGAGCTGCTTAAATAAAAAAGCAGCAGCTTCATTAGGATTCATCTACTTGTAATAACAGCTGGAGGGATTGACAACATGCCGATCACATGTCCCATAATCATAGATCGCTCATTGTATTGCCTTCTAAGTAGCAGCTGGCCAGTTATAACAGATCTGGGTGGTGTTTACATGTTTATGAGTTTTTTTAAAGTGTGGGTTGCACTTCTTTCTGCAGATGTGAGCGTGATGTTAGGAAATTCTGAAAAGTTAACAGGGCATGATTTGGGAACAGTTAAGTGAATCACAGTTAAGTGGTGGAGTAAACTGAGTTAGACTGATTGGGAAGGTTTGTGGTAAAAAAGTGCTTCCACCGTATTTGACAAGCACAGCATGGCTAAATTTGGGAGTGGGGCAAAAGATAAGGATGCTTTCATAATGATGGCATGGTGAAAGTAACTTTTACCATGTGATTATCAGCAGAGATGACTAATCTGTATGGTGAGGGTACACAGAAATTGGTCCCCTACAAGATATCCAGAAAATTAGTAACACACTCACTTTGGCAGTAAAGACCTACGGTAATCCTATCTGGTTTTTGGTACAATGTATAGGTCTTACTTTTGCATGAACCTTTGTAGATATACTCTTTGTTTAATGAGGGGAAGAATACCATGTCTTAACAATAAAAGCTGTGTGTGAGTTAGATGATACCGGTACATACAAAAGTATGCAAAGTGACTCCAACAGCCTGAACAAATGTATACTTTTCTTGATATGGTGCTGTTTTCAAGCAGCTTTTGTGGAGTTTCAACTTTGAATTGAGTAAGCATAACATAGAACATTGCCTTAGGCAGTGGTTAGTGGAGAGCAGTAGGTGTTCAATCCAACAGAGCCAGCTCAATGACTAACAGAGGATGTGTGGTAGACACACAGGACTGACGTAAATCTGGCCTAGCACGATACGCACCTGCAGTTGGACTAAATCATAAAAGGAAATGCCAAAGAGCTAAGCAGATGGAGGAGGAACCATTAGTTCCAGTTCAGCCTCCAACAGCTGAATAAACAGATAAGGCTATGTCACACTGGCAAGCAACAAATATGTTACTCAAGTCGCTGACAGTCTCTCGCAATTTTTCAACTTGACGAGCTTCTCTCATTCTACATGGAACACAATGAATACCTTCAAATTCACAATTTTTGTATAATTTCCTGGAAGGCTGACATCCATCTTAAGCAAATTCAAGACAACGTGTCTTTCTCTCTGTCCTCCTTTCTCTCTCTTGGAAGTCCTGTAGCTATGGCATTAGGCTAATTGGACACAGGTTCTGGGCAGGCTTGTTTAGGAATACCACTGTCCAGTCTATATGGATAGAATCCAACAACATTTGGGCCAGACATATCACTGATACCACATTAAAACATTTCAGAAATGTTTCTCATACCTATCTGCATTAACATACATTTATTCACACTTCAAGCAAGCTGCCAATTTTCACACCAAATACAAATTCTGTCAAGGTCAACCTGAATGCCTCTACCATCACTCAATGAAGACACTTTCCCTTATAGAACAGCATCAACAGCAAACTGTCTCAAATCATTTATGTACATGGAGATCACGAATAGTACATCATACTTCTCTGCAGCATTCCTGGCATTACCTTTGAATCTGACCCATACTCATTACTTGAAAAGTCATCAAGTCAGTCACATACATAAGAACCTATTCAGTATGCACTGATCTTTGTAAATGATAAACATTGTGAATGATTTCCCGATGTTTTGGACACTGAATTTTTTAATATAGAATCTTCCTGTTTGTCTGCATCCATCCACGATAAAATGCAAGTTCCACACAAGTAATGTTTTATAAATCCATGCTGATTTATTAATAGAAGCTTGTATCTCTTTAGAAAACTAATTATATTCAAGCTTAGATATGTCCAAAGATCCTGCAGCAGTTAACAATATTGGTACATAATTGTGCTCACAGATGTTTTCCCCTCTTCTTACTTATGGAGTAGTATGTGCATCTTCCCAATAACTCAGGACTTTTCACAAATGGTCCACAATAAATGCAATCAAAAAAAGGGGCCAATGCCACAAAGTATTCTCTGTAAAACCAGAATGAAATTCCATCAGCGCCTGGGGTCTTATTCATTTTCAACTAGCTCAGGTGTTATTCAACATTAGCTATCCTTATTTCTATCCATTCACCTGACAGGTTGTGTGGCAGCCTAAGAATGGTAGCTCTGTACAATGTTCCCTCATCAATGATTCTTTAAATGCAAGATGTGAGACTAATTTTTCTTTTGTTGTCTTCTATTTCTGTATCAGACTAGTCAATGGTGAGTGAATAGAAGCTTCCAACTCATTTAGTGGTTTTAAATACAACCAGAATTTTCTAGGATTCTCAGAAAGATATTTCATTAACATATGACAGTAGAACTTCCTAACTTTTGTGTTTCAGCAATTGTGTACCCATTTCCGGATTGAGAGCACAAGAATCTCACTTTCCTCAGCATTTGTGCTATTATAAAATCAATGCAAGTCTTTCTTGTCCTTAACCAACTTACTCAGCACATATTTACATGGAGCACAATGCACAACAAGTACATGCTCTGCCCACAATTCCTCTGTGTCTGTTACATATAAATTAAATAATGTCCATTAATTTTCTAAGTAGGATACTAATTAGTGTTATCTGTGCTGACAAGCATCAAAACTCTTCTAAGCTAATTAGATTCATTGACTCATAATACTGCCCAACAACGAAAATGTTTTGGCTTCAAAAATAAATTGTTCTTATGTGCTTCCATCTGCTGAATTAAAAAATTTCCATAAAAATTGACTGAATAGCTTGTGCTTTGATGGTGCAATGACATGTCATTTTTTCCCAATCTACGTTTTTGGTTTGGTGGTAATTACATTTTTGGGGTTGCCACACCTGTTAAATCACGAAACACAACATTCTCCAGGTGTTTGTAGATTATAAACGATATTACTGTAGCTGTGACTGTGAGTTTCATATTGTTTGTGTTGTAATTAGTGCAATATCTCTGGTTTTCAAGTGTTCCTGAAGTTTACAATTTTTTGAATCAAAACACAGTGAAAATGTGTAATTTCAGTGAACATGTTTGTTACATTTTTTGTTAAATAACATTTTCGTCACAATAACACAGTCTGATGTGGTGACCATGGTAAGTCAAGGGCTCTGCATACAAGTTACAACTCTTGTTCCGCTGTACAATGAAAATGGCTAAGAAATTTTTTTTTTAAATGGCTTTCACTGTGTCTATGATTTGGCAGAAACTTAGAAACCACACAGATAACTCCTATTTTTGTTTGACTCCATGTACAAAGACAAGGTTGCGATGAAGAAGAGCAGTAGATAGGTTACTAGTTCCTACTCCACCCCAAACTTATGAGCTTCAAGTACATGATGAAGACAATGAGGAAGAAGTAGTTCCCATCGAGCTTTCCACATCCCTTGAGCCTGATTTTGATGAAAAAGGACACAAACCTCACAGATTCAATAAAGCAGTGACCTCATTTGAGACCCTGATTTGTTGAATGAGAAGCAGTGGAATCTTCTCCAATGTGAGGAAGATGTTGTCATAGGGATCAGATACCTACTTTTTTTTCAGTCAAGGTAAACAATCTAGCTGTTTCCTGCAACATTATGGCTTGATCAAATATCTGAATCTGAATCATGATCCAACTGACTGAAGGCTTTCATAAACTTCTCTAAGCTTAGTTTGAAAGCTGTATTACTTCAGGCAGTCTTCTATCATATTAGAACTCTTAGAATATTACTGTCATTGAAACATGTGGAACATTGTTAGCATATGCGATTATGAATAAAATGTATTGTTTCCTCTTAATCCATTGGAAGAAGAAGAAGA
The DNA here is from genome assembly GCF_023864345.2 of Schistocerca serialis cubense. Lineage (NCBI taxonomy): Eukaryota > Metazoa > Arthropoda > Insecta > Orthoptera > Acrididae > Schistocerca > Schistocerca serialis. The sequence goes on along the minus strand of NC_064638.1, from coordinate 200,423,461 downwards.
AGAAGAAGATGTACCACAAAGGAATTATCCACATGGGATGGATTGGTAGCTATAATGTACATGTACCGACAAAAAATTATTACAATTCTGGAAAAAAATCAATGTTGTTTTATTCAAGAGAAAGGGCTTCACAATCTGAGCATGTCAACAGTATGTTGGTCCTCCTCTTGCCCTTATGCAGACTGTTATTCGGCTTGCCATTGATTGATAGAATTGTTAGATCTCCTCCTGAGGGATACTGTGCCAAATTCTGTCCAACTAACAAGTTAAATAGTCAAAATCCCAATATAGTTGGAGGGCCCTGCCCATAATGCCTCAAACATTCTCAAGTGGGGAGAGATTCAACAGCCTTGCAGGCCAAGGTAGAGTTTGGTAAGCATGAAGACAAAACATAGAAAATCTCGCCTTGTGTGGGTGGGCATTATCTTACTGAAATTTAAGCTCAGGATGGCTTGCCATGAATGGCAACAAAATTGGGCATAGAATATTGTCAATGTACCGCTTTGCTGTAAGGGTGCTGCAGATAACAACCAAAGGAATACCACTAGGAAAAGAAATGGCACTCCAGACCATCATTCCTGACTGTTGGGCTGTATGGCAGGTGACAGACAGGTTGGCATCCCATTGCTGTCTGGAGCATATTCAGACACGTCTTCAACTTGTAATCTCATTGACTGGAGTAGAATTGTCTTAAGTGATGGGTCCCGCTTCAAGCTGAGGCCCGATGGTCAGCGAAAACATGTCTGGAGACACCCTAGACAGTAGTGGGATATCAACCTCACTGTTGCCTGTCATACAACCCAACAACCAGGAATGGTGGTCTGGCATGCCATTTCTCTTCAAGGCAGGTGCTGTTTGGTTGTCATCCATGGTATCCTTACAGCACAGCGGAACATCAACGATATTCTATCCTCATTTTGTTGCCCTTCCTGGCTCGAGTCATCTGGATCCTCCCCTCCACCACCAGATTTTCTGAACTGCGCAGACAGGAATTATCTTTACAACACATTCTCCATTTCCGAAATTATCCCTACCTCAACCGATGGAAACTACTGTCCCCACACCATCCACCCAACAGTTTCCACCTCCTTTGTCCTATGACCTCCTCCCTATTCTCATTGGTCACCCTCCTTGTGTGCCGCCTTCTGGCAATGCACCCACCCACCTTTCCCCTTCCCCACTCTTCCTCTTTTTCATTCCCCATTTCCCTCCCCCAACCCCAACCATCCCCAGCTCCCTGCCCACCAGCCTCCCGACGATGGCCCTGTTGGCAGTTTAGTCCCTGCACGTTCTGCTACTCTGCTACTCTGCTATCCCTTCACCTTTTCTGCCCTCCAGATTGCGAGTTACATTCTATGTGACAGTTGCATTCTGGTCCAAACTGCTGGAGATGATAGTCATGGGTGTATGAGGTGTGCTTGCTTGTGTGAATGAATATGTGTGTGTGTGTGTGTGTGTGTGTGTGTGTGTGTGTGTGTGTGTGTGTGTGTGTTCTCTTTTCTGTTGACAGCTTTGGCTGAGAGCTATTGTGTAAACATCATTTCGTTGTACCTGTCTTTGACTTAATGTGTCATCTTTATGGTAATTATCGATCTATCTATTCCTTATACTGATGATATTCTGACCTGGAGTGTCTATTGTTCGACTAATCCATTTTTTTTATATACATTCTATGTCTCACTAGATATTTCAGAACATTCTGCTTCAGGCTTCATCCAGCACACATAACACACATAAATTTTGGTAGGAATAAATAGAAGATACGGGTGCTGATCTGTCACTCATCGAACAAAAAAGATATGGAGCTCAAGACATGCACATATAAATGGATGATAACTTGCTACACTTTTAGATGAAGTTCTTACACACTCACACACAGGATATATGAACTTCATTCAAATGCTTAACGAGTTATCATCCTTTTCTGTGTGCATGTCTGCTAGTCCATGTATCTTCTACTTGGAGAGTATTTATTTTGGCGAGTATTTGTATTGGCATGTGTTTATTTATTTGTATCTAATCATGGTTCTTACAATGTTTGATTTCATTGGCAGTTCTGCTATAGTCAAGCCAGCCTGATTTTGATATCCAGTGATCTGCATTAATGCAAATAAGTATAACAACATAGGGTTCAGCAAAACTATAGATATATGCAAGAATGAATGAATGAATGAATGAATGAACAAATAAATTAATTACATAGAAGGCATAAGACTGTTTCAGGTAATGACTTAAGATTTGCTGCATGAATGGAAAAAAAAATTTAAATGAAATAATGGTATAACAAAATATAAATAGTTACCCAGCCACTTCACTTGCCGTGCTCCAATCACCCCAGGAACAATAACTCTGACAGGAAATCCATGATCTCTTGATAAAGGTTCTCCATTCATTTCATAAGCTAGGAGAACATCATTTCTTGGATCAATGGCTTTTTCAAAAGGTACTGATGCTCCATAGGGCATATTCGAAACATCTGTATCAAGACCTTCAAACTGAAATATTTCTCAGCAATGAAATTCTGTTGAATTCCTACATACAGGAAGAACAGAAAGAAAAAGGAGAAGAGGAAGACAGGAAAAAATAGATAGAAGTCATAATATAGATTCAAATCATTTTCATTATATACAATAAACATGGAGAAATAGTAATTTTCAAATCACAGCAAAGATAAGTAGCATAAAACTAAAACTGAAATATTACTGATTATGAAACATTAATTAAAACTGAAGCTTTTGTAGGAACATTTCCTTCTCTTCATTATGGAAAGCCTACCCATGTGCATAATCCCAAGCAGGTATAGTAATGGGTGAGGGCTTGTAAATTTCATGAGGGAAAAATCCTTATAGAAATTTATGTGTCCAATTTATCACATTGTGGATATGGAAATTCCTTTCAGAGTAAAACTGTGTGCCAGACCAGGACAAGAACTCAAAACCTGGCATTTTGTGTGCAATGCTCTTACCAACCACGCACTGAAGCACAACTCTCAAACTACACTCACAGCTTCGCTTCTGCTAGTACTTCTCTCCTACATTCCACACTTCACAGAAGCTCCACAGTTGCACCCAGATAGCTCAATAAGTAAGAGCATTTCTGGGTTTGAGTCCAGGTCTGGCACACAGTTTTAATTAGCCAGGAATCTTTAAAACAGTACATACACAGCTGCAGAGTGGAAAAGCACGGCAAAGGATACTTCCATTGCATGTTATACTATACTTTTTCCCCATTCCTTTCATGTATAGAGCCTGAGAACAATGGCTGCTTAATACCTTCACAGTTGCTGCTGCATCCCTATCAAAAAACCTCTATCCAGTCACAGTTTTTCAAATACACAATATTTTTTCTAGCTAGACAAGAAAAAAATCATCTGCATTATTCATCCAATTAAACCAGCAATACCCTGCACTATTCATCTCATTACATCAATAAAGCTGTCACCACTAAGAACAGGCTTATCACTGCACAAGCCTGGAAAAATTCAACCACATCCTTCAACAAAGCTTTGACCATCCACATATACCTGAGATAGGGGATATCCTGTACAAAATCCTTCCTCATCCACTAACAAGGGGAGGCCACGATGTTTGGAACGTAGATTTACTGTAAACTTCGTACACTAGTAGTACTCCATGAGGACAACAAAATGTGTAAGCAGTAGCACGTACTTCTCAAGCGTCATTGAGAAAATCGCAAGATAATTTCGGTCATCAAATATATACCTGTGCATGGCCATTTTTACCATGAAGCAGCGGCAGCTGAGAGGTTAGCGTTCAAGACCCGTAGTCACTGGATCGATGGATCGAGTTCCATTCATCAGTTTTTTTTATTTCTAACACAGTCATTTTCTTTACTATTTATATTACAATTGATATAATGGGAAAATATGTGTAATCGAAGGGACTTTTATTAAATTTACAATGTTATTTGGCAGACTACAAATTTTTATTATCACAAATAATATAATATTCATAACTATCGACTCGTAAATGGCCAAACACATATAGTGATACTGAAAATGTATGCTTGGCCATGATTTGAGGAATCCCTTATACCTGGAAGGAGCCCAAAACGACTTGTTACCTTCAAGTTTTGACCGGCACAGACGGATTTAGAAAGATGTACAATTAATCATCACTTTCGACATTACGAGTACAAGTTGCACGATGGTATTTTTTTGTAAAAACATGGGAGACACAAGGTTAAACGGCACCAGCTGCATTGAATAAATGCTACGTTTCTGCAAATGCAAGGTTTTTTGAGGTTTTCCGTGGAAAAACAAACCTCGTAAAAATTTTCAAAAATGTCTCTTTCAGACGATAGTTTGGAAGCAAACAATGCATAATGCAGCATTTCCTTAAATATCGGCACTGATAATTGGCCATGCAGTATCGACTGTATTTTAGTAGCATCTTCATGAGAAGCAATTTCTCATTCTCTTTCAATTAAATATAAACAATTTTGAAGACGCGGACAAGCATTCATTTTGAGTATCACTTTATGTGTTTGGTCGTTCACTAGTTATGAATATTATATTATTTGTGATAATAAAAATTTGTAGACTGCCAAATAACATTGTAAATTTAATAAAAGTTCATCCGATTACACGTATTTTTCGCATTATATCAATTGTAATATAAATAGTAAAGAAAATGACTGTGTTAGAAATTAAAAAAAAAGAAAAACTGACGAACGGGACTCAATCCATCGACCCAGCATTTACGGGGCTTGAACACTAACCACTTGGCTGCTGCCGCTTCATGGTAAAAATGGCCATGCACAGGTATATATTTGACGACCAAAATTATTATGCGATTTTCTCAATAACATTTGAGAGGTACGCGCTACTGCTTACACATTTTGTTGTCCTCATGGAGTACTACTAGTGTACAAAGTTTACAGTAAATCCGCATTCCAAACACCGTGGCCTACCCTTGTAAGCAGTTCTCTGTTGGTCATCCAAGTTGCAAAATATCTTGGTCTATCCCAATGCCACCCCTGCACATGATTCTGCTCCTCATGTGTCTTACTTTGTGACTGACACAAATACCAAACATGCCCCATATGTCCATCCGTCAGCAGTGCTGTCACAAGCATTCCCTGCCCATTCAAATAGGATTATATATGAAAGCAGCCACACCAAACACTGGCTGCACTGCAATTACTACACAGCGTGTTAAGTGGGTATGATGACTAACCAGACATTTACCCTCACGAATGCCCAACACCACACTAGCCAGAAACTCTACCACCCACTTGCTGAAATTTGTACCTATAAACACACACCAATGTGATCTCTCCCTCCAGCACCAGCTCCTCAAAACCACACAACCATAATCCACATCTTCCTACCCCTCTGCTCTCACTATTTCCTATAGCTTCCTTTTCTGTCCCCCTTCTCCCATCCTGACATCACATTACCATTCCTCCTTTCACATTCCTTCTCTCCCCCTTGATATGTACCTGCCTAGCCAGAGCTGATCCCTTTTTCTCCTTGAACTCCAGCTTTCTGCTCTTTGCATTCATTCTATTCGTGATCCTCTCAAATCAACATGCTGAAATACCATCAGTGATGGTAGTTGTAGCAATTTTCAGTCTGAAGACTGATCTGACGCAGCCCTCCGTGACAGTGTATCCTGTGCAAGTTCCTCTATTTCCGCATAGCTATTGCAAAATATTTCAAAGCTTTAGTTTCCCTCTACAACTTTTAGCCTCCACACTTCCCTAGATAACTAACTTGACACTTCTTGATACCTCTCTCTGTCAAGTCGTGCCATAAAGCTCTTTCCTCCATATTTCAATACAATACCTCCTCACTAGTTATCGAGTCGACACATCTAATCTTCAGTATTCTTCCATAACACCACATTTCCAAAGCTTTTTGCCTCCTCTTCTTTTCACTGCTTATCATCCTCATTTCACATCCACTCATTTAAATTTTCTATGGTTTTTACAATTTTGAAACAAATGAACCATTCATATACGACAACAACATACAACATGCAGCAGAACAAAACTTGCACAGACATACTGTAACTGTTCAATGGAGAGTTTTACCTATTCTTGAAGATTTCTGTTTCAGTTGTTATGCTTTTAGTTTTTAATATGAAAAGGACATGGTATTCACTGCCATCATAGTAGGGTGAATACTTATACACTTGTTCAAGGCCACAATGAAACCTTAGGGATGCTAAATGTGTGGTTAACAATGAATCTGTCTACTCTTGTAGATAATAATATTGATTCTGCAATGGAAAACACCAACATAATTGAGTGAAAGAGGTTAGGAGCCCACCAACTCAGGTACGACAGCACTTCCTTCAAATTGGGTAGTTACACTATCTAGAGGCCAGAATACTCCTATAACCAGTGGCAAGTGGCTCTACAGTTATACCGTTCATTGAGTGAAGACAGTGCACATCATCCTTGTGACAAGCTATTGAACTCTTGCTGCTTGCTACTTGACTGGACAGAGGATTGCTATCAGATTATTTATTGCCATGCAGATAATGACTTTCTGAGGCCTTACAGGCCTTCTGGTATCTTTCTTCCACCATCTAGCTTGCTCACTCATGCCAACAGAGCTTGTTCAGATTTTTGTGAACTGTAACTTGTTCTGTGGTTGTTCCATTGGTTACTGATAAGAGTTGTGCATGTTGGTACATGAGAACCGAACAAGCATATACAAAACGTGCAAGGAGGATTCTGGTCATAGTTCAAGGGCACAGGACTCGAACCCAGACCACAGTCAGTAAGGCAAACATAGCCCCAGAGTTTCTTAAACTTTGGCAGCAACAATTAATTCTGCAACAGCAACAACTTCAACAGGAATAGTATTGCTTGGAACAGTGGATGGACTGACATGCCCAGCTAATGCAGCAACTCCTGCTTCAAGCAGCAAAGTTGGTACACCAGCTGCAGCCATTTCCACCTTTCCAGCCAGACACTTAGGAATGGGGCAGCTATAACAGGTGCCTCTCCATTCCTACAACTTCTGGTGTGGCATTGTAACGTGCATGTTTTCTGTCTACTAATCATAACTTGTTGAATTTGCTTCACAAATGCAGGTCCTTAGTAGACCCAGAAATAAGAATGTTCAGAAATTTGTAAGTTACTGTCTTTATATCATGAACAGAAGTGTCATGTAAACAATATTAGAAATTTTACAATACCATATACGCATTAATCAGTCATATGCTACATGGGCAACTGAACTTCAAGGTCTCTCCAGAAAATGCCATTTTAACTGCAATCAATCGTATGCAGAGTCTCTTGTGCGAGACGTTATCATTCCATTTGCTACAGATTAGGAAACTTTCACAAGCACTACAAATGGACAATCCAGCCCTAGAGGAGGTTCTCACACTTGAAGTTCACAAAGTTTCATGTGAGCTACAGCATTCGTTTGAGGAACAAGACATATCTTCTACTGACAGCTCATCCCGTTCCCTCAGAAAACTGCAGAACCAGGTCTCACTCTGCTAAACTCCTAGTAATAACAACTCTGTGTCTTCCATTCAAAGACAATGGCACACAAGGTTCAAGGATTCTGAAAGTGACATGAAGAGTATAAGTTTTGTACATCTGAGTGTGATTAATGCAGATGTGGAACAGATGCAGCAAGCGTTTATCTGGAGTCCAACCAAATCAATTTATCAAGTGTCTTGACAGTTGCAGGTACCACCAACCACAATGCATAGGGTGCTAAACAAGAGACTGGAGCTTCATGCCTACAATGTGCAGCTTCAGCGTGTTGCTTCAACTTGATGACAGACCAAAGTGCAAAGCATTTGCGATTGAGATTCTGTATTGCATTGACAAACTGACCCAACATGAGGATCTGGGGCTCTGAAAACTCCCATTTTATCGTTGAAATTGTACACGACAGTCCAGAGACAAATATGTGGTGTGATCTGCTTCAGGACCATGTGATGCGAATGTTTTTCTTTGCAGAGGTGTCAGTAATACGGATATGTTGGAATAATTTGCATTTTCACAGATTGAATAACTACAAACTGACACCATGCTTTTCAGGATGGTGCCGCTTCTCACTGGGCCTGAATCATGAGGAAGGCTCTGGATGGCACAGCTCCAGGTGACTTGATTGGCAGGAGAGGGCCCATTTACTGCCCCAACAGGCAGCTTTTGTGAATGTGAGACATACAAGAACTGCAAGCTTGCATCAGAGTTGCAATTCAAACATTAATGAGGACATGTTGTGCTGAAAATGGGAGGAACTGGAATATCACTAGGGTATACTGTAGCTACATATGACTCTCACACTGAACTCTGGTTAATGGCTACTAATGCTTTTGGTGTGTGTGCCTAGGCATCCATAAGAGGGAGTGTGTGTGTGTGTGTGTGTGTGTGTGTGTGTGTGTGTGTGGGAGGGGGGTGGGATGGTAGAACTTGCCCCCTCCCCTTCCTCCTTGAAATCTGGAATGCATTGTTTTTATTCACTGCAGAATTCTGCAAAAGTTCACAGTGATTCTCTAAAGCCTCTCTTTTAGCATTATGTGGATGATCACAGTAAGATAATACTACAGCAGTTACCACTATCTCTTTATAAAGTGTGACAACAGACACTCAATTATGGAGCATGGGCTTTATTCATTTGTGACTCACTTTCCCTTCCATAATAATGGGCTTGCTATTGTACTGTGCATCAAACAAAGGCAAAAAAATCAGTTTTTGACAATATAATGTAAATGGAGAGATAAAAAATCTACTCACCAAGTGGCAGCAGGAGAACACACAATAAGAAAGGTTTTGCATATGCAAGCTTTTGGAGCCAGTGGCTCCTCCTTCCGGTAGAACGGTGGGAGAGGAAGGAAGAAAGGTGAGGAAAAGGACTGGAGAGGTTTAGGAAATAGGATAGAGTTCAGAAAAGTCACTCACAACCCCAGGTTAGGGAGACTTGCCAAACGGTAAGTCTCCCACATTCATATTGGCCACTGAGTGCTATTGGAGCCTGGCTGCCTGCTACTGCTACATCTACATCTAAAAGACTACACAGTAATTCACAATTGAGGCCTGTCAGAGGGTTTGTCAAGCCACTAGATTGGACTGTAGACCACTCTTTAATTATTTATTGGTTTACTGATACTGACTTTACAAGAATTTGTCAACTTTCTGGTATCATTCTTCCACCATCAAGTTTTCTCACTCATGCAATACCAGCATATTCAGGTTTATGTGAACTGTAACTTGTTTTGTGGTTGTTTAATGAGAGCTGTGCATGTTGGTAGATGGGAACCAAGCAAGCATGTACAAATATACAAATGCTTAACCACCAAGACATCTAAGCCTGAAACTGGTCTCCTCCAATCTGCCAATCCTCCAACACAGCTGGTCAAGTAAATGACTCTGCAACTGTACAAATGATGGAATGTTGCAGTTTGCACAGTATTATTGTGAAGCACTATTCATGTGCAGTAGTGACGGTATCACCTTAAGCACTGGGTTCTTTGTTTCTTAAGGTGTGCTACCTCAGTTGGCTTTCAGCGAGCTCATTCCATACACAATTCAGCATCACTGTCTCTCAGAACAAAAGTTTCAGGTAGAGTAGTCAGTAATCTGGCATGTTACATTTTGCCTCTAATGCAATTAAGACTCTGTCAGAAGAGAAAAGTGAGGAAGTTCACACTTGTCCTACCACATCACGACTACTTGCAATGGAAGACCCACCAACACCACTCTTTCCCCACAAGCACAGTTATATGTGCAACTATGTCCCAAGTTTCCACTCCAACACCATACTCAGCTTTCCAATCAACTGCTTCATATTTTATCTGTGTATTTGCTGTTTTGATGACTTTTCGTAATGCTTGAAAGTCAGTGTAGTTTAGAATAAGTTAAATCAGTATATCGTTCTCAATATGCAGTTACAGGAATTTGGGATGGAAACTTTTTTTTCTGTGAGCGTTATGTGCTATAATCTCTGTATATAAAGGCAATGTCCCGACTGATTGAGTCCAGACTCGTCATTGCCCAGCTGTGGATGGAAACTTGAAATTTGGTGAGGGTGTTGATCGTATACTGTAGGCATTGTTTAAGAAGTGATTTTTCGAAATTCCACACACATTACGAGGTGAAATAAGGGATGAAAGGCTTTTGAAAATATGTTGCTCCTAAGGCAATTTTGCAGCTAGACCTACGAAAATTGGTATTTGATTTCTTGGTCAGAAATACATGTTCCAGCATTTTTCGGAATCTTACCTCTATGGGGGTGAAGTAGTGGGTGGAAGGGTTTCTTTTTTTTTTCAATATATTTGACTTCTCAATTAGAAATAAAAAAATACATATTTCAGTGTTTTTGAAAATTCAACATGTAAGGGGGTGAAATAGAACCATACTGACTCACTGACTCATCCTCACCCGTCCCCAATTAATAAGGATAGAAACTTAAACATTTGGTGTGGGTGTGAACCTTATACTGTTGGCATCATTTAAGAAGGTATTGTCCAGAATTCCATTCATAAGAGGGCGAGATAAGGTAAGAAAATTTTTAAAAAAATATTTTTTATGCAAGGATGGATTTTTTAAAATATTCTCTTATGCAAGAAAATCTGAAGCTAAATCTGTGAAAATATGTATTTCGCTTCACTATTAGGAACAAAAAATTACGTGTTGCGCTGCTTTTGGAAATTCAACCCATAATGGAGTGAAATAGTGGCTGACTAAGAAAATATTTCATTACATTAAAAAAAAAATTTAAAGCTACATCAATGAAAATTCCTATTTTACTTCTCAGTTGGGTATAAAGAAATATGTGATACAGAATGAAATTTCCTGTGGAAATATCACCTCAAGATGGTAGGAGGCATGATTAACACAAATCTTGGACTTTTGGTCAGATGTGCATTTGGAAAAGAGCATGCTACTGGGACCTCAATTAGCATGAAAAGTGTAGAATTTTTTGCAATTTTGATTAAAGAAAAAAACTGTGCAGATCATGTAGTCTATGCAAGTGAAGCAGCAGGAACTAAGCTAGTTACCAATATATTCACCTGTACATGCTGTGCCTTCGGATGATTGTCTTTATATCCAGCAGCTTTCAGAACATCAGCAAGTTTTGCACCAGACCATACTGCATTACCTATAGCTGCCTGTCCCCATGACAGACCTCTTATTGCTTTCACCTACAAATAAGCAACACAGAGATTAACCAATGTCTACACATCAAAGACATGTAGTAACATTACATTTGAAACACTACTTATTACCTTAGCCATCTCACTTCGTCGATTTCCAGCACACTGCACAGCAGCTGTGACAGTATGTTTCGGAAACTTGGTCTTCAACTCATCAAGTGATAGCACCAAACCTTTAGCATCAAGACCTTCGACCTCTAACTCATAAGTTGACAGGTCAACATCAGGTACGGGTAAATGATTGCGTACGTAAAACAGATGACTGAAACAAGTTAATGGACTCACTCAAAAGTGATTGCATCACAGTATATAAATAAAGATGTTTGGTATAATGATGATTAGTTACGTGAAACTAGATTTTCATCATGAAAGGAAACAACATTAAATTAACATGATAATGCTAGGAAAGATGTGCATTTATATTTCTGAAATATCAAACTAAACTATTTACATCAAAACAAGTGAGGTACAGCTTGCGTAATATAAGGTGGAACTTGCACAGAAATTCATTTTGTCCTGAATGTTGCCTGTCACCTGCTGACCTACACACTTTGAATGTTCTTGTTGCTGTCTCTTTACTATATAACATGGAACCACAGTCTTCAAGCACCATGCATGCAGGGAAAGCTCTTCATAATCAGGGATGTGTCATTGTACGCAATGTCATTAAACTTACGCTGGAGAGGCAAACGAGGAAGCAATAATCTCATTAAAAACTGTGCTTCAGAAAGTTGCAGGAATTGCCAGCTATTCAAATTGCACAACAAGAAGAGTAAATGAGGGGTAAAACAGATATGCAAGTGCTTTCCAAGGCTTCACTGCTTCCAAAAGATGCAGAAAAAGGAGAGAAACTTTTATTTTTAGGTAATATTACTGAACACTTTGTCACAGGACTGACACTATATTAATGTGACCCCTGTGGTTTATTTTTCATTTTCAATATAGCAGCGAGTGACATTGCTTGTTATGCTACATTATTTACCCTTTTATTTTGTTTTATGAGATTTCCTTCAGGCAGTGCGATGTTGGACTTATTTTGCTTTGGTTGATCCTGTTCTTTTTAATGTGGCTATCTGCATTTATTTTTTCAGTAGTCTTGTCAGAAACTACTGACTTTGAAAATCTATATTATTTGTTGAATTACTGATTGTACTAACATAGCTGTTAATACTACAATTTTCAGACTTGGTACCTGTAGCTTGTAAGTTATGAGAGACATGCACTTGTGCATAGACTTCAGCTATCGAACTGCTGCTTCTCTATCACACAGGGCTTGTTCAGGCCAGAGCCCACACTACTACCGGTGTTCTCTCTCCTACGGTGCTATCTGTGTTGATACTGGCTAACTTATTCTATGCGCGCTCTAACAAAGGCTGGACATGAATTTAGCTGGACAATACCTATGCTTGTCAGTACATCCTGCCAATGTTTAGATCATTCTATGTGGCACACTTGTTTTATTCAGATTGGGTGACAAAGCTAACTCCAAAAAATCTACATCAAAATGGTGAGACAGGGGGTTAAAATTGTGCAATGCGAGGTACTTCTTTCTTTATTGCATACTATTGATAGGTGTGTGTGATTGGCAGCATCACGGGTGATGGCTGAGCAACAAGCAGTGTTTCCACCACCAGGGGACCCAGCATCTTGTGATGGACTATTTAAATGCAGCTGCAGTGGGCAGCAGTAGACTCAGTTAGGGTGCAGTCAGTGACTTGCTATTAATCGACTGCGTGTAGCGAGTGCAGTGACTTCACGGCCAGTGGTACGCTTGGGTGGCAGCTACGTCGAAGACAATAATCAGTGCTAGTCCGAAGAACTAGTTGTTGTCGTTTGGCCAGTGAAAACTGCCCTGTGAAAAACTACTTCAGACAAGACAGTTGGACATTCATTTGTACTTGGCATATGAGTAATGGCCAGAAACCTGGTACGTGTGTCTATTGTTGACGAAGGCCTTAATGGTCAAAAGCCTTAATTGTGAAAGTTTTTTTGTTGTGCCTATCTGCGACTCCCCCCCATGAACCATCGACCTTGCCGTTGGTGGGGAGGCTTGCGTGCCTCAGCGATACAGATGGCTGTACCGTAGGTGCAACCACAACGGAGGGGTATCTGTTGAGAGGCCAGACAAACATGTGGTTCCTGAAGAGGGGCAGCAGCCTTTTCAGTAGTTGCAGGGGCAACAGTCTGGATGATTGACTGATCTGGCCTTGTACCAATAACCAAAACGGCCTTGCTGTTCTGGTACTGCGAACAGCTGAAAGCAAGGGGAAACTACAGCCGTATTTTTTCCCGAGGGCAAGCAGCTTTACTGTATGGTTAAATGATGATGGTGTCCTCTTGAGTAAAATATTCCGGAGGTAAAATAGTCCCCCATTCGGATCTCCGGGCGGGGACTACTCAAGAGGACGTCGCTATCAGGAGAAAGAAAACTGGCGTTCTACGGATCGGAGTGTGGAATGTCAGATCCCTTAATAGGGCAGGTAGGTTAGAAAATTTAAAAAGGGAAATGGATAGGTTAAAGTTAGATATAGTGGGAATTAGTGAAGTTCGGTGGCAGGAGGAACAAGACTTTTGGTCAGGTGATTACAGGGTTATAAATACAAAATCAAATAGGGGTAATGCAGGAGTAGGTTTAATAATGAATAAAAAAATAGGAGTGCGGGTTAGCTACTACAAACAGCATAGTGAACGCATTATTGTGGCCAAGATAGACACAAAGCCCATGCCTACTACAGTAGTACAAGTTTATATGCCAACTAGCTCTGCAGATGATGAAGAAATTGAAGAAATGTATGATGAAATCAAAGAAATTATTCAGATAGTGAAGAGAGATGAAAATTTAATAGTCATGGGTGACTCAAATTCAGTAGTAGGAAAAGGGAGAGAAGGAAACATAGTAGGTGAATATGGATTGGGGGGAAGAAATGAAAGAGGAAGCCGCCTTGTAGAATTTTGCACAGAGCATAACTTAATCATAGCTAACACTTGGTTCAAGAATCATAAAAGAAGGTTGTATACATGGAAGAAGCCTGGAGACACTGACAGGTTTCAGATAGATTATATAATGGTAAGACAGAGACTTAGGAACCAGGTTTTAAATTGTAAGACATTTCCACGGTCAGATGTGGACTCTGACCACAATCTATTGTTTATGAACTGTAGATTAAAAGTGAAGAAACTGCAAAAAGGTGGGAATTTAAGGAGATGGGACCTGGATAAACTGAAAGAACCAGAGGTTGTAGAGGGTTTCAGGGAGAGCATAAGGGAACAATTGACAGGAATGGGGGAAAGAAATACAGTAGAAGAAGAATGGGCAGGTCTGAGGGATGAAGTAGTGAAGGCAGCAGAGGATCAAGTAGGTAAAAAGACGAGGGCTAATAGAAATCCTTGGATAACAGAAGAAATATTGAATTTAACTGATGAAAGGAGAAAATATAAAAATGCAGTAAATGAGGCAGGCAAAGAGGAATACAAACGTCTCAAAAATGATATCGACAGGAAGTGCAAAATGGCTAAGCAGGGATGACTAGAGGACAAATGTAAGGATGTAGACGCTTGTCTCACTAGGGGTAAGATAGATACTGCCTACAGGAAAATTAAAGAGACCTTTGGAGAGAAGAGAACCACTTGTATGAATATCAAGAGCTCAGATGGCAACCCAGTTCTAAGCAAATAAGGGAAGGCAGAAAGGTGGAAGGAGTATATAGAGGGTTTATACAAGGGCGATGTACTTGAGGACAATATTATGGAAATGGAAGAGGATGTAGATGAAGACGAAATGGGAGATAAGATACTGCGTGAAGAGTTTGAAAGAGCACTGAAAGACCTGAGTCGAAACAAGGCCCCGGGAGTAGACAACATTCCATTAGAACTACTGATGGCCTTGGGAGAGCCATTCATGACAAAACTCTACCATCTGGTGAGGAAGATGTATGAGACAGGCGAAATACCCTGAGACTTCAAGAAGAATATAATAATTCCAATCCCAAAGAAAGCAGGTGTTGACAGATGTGAAAATTACCGAACTATCAGTTTAATAAGTCACAGCTGCAAAATACTAACGCGAATTCTTTACAGACGAATGGAAAAACTGGTAGAAGCGGACCTCGGGGAAGATCAGTTTGGATTCCGTAGAAATGTTGGAACATGTGAGGCAACACTAACCTTAAGACTTATCTTAGAAGAAAGATTAAGAAAAGGCAAACCTACATTTCTAGCATTTGTAGACTTAGAGAAAGCTTTTGACAATGTTAACTGGAATACTCTCTTTCAAATTCTGAAGGTGGCAGGGGTAAAATACAGGTAGCAAAAGGCTATTTACAATTTGTACAGAAACCAGATGGCAGTTATAAGAGTCGAGGGGCATGAAAGGGAAGCAGTGGTTGGGAAGGGAGTGAGACAGGGTTGTAGCCTCTCCACG